>NC_052148.1:106109774-106410150 GCF_902713615.1 Scyliorhinus canicula | reverse complement strand
CCGGAAGTCCCCGGCTGCCAGCCATTGTACCCAGTTTTCTGACCTGCACCACAGCATTAATGGCATCGGCCATGTTTCCCGACTTTGTGCCTTTTACGTTTTCCCTGAACTCTGCATATTCGAAGGATATTGTTCACTGGCTTTGCGCATATTAATCGCTTCATCTAGCAGCAAAAGCGGTCGTCTCAGCACTTTTCGTCGCAAATGTTAATCATTAATTCCAAAGACAATTTGATCGCAAAGCATTGAATCAACAACAGATGAGAAGTTACACAGCTGCGCTCTTAATTTTAAAGCAGTAATAAAAGAATCTACCGACTCTCCTTTCAGCTCCAGCCTTTTCTTAACATGCAGCACTCGTATGTCTCGTTCACCTGCTTTTTGCAGTGAGCATCAAATTTTTTCAATGCCATGTTAGACTGTTTTTATCCTCATCTTCTGAAAATTTGAATGAGTTAAATACTCTAAAGCCAAATTAATAAGAAGCACAATTTTCCTCTGATTGGAAATATTTTCTAGCACGGAGGCAGATAAGAACTCTTCGAAGGGCAGCACGGTAGCATAGTGGTTAGCACAATTGCCGGGAAGGAGGGGGTCAATCTGGGGGAGAGGGCGGGGGCTAGTCCAGGAACCAAGGAGGGGGCTCAGTCTGAGTGAGAGATAGTCCAATCGGGTTTTCAGTCCAGTAAGGTGTTCAGTCCAGGAGGGGGCGTCAGTCCAGGAGGGGGGGGGGGTCAGTCCAGGAGGGGGGGGTCAGTCTGAGTGAGAGATAGTCCAATCGGGTTTTCAATCCAGTAAGGTGTTCAGTCCAGGAGGGGGGTCAGTCCAGGAGGGGGCGTCAGTCCAGGAGGGGGGTTCAGTCCAGGAGGGGGGTTCAGTCCAGGAGGGGGGTTCAGTCCAGGAGGGAGGGGGGTCAGTCCAGAAGAGGGGGGGTCAGTCCAGGAGGGTGGTTCAGTCCAGGAGGGGGGGGGTCAGTCCAGGAGGGGGGGTTCAGTCCAGGAGGGGGGGGTCAGTCCAGGAGGGGGGTCAGTCCAGGATGGGGGTCAGTCCAGGAGTGGGTTCAGTCTGGTAAGACGGTCTGTTCAGTAGGGGAGGGTCAGTCGGGAGGGGGGTCAGCAAAGTAAGGAAGGGGTCATTCCGGAAGCGGGTTCTGTCCAGTATGGAAGGGGTCAGTCCTGGAGGGGGTCAGTCCAGTACGGAGGTCAGCCTAGTAAGAGGATCAGTTCAGTCAGGCGGTCAGTCTAATAGGGGGTATCAGTCCAGAAATGGGTCAGTCCGATCGGGGGGGCGCAGTCTGGGAGGGAGCTCAGTCCGAAGGGGGTCAGTCCAATCGGGGGGGGGGGGGGCGCAATCTGGGAGGGAGCTCAATTCGGAAGGGACTGACCAGCCTTTCTCCCTCCCTCCTCGACTAAACCCCTTCCCTCCCAGACAGACCTCCCTCCTGGACTGATCCCGTCTTGACTGCCCCCCCCCCCCCTCTCTTCCAAACTGACCTCCCTCCCCTCTCAGGCTGACCCCTCTCCTGCACTCAGCCTCCCCCTCCCCGACTGAAACCCCTGCCGGACTGATTTCTCTCCGTCTCGAAATCTTTCCTCCCCGTGTGTGCGTGGGTTTCTTCCGGGTGCTCTGGTTTCCTCCCACAGTCCAAAGATGTGCAGGTTAGGTGGATTGGCCATGATAAATTGCCCTTAGTGCCCAAAATTGCCCTTAGTGTTGGGTGGGGTTACTGGGTTATGGGGATAGGGTGTTCTTTCCAAGGGCCAGTGCAGACTCGATTTGACGAATGGCCTCCTACACTGTAACTTCTATGATTCTATGAACTGTTGTTTGAAATATTCCCAATTTTGACACAGTTTACCGGACAATCTGAAGTGATCAGGTTTCTTCAGACCTTCCATCGTACGATCCGTTGTTTGTGCCGATTTTTCACTTGGTGTAGCAGCGTGACTGTTTTTCTGAATTGTCTTAAAGATAATTCCTTATTTTTTAGAAAAGTACACCAGGTACCATGTGGTCATCTTTGTGCTTTGTGTTGATCAGATCCTAGTATGGCTGGCATAGTCTTCACAAAGACCACAACTAGCTTTTATATTAAAGATAGCTAAAGATTTATTTGCACTACTTAATTGAATTTGACTCTTACTTCTATGTGATAAACAACTGACAATAATCATACAATCTACACTCATTTGTCACTAATCTCTACACTAATACAATAACTATGATATGTTCTAACTCACACTGGGCTGGATTCTCTGCACCACGACGCCGAAATCACATTCGGCGACAGAGCAGAGAATCCGTTTTGACGACAATATCAGAGTTTTGGCGGTTTTTGTATTCTCCGCCCCCTAGACAGCATACCCTAGGGGAAAGCAGCAGCAATTAGCCATGGCGTGAGGCCCGCTCCGCAATGCTCCATCCCCGACTGGCCGAGTTCCCAACGGCTGGGCTACGTGTGCTCACACTGTCCGGGAACCTTGCATGGCGGGTCCGGACTCAGTCTGGTGCGGCCACAGTCAGGGTAGAGCCTATCCGCGGGCAGGGGGGCTTCATTCGGGGCTGGGGGCACTGTTGGCAGATGGTTTTGGGTGCGTGAGTTGCCGAAGGGGGAGGCACTACTTTTGCGGTCCAGGTCCGCCGGCTGAGCCCGCCATGAAACACGGCGCAGCTGCTGCATGCCGTCGCTGTGCACATGCGTTGACACGGAACCGGAAGTGCTCAGTGCCATATCGGCAGCTGCGAGCCCTCTCCTGCCTTCCTCCTAGCCCCCAGAAAAAAAGTGAATCGGTGGCCATTGTGCGCCAGTTTTCCTGGTGTGAAAGAGCACTGTTTTCACGCCAGCATCGGGACTTAGTCTCCAAAAGGGAGAATCCAGCCCACTATCTTTCCTACAGTCTGTTCTCTAGCCGTCTCCTGAGCCCTCTCCCAAAAGCCTCAGCATTGATGCTTTTTCTAGTTCTGCATCTACCTCCCTCTAGTGGTTGATTCGGATATAACATTAACCCTTACAGTTAATAATAATATAATAATTGCTTATTGTCACAAGTAGGCTTCAATGAAATTACTGAAAAAAAACCAAGTCGCCACATTCCAGCGCCTGTTCGGGGAGACCGGTACGGGAATTGAACCCACACTGCTGGTCTTCTTCTGCATTACAAGCCAACTGTTTAGCTCACTGTGCCAAACCGGCCCCTCTGTACAAATCTCCGGAGGACATTCATTTTAACTGTCTGAACCCTGCCCCCCAAGGACAGGGGAAGATTATCCCACTTGTGCAAATCAGATTTAACCCCAATCGCCAGAAGGCAACCGGCTGCCTCAGCTGGTGCTCTAAAAAGCAAATGGTTTTCTCCACGTATTCATACAATGACCCCCTCAAGCGTCGCAGCTGGCTCACCGGCTTACCCATTGAGAATAGCTCAAATTGCGTTTGCAACTTTTTCCTACTTACCAGCAACTCCAGTGTAGGGGCAAGCAGTCCACCTCAAGGATGGAATCTGCCAACCTCTAACCCTCCTAACCCTCACCAGGTGTGCCTTGTCAGAGATTATCTTCCCCATAATGAGCACCTTAAGGGCCTCCCACAACATAGACGTTGAGAGAGACTCACTCTTATTAAACGTATTGTACTCCTCAATGGCGGAGGACATGCACTCGCTAAACCCTTTGTCTGAACGCCCTGTCCAATCTCTACGGCAGGCGTTGAGAAGGATCCAGCTCGGACTTCCGGTGGCGGCAATGACCAGCTGAGCCGCACGTTCGGCGGCTCCGGAGATCAACGGACTTCGGGGCTTTTTTAAAGGCCCCCAACGGAGCTGAGGAGGCAAATCCCGACGGGGGAAGTGGCCAGGAGTCGCCCCAGTGGTCCCATGGTGCAGACCAGGAGCGGGGCAGGGAGAGATTCGGGAGAAAAAACACTTGGAAAAAATCGGGACCCGAAAAACAAAATGGCGGCCGGCGAAAGTTTCGAGGAGCTGAAGAAGTGGGTCCAGGAGCAGCAGACGACTCTGCTGCGCTGCTTCCAGGATTTGAAAGTGGAGCTGCTGGAGTCCATCAAGGTAACCAACAGGGAACTGATGGAGACCCAGACAGCCCAGGGGGCTGCAATCCGGGAGCTGCAGCAGCAGGCCGCCGAAAGGGAGGACGAGGTCGTGGCCGTGGTGGGGAAGGTGGAGGTGCACGAGGCGCTCCATAAAAGATGGCAGGAGCGGTTCGAGGAGTTGGACAACCGGTCGAGGAGGAAAAATTTACGGATCCTGGGCCTCACGGAGGGGCTGGAGGGGTCGCACCTAGCGGCCTATGTGGTGGTGATGCTGAACTCGCTGATGGGGGCTGGGTCCTTCCAGGGGCCCCTGGAGTTGGAGGGGCCCCACAGAATTCTGGCTAGGAGGCCCAAGCCGAACGAGCCACCGCGGTGTTGGTGAGGTTCCACCGGTTCGTGGATCGTGAGTGTGTGCTCCGGTGGGCCAAGAAGGAGCGGAGCAGCAAATGGGAGAACACGGAGGTGAGGATCTTCCAGGACTGGAGTGCGGAAGTGGCGAGGCGGAGGGTCGGGTTTAACCGGACGAAGGCGGTGCTCCACAGACGGAAGGTGAACTTTGGAATGCTGCAGCCAGCGCGTCTGTGGGTCACCTACCAGGATCGACACCACTACTTTGAGTGCCCGGAGGAGGCGTGGGCCTTCGTACAAGCCGAGAAACTGGACTCAGACTGAGGGTCCCCCGGATGGGGGATGCTGTATAATACTGTATTTATTTATACTGTATGTGTATTTGCAGGGTTTAGGGTAAGATGTGGGGTGGCTTTAGGGTGGGTGGGGTGATGTCGTACGGGTGTTTTTTTTAAATGGGTTTTCAAGCAGGAGTTGGGTGGACGGGTTCAGACTGAGGGGTAAACGGGGTGTTCGGGGAGCTGGTGGGGGGGACTGACAATGGGAGTGGCCCTGGAGGAGGCGGGGCCCGGCAGGGCGAAAGCGCGGGCTTTCTGCGGCGTTCCCGCGCTGGGGGAGGGAGGGAGGCGGGTTTTTCTTTTCCCGCGCAGGAGCGGGGGAGGGTGGACTGGTTGATGGGCACAATGGAGGAGGGGCAGTCCCATGTTGGGAGGAGCCGAAAGTAGGGCGGGAGCTGCCGGGGTCAGCAGAAGATAGCTGGCTCACGGGAGTGCTGTAGAGGGGGGGGCGGGGGGGGGCGCGGTTAGGAGGGGTCCTAGCCTGGGGGGGGGAGGGGAGGGCGGGGGGATACCGGGTTGCTGCTGAAACGGTCAGGAAGGAGCTGGACGACGCAGGGGTGCTGGAGGGGGGGGGGAGTTGCCTCCGTGGGGAACTGGCAGAGCGTGGGACGCTGGCCAGGGGTGGGCAAGGGATGGGGTATGGCTAATCGGCAGGGGAAGGGGGCAGGGAGCCCTCTGATCCGGCTGATAACCTGGAAAGTGAGGGGGCTGAATGGGCCGGTCAAAAGGGCCCGGGTAGTTGCGCACCTGAAGGGGCTGAAGGTGGATGTGGCCATGCTCCAGGAGACACACCTGAGAGTGGTGGACCAGGTCCGGCTGAGAAAGGGGTGGGTGGGCCAAGTATTCCACTCAGGGCTGGATGAGAGGAGTAAGGGGGTGGCGATCCTGGTGTGGAAGAAGGTGTCGTTTGAGGCATTGAAGGTGGTGGCTGACAGTGGCGGGAGGTACGTGATGGTGAGTGGCAACCTGCAGGGGGAGCGGGTAGTGTTGGTGAATGTTTATGCCCCAAATTGGGACGATGCGGGGTTCATGCGGCGTATGCTGGGCCGCATTCCGGACCTGGAGGTGGGGGGCCTGATCATGGGGGGGGACTTTAACACAGTACTGGATCCCCCATTGGATCGATCCAAGTCCCGGACGGGCAGGAGGTCGGCGGCGGCTAAGGTGTTGAGGGGATTTATGGACCAGATGGGGGGGGTGGACCCTTGGAGGTTTGCGAGGCCAAGGGCCAGGGAATACTCGTTTTTCTCCCATGTACATAAGGCCTACTTAAGGATTGATTTTTTTGTCCTGAGCAGGGGGCTGGTGTCGAGGGTGGAGGAAGTGGAATACTCCGCCATTGCCATTTCGGATCATGCCCCGCACTGGATGGACCTCGGGCTGGGGGAAGAGAGGGACCAACGTCTGCTCTGGCGCATGGAGGTGGGGCTGATGGCAGATGAGGAGGTGGCCGGGAGGGTCCGGGGGTGTATTGAGAGATACCTCGCGGCCAATGATAACGGGGAGGTTCGGGTGGGGACGGTCTGGGAGGCATTGAAGGCGGTGATGAGGGGGGAATTGATCTCCATTCGAACCCATAGGGAGAGGGGGGAGCAGAGGGAAAGGGAAAGACTGAGAGGGGAGATGGTGCAGGTGGATAGGAGATATGCGGAGGCCCCAGAGGAGGGATTGCTGGGGGAGAGGCGTACCCTTCAGGCCAGATTTGACCTACTGACGACCAGAAAGGCGGAAGCCCAGTGGAGGAAAGCACAGGGGGCGGTGTATGAACACGGGGAGAAGGCGAGCAGGATGCTGGCGCACCAGCTCCGGAAGCGAGACGCGGCCAGGGAGATTGGGGGACTGACGGATAGAACTGGGAAGGTGGTGCGGAGGGGGGTAGAGGTCAATGGGGTCTTCAGGGACTTCTATGGGGAACTGTATCGGTCTGAACCCCCGGTGGAGGAGGGTGGAATGGGGCGCTTCCTGGACAAGTTGCGATTCCCGAGGGTGGAAGAGGAGCAGGTTGAGGGACTAGGGGCGCCGATCGAGCTGGAGGAGGTGGTCAAAGGGATAGGGAGCATGCAGTCGGGGAAGGCGCCGGGGCCGGACGGGTTTCCAGCTGAATTCTATAAAAAGTATTTGGACCTGTTGGGCCCCCTGTTGGTCCGGACCTTTAATGAGGCAAGGGAGGGAGGGGGGGGGGGGGGGGGGGGGCTTTGCCCCCAACTATGTCACGGGCGCTGATTTCCTTGATCCTGAAGCGGCACAAGGACCCTCTGCAGTGTGGATCATATAGGCCGATTTCGCTGCTGAACGCCGATGCTAAGCTGCTGGCAAAGATCCTGGCCACTAGAATAGAGGATTGTGTGCCGGGGGTCATACATGAGGACCAGACGGGGTTTGTGAAGGGAAGGCAGCTGAACACAAACGTGCGAAGACTCCTCAATGTCATTATGATGCCGGCGGTGGAAGGGGAGGCGGAGATAGTGGTGGCGTTGGACGCGGAGAAGGCCTTCGATAGGGTTGAGTGGGAGTACTTGTGGGAGGTGTTGGAGAGGTTTGGGTTTGGGTTGGGGTTTATCCGGTGGGTGAGGCTGCTCTACAAGGCCCCGATGGCAAGTGTAGCCACGAATAGGAGGAGGTCGGAGTACTTTCGGCTGCATCGGGGGACGAGACAGGGGTGCCCCCTGTCCCTCTTGATCTTCGCATTGCCGATTGAGCCCCTGGCCATGGCATTGAGGGAGTCAGGGAACTGGAGGGGCCTGGTGCGGGGTGGGGAGGAGCATCGAGTGTCGCTGTACGCGGACGACCTGTTGCTGTATGTGGCGGATCCGGTGGGGGGGGATGCCGGAGGTGATGAGGATTCTTGGGGAATTCGGGGGTTTCTCGGGGTATAAGCTGAACCTGGGCAAGAGTGAGGTGTTTGTGGTGCATCCGGGGGATCAAGAGGAGGGGATTGGTAGGCTCCCATTGAAGCAGGCAGGGAAGAGTTTTAGGTACCTAGGGGTCCAGGTGGCGGGGAGCTGGGGGGCCCTGCACAAGCTCAACCTCACAAGATTGGTGGAGCAGATGGAGGAGGAGTTTAAGAGATGGGATATGTTACCGCTGTCACTGGCGGGGAGGGTGCAGTCCGTCAAGATGACGGTGCTCCCGAGGTTTTTGTTCTTGTTTCAGTGCCTCCCCATCCTTATCCTAAAGGCCTTTTTCAGGAGGGTCAACAGCAGTATCACGGGATTTGTGTGGGCGCATGGGACTCCGAGGGTTTGAAGAGTGTTCCTGGAGCAAGGCAGGGATGGGTGGGGCTGGCGTTGCCCAATCTCTGTGGGTACTACTGGGCGGCCAACGCAGCGATGGTGCATAAGTGGGTAATGGACGAGGAGGGGTCAGCGTGGAAGAGGATGGAGGCGGCGTCTTGTGTGGGCACGAGCCTGGAAGCGCTAGTAACGGCGCCGTTGCCGCTCCCTCCAACGAGGTATACCACGAGCCCGGTGGTGGCGGCTACCCTCAAAAATTGGGGGCAATGGAGACGGCACAGGTATCGGCGTAGCGGAGTGGCGCCAACCACTCCGGCGTCGGGCCTCCCCAAAGGTGCAGAATTCTTCGCACCGATCGCGGGCCTGGCCACCATGGGGGTCCGATCGCGCCCCCCCCCCCCAGGACCCCAGGGGCCCACTCGCGCCGCCAATCCCGCCGCCACCAGAGGTGGTTGGAACCACGGCGGCATGAGAGGCCTCTCAGCGGCGAGACTTCGGCCCATCGCGGGCCGGAGAATCGCTGCAGGGGGCTCGCCGATCGGCACGCCGTGATTCCTGCCCCCGCCAATTCCCGGGTGGCAGAGAATTCCGGCCACGGCGGGGTCGGGATTTTCGCCGGTCCCGGGCGATTCTCCTATTCAGTCCGAGTCTATTCAGTCTCTCCATATAGCTAACACAAATGTCAATGGAAATCAGGGGAAATCTCTCCACTGATTTAAGTCATACCTGGCACAAAAGCAGCTGTGGTTTTTACAGGCCTATCAACATATTTATATGACATCGCTGCAGGAGTTCCTCAGGATAGTATCCTAGGTCTAGTCCTCTTCAGCTACTTCATCAATGACCTTCCTTCCATCATTAGGTCAAAAGTAGGGATGTTCACTGATGATGGCACAGTTGTTTCCTGTGGATGGGAGGAAAGGGCCAGTCATGCAAACCAAGCAGGCATGGCTGGGAGTCTCAGAATCAGGCAGAGCATGAGTGTCATCACTAGAACATAGATACAGTGCCACAAGAGGTTCAATGACCTCATAAGGAATGGTGTAACACTTTCAGCTGCTAATTCCTGCACACTGAATTTCCCCACATTCTATCAGACTCAGGTAATGTCAGTAGCCTTTGTCTGTCCAAGAGGCTGAGCTGAATTGAGTTATCAACAGCTCAGCTTGCCTCCATGCCCACTGCATGTGGTGACTTATCTGAGTGTTTATAACAATGCCAATGTTGTGATATCTATGTAAATTCCAATGAATCAGGTTCCTCATTTGAACTCTTCTTTGTCGTATCACCTCCATTGTTGCCTCCCAGATTTCAAATGGATGTCAGTCTTCAGGCGAATGGAAATGTTTTTGAATGCAATGAGAGGATAGATGACTGTGGAAATGATTTGTGTTGGTGGTAGGTGGTGGAGGGACGGTGGTGCAATGATTAGCATTGTTGTGCCATATGTGCCATAACGCACTTAGGTTATCTGAACTGCACATGAGGCCATCATAGGCTTCTCTGCTTCTCTGGCAGCCAAGCCCTCTGGCCACAACAGTATCCTCCTCTTTCCCCTCCTCCTCCTCCTTGTTGAAGAATGCTGAGCAGTGTGTATCTCTCTCTTCCTGCAGCTCCAGGTAGTGTATACTAAAGACCCATCCCCCAGATCTGTCCCAGGCACCTTAATCGCATCCTCAGTAACCTAATTGTTTGCTCAATGATTGCTTTCGTCATCATGTAGCTCATGCTGTACTTTGTTGGGCTCCTGCAGGTGTCATGAACCAGGTCCTCAGAGGAACCACCCAATCACTCTATAAGGGCGCAAAAAACTATAGGAGATGTGACTGTGGCAGAATGAAGACATTGGTGCAGCTTCCAGGATATCTTGAACATGAAAATCTTCTATTGTAACAATGGAATCCCTTCTGATTGATCAGTGCTCCCGGCTGATCAGGTGGCACCATGATTGCCACATGTGTGCAGACAATGACTCCTTTATCTGTAGGAATCCAGCTACTGCTATAAATGCAAGAGCCCTTTGCATCTGACTGGGCTCAAAGTTGACATAAGGGGCAAACAAGACATTAGTCACTTGGAAGATACAGTTGTGGGCCGTGGATCGTGAATTGTTGGCGATGTCCCCAGCATATCTCTGGGAGGAGACTGAATGATAGAAATTCGGGGTGTGGTGACCATGATGGCAATGTATGCTTACCTGGTCCTTTTGAAAGGAGGTCTTGTTCCAGAAAGCTGCAGATGTCAGCAATGGCCTGCCACAGATGCTGAAGCCTCCTATGGCACTTGTTGAGAGAGCCAATCCTCTGCCTGTGTTGGGCCTCGCCGCCTTCAAACCAGAACTCTATGTCCATTCCCTCTGTGGAATGACTGCAGGAAAAGCAGCTTCATTAATGTTAGTGCTGCCCCTGGTGTGGCTGCACACATTGTGTGGTGGCTCCTCTTGCTCCTCAGGGGCCCTAAGTAAAGTTGCTCCCATGTTGCCGTGAAGGCTCACAGCAGGGACATGCAGATCAAATCGGACAAAGTCCAAGATAGATGATATGGCTGCCAAAAAGAGCAGTGAAAGCTGAGTCTCAGAACAAGTGCTATCCACATAGGCCTTTCACATAGGCAGGGTAATTGCCTTTTCAGTTTCAGTCTTTAAAGGCGTAACAAGCTGTCAGCTTCATTGATCAATAACTCCCTGCTCTGCACTCGCCTTGAATAACCTGGTAAAATTCACACAGCTCAGGGGAACCTGTGACTAAGCTATTAAAGCCAAAATCCTGGGTTAGAGGTACAATTAATTGCATGTTTAAATAACTGACCCAGCAGCTTGATGGGGATTTCCCGCACACACTGAAGTAAAGGGCTGAGGTGAGCAAGGTAACAGATTTCCAACACACCAGAACTTTTTATGGATTTGACCAACTCCCCTCTCCCCACCTGGTGGCTTTTAAAGTAGACCAAGGCAGGCCAGCAGCGCGGGTTCAATTCCCGTACCGGCCTCCCCGAACAGGCGCCGGCATGTGGCGACTAGGGCTTTTCAGAGTAACTTCATTTGAAGCCGACTTGTGACAATAAGTGATTTTCATTTCATTTCATTTCATTTCAATTGGTGCCCCTTGGCAGTTACAATTCTGCTCATTATCTCAAACTCTCTCTTAACGGGTATTTCCTGACCTGCACCATTTCGCCAACCGTCTCACCTCCCAGCCCATCCCCGAAAGAGCTGGTAAGATTTAACTCTTCCCTCCAAGGGTGCTGCCTGACCTGCTGAGTATTTCCAGCAATTTTTGTTTCTATTTCAGATTTGCAGCATCTGCAGAATTTTGCTTTAATATTATAGCTCACCTGGTCAAAGCAAAACTTTGATTAGATTTTTTTCAAACAAAGACTTACCTCCTGGAGTCCTTTTTCCATTTGTTTTTTATGTATGTAAAAAACAAGCAATTGGGATAGTATGTGCAGATCAGTTGGCATGTCTCCGCACTGGGAGCCAGTATGCTAGTCATATCATTTCCGGGAAAATCAACATCATGTAAAAGTGCCTTCTTGCAAACTGTAAATAAGATAACATGAAAAAGACTTGAATGCACTGCAGAAATTCTACAACCTTTTAAATGTACACACAGGAAGAACTGTGGGTGAAAGCTTCTTCTGTGTGCTCTGTATAATGAGCAAACCATTTATAAAGGATCATTTAGACCCAAAAAGTTATCTCCGTTTCTCTTCACAGACCTGCTGAGTTTATCCAGCAATTTTTGGTTTTTCATTTCACTTTCTCAGCATCCGCAGCACTTTGTTTTCATTTATTAAGAGCAGCTTTACTATTTCATTATATATACCGGAGAGGAAAGTTTCTTCCTATTCTGCATATTTTTTAAGTATTTGGTCAGTCTGCAGTACTGTGGGTTTCCAGCAATAGTCCAATATGCTCAGGGATTTCTTATTATTAGCAGTAACCCAAAAGTTAAATTCTTCTCACCATTACTCAGGATAACTGTTGCTGCAGTGTGATTTTGTAGCTGCAGTGTGATTTTGTGGCTATCAATGAAGTCACACTCCCCATTCCCAATGTATGAGTCTAGTCAGCGAAGCCTTCATTTTTTTTTTGTCTTTTGTGTTGTTATTGTCAGAATGGCACACAGCAGGTTTTAGACAAATGAAATGAACTACTTACAAGCAATTTTACTGTCAGATCATTGTTATGACTTCAGGTATGCGTTTGATGGACCTAAGAAGCAGACTAGTAGTGGAAGAGGAAAAGTGCACGCATGTCAAAATTAAAAGGATAGTGACATTAAAGTGTTCTTAATAAGTGTACTCTGAACAATGGATCTTTGGAAAATGATATGCAGATTTGAAATGCTTGAAAATACATAATAAAACAGCTGATCAAAATACACAGGGATACAGGTTCATCCTTTATGCCTCCAGTTTTCATAAAACATACCTCTTTGATCAATCTTTCACGAATTTGCCCTATTAAATCTTTACATGGTGTGGTTTGTTTGTAACCATCTAAGATGGCCACCTGCAAAGGACCATGGGATACAGATACAGAGCCTATGTGTATCTGAAACACAGGTACCAGGCCTGATCGAAACTCCCGTCCATTTACATTTTAATGGCCCATTTCCCAGGACAATAGAACTCCAATCAAGCAACCGGTACAGCCACAGACTGATCGGCACCACTCTTTACTCAGAAAGCACAATTGCCAAGGTCAATGACTGCGAAGGACCCGCCCAGCCATCAAGGCACCCGCCCCTTTATTGGCCGAAATCGAAGACAGTGATCAGAGCGCTGTTGAACTATTGGGTCCAAGGTTAAGGACCGCCCCAAAGAGCACACAATCCCAGAGGTATAAAAGATGACACAGCCATGTGTTATGTCTCCTTTGGATGCGACCTGTGATAGCCCAATTGCAGCAGGAACAGCCAGATAAGTTCAAGACCAATGATCTCTACCTGATGGGTCAGCCCAGCAGAGACAGAGCCACTTTCTTCGAACCAGCCAAGTGAAATCGAGATAAAGGTCTTATCCATTTGCACAGTGCCGGTTGCCCTGAAGTTAAGTATAGGTTATTGTAGCTGATAGGTGTAGTTTAACTCGTAGTAGATATTGTGTTTGCATGTTGACATAACCCTTGTGTATGTAAATAAACCATCGTTTGAACTAACTAACTGATTGTGTGGTCATTTGATCAATATAAGGGAAGGCTTGTGATTCACCAACATTATTAATAGAGCAACGTTTGATAATGCTCCTTCCTGTGAAGTACCTTGGGATGTTTTATTATGTTAAAGGTACTATATAAATGCAAGTTGTTATTGCCCTGATTATAAACGGAGGTGAATTCTGCTTTAAGTGTCAGCAGTCTAACGGTAGACATTGTAGTCAAACCAAATCATCTACTTGTCCAACTCTAGCAGTCGAACACTTCCAGCAAGGCTCACTGAACAACGAGCCCTGGATAAATATAACACATTTACTGCCATCTCAAATCAAACTTAGCACTTACACTTGACATGACATCAACCAGAGGACTCACAAGCAACATTTCAATCGGTGGCACAGTTGTTAGCGCTGCTGCCTCACAGCATCAGGGACCCGGGTTAAATTCTGGTCTTGGATGATCGTCTGTGAGGAGTCTGCACGCTTTCCTCATGTCTGCGTGGGTTTCGTCTGGGTGCTCCGGTTTCCTCCCACAGTCCAAAGATGAGCAGGTTAGGTGGATTGGCCATGCTACATTACCCCTTAGTGTCCAAAGGTTGGGTGGACATACAGGTATAGTGTTGGGGCTTCAATGGAGTACTCTTTTGAAGGGTTGGTGCAGACTCGATGGGCCAAATGGCCTCTTACTGCACTGTATGGATTCTACAATAAAGAAGGCAACTTCTCGATCTCTAACTTCTCCAAAGACCATCTTTAATTACTGACATAAATAATGCAATTGCTCTACTTGCCCAATATTTCTGAAAAGCCCAATCTACCAAATATTAATTTACTGAATAAAATTGAAGGCCAGTTGAGTTCGTTCAGCTGTTCCAAATAAGCATTTTTATACACATCAATACTATTTAAAATCAACTCAGACTGATTTATGGACATGTACATCAAAGATTGAATAAATCATTCGTTTACCTGAAGCAATTAATCCACAACCCTTTAAGGAAAATCCAGATACAACATCGTCAAGAATATTAATTCGCGGTGGAATTCCTTTTTCACTCTTTTTCAGGTAGCAGATCTGACTAAAGGGGGCAAAATGAACACGCCTAAACATTCCTTTGTTCTGGCAATCCAACTAGACAAAGATACAACTTCACATTTATAAAAACACTTTCAGCTCATAGTCCAATTTGCCTTTGTCTCTTGCTGCTAAATCTATAAAGTTGCATATTGCTGTATGCATTGTGGTTCCAGGCTGAATGTGATCATGTGAAATACAAATGCAGGATTCTGACCATCAAGTTTGAAGTTGCTTCGATTTAGATTTATAAATGTAGGAACCTACCGCTGAATAACATTATGGTATTCTTGTGTTACATATGTGAAGAACTGGCAATGACGATCCTTTGTACACTCCTTTTGACAATCCTGGTGATTTTCCGCATCAACTGTGCGAAAGTCATTCCCCAGAAAATCCAATCCTTCATAAACACTGGAAGAACAAACTGTGAAGTTATTTAAAATGAGTTCAAATATACTCTTTAAAACCCTCAATTTATGTCTATAGTAATTTGTTACAAAAACGTTATTAATAAAAGAAACAAACAAATCTGCAAAGCCATCAAGTTTCTAAAAGTTAAAGCTGAGTAATGTTCCCATTCTGGTACTATATCCAATAGTATTCCAATTTAATTGGAATGATTCATTACATGGGTTCAACTAAACAGGTTATTCATACAGTTGATGACAATAAGGTTTACAATAACTGATAAAATTGAGTGTTCGGACAAATTATATTTAAATTAATAAATTAGAGTCTTGCTCTTGTTAACTGAGTTTCTCACCACCCTCTTGTTATTGGTTATAAATGGAGGATGTGTCTATTAATAAATCCTCACATCAGTTTGTATTCCTGACTATAAAAAGCTTACTTCTTGTTGGCAGTTTTTCCCAACATAACGTCCAATGCTAACGAGAACAGGAACTGTTTATGTAAACCTGTCACATATTAATTACACACATGCATCAGTGACGATCCTGGAGAGATTTGGATTTTTGTCTCAGCTCCTCAGGACACTCCAGTAAAGCAGGGGTAGAAGGGAGGTTAGCATTGAAGGCAGATAGCATCTTAACCCATGAGTGTTTATGCCTCCAGCAGGTATCTCCATTGGATATGGGCTGCTCAAGTAAAAAGGAATCACTCCCAACTCTGCCCACCCACAGCAGGTCGCAGGATACCCACCACATGTTGTGACCCCTGCCCACCATTGGTTAAATACCAGTGCTGGCCAGATGAACACAGAACATAGAACATAACAGCGCAGTACAGGCCCTTTGGCCCTCAATGTTGCGCCGACCTGTGAAACCCCTTTAAAGCCCATCTACACTATTCCCTTATCATCCATATGTTTATCCAATGGCCATTTAAATGCCCTTAATGTTGACGAGTCCACTACTGTTGCAGACAGGGCATTCCACGCCCTTACTACTCTCTGAGTAAAGAACCTACCTCTGACATCTGTCCTATATCTATTTCTCCTCAATTTAAAGTTATGCCCCCTCGTGCTGGACATCACGATCCAAGGAAAAAGGCTCTCACTGTCCACCCTATCTAATCCTCTGATCATCTTATATGCCTCAATTAAGTCACCTCTTAACCTTCTTCTCTAACGAAAACAGCCTCAAGTCCCTCAGCCTTTCCTCATATGATCTTCCCTCCATACCAGGCAACATCCTGGTAAATCTCCTCTGCACCCTTTCCAATGCTTTCACATCCTTCCTATAATGCGGTGACCAGAACTGCACGCAATACTCCAAATGTGGCCACACCAGAGTTTTGTACAGCTGCAACATGACCTCATGGCTCCGAAACTCAATCCCTTTACCAATAAAAGCTAACACACCATACGCCTTCTTAACAGCCCTATCAACTTGGGTAGCAACTTTCAGAGTTCTATGTACATGGACACCAAGATCTCTCTGCTCATCCACACTACCAAGAATCTTACCATTAGCCCAGTACTCTGTCTTCCTGTTACTCCTTCCAAAATGAATCACCTCACACTTTTCTACATTAAACTTCATTTGCCACCTCTCAGCCCAGCCCTGCAGCTTATCTATGTCCCTCTGTAACCTGCAACATCCTCCCGCACTGTCGACAACTCCACCGACTTTAGTGTCATCTGCAAATTTACTCATCCATCCTTCTACGCCCTCCTCCAGGTCATTTATAAAAATGACAAACAGCAGTGGCCCCAAAACAGATCCTTGTGGTACACCACTAGTAACTGAACTCCAGGCTGAACATTTCCCATCAACCACCACCCCCTGCCTTCTTACAGCGAGCCAATTTCTGATCCAAACTGCTAAATCACCCTGAATCCCATGCCTCCGTATTTTCTGCAATAGCCTACCGTGGGGAAACTTATCAAGCGCTTTACTGAAATCCATATACACCACATCAACTGCTTTACCCTCATCCACCTGTTTAGTCACCTTCTCAAAGAACTCAATAAGATTTGTGAGGCACGACCTACCCTTCACAAAACCGTGTTGACTATCCCTAATCAAATTATTCCTTTCTCGATGATTATAAATCCTCAAACTTATAAACCTTTCCAAGACTTTTCCCACAACAGAAGTAAGGCTCACTGGTCTATAGTTACTGGGGTTGTCTCTACTCCCCTTCTTGAACAAGGGGACAACATTTGCTATCCTCCAGTCTTCTGGCACTATTCCTGTAGAAAATGACAACATAAAGATCAAAGCCAAAGGCTCAGCAATCTCCTCCCTAGCTTCCCAGAGAATCCTAGGATAAATCCCAACCGGCCCAGGGGACTTATCTATTTTTACACTTTCCAGAATCGCTAACACTTCCTCCTTATGAACCTCGCACCCTTCTAGTCTAGTAGCCTGTCTCTCAGTATTCTCCTTGACAACATTGTCTTTTTCCTGCGTGAATACTGACAAAAGATATTCATTTAGCACCTCTCCTATCCCCTCGGACTCCACGCACAACTTCCCACTGCTGTCCTTGACTGGCCCTACTCTTACCCTTGTCATTTTTTTATTCCTGACATACCAATAGAAAGCTTTAGGGTTATCCTTGATCCTACCTGCCAAAGACTTCTCATGTCCCCTCCTGGTCTTCTTATATCTCTCTTTAGGTCTTTCTTAGCTAACTTGTAACTCTCGAGTGCCCTAACTGAACCTTCACATCTCATCTTTACTTAAGCCTCCTTCTTCGTTTTGACAAGTGATTCAACTACTTTAGTAAACCACAGTTCCCTCGCTCAACCACTTCCTCCCTGCCTGACAGGTACATACTTATCAAGGACCCGCAGTAGCTATTCCTTGAACAAGCTCCACATTTCAATTGTGCCCATCCCCTGCAGTTTCCTTCCCCATCCTAGCATCCTAAGTCCTGCCTCATCGCATCATAATTGCCTTTCCCCCAGCTAAAACTCTTGCCCTGCTGTATATGCCTATCCCTTTCCATCGCTAAAGTATACGTAACTAAATTGTGGTCACTATCACCAAAGTGCTCAACTACCTCCAAATCTAGCATCTGTCCTGGTTCATTACCCAGTACCAAATCCAATGTGGCTTTGCCTCTTGTTGTCCTATCTACATACTGTGTCAGGAAACCCTCCTGCACACATTGGACAAAATCTAATCCATCTAAAGTACCCAATCTATAGCGTTTCCAGTCAATATTTAGAAAGTTAAAGTCCCCCATAACAACTGCCCTGTTACTTTCACTCCTATCCAGAATCATCTTTGCAATCCTTTCCTCTACATCTCTGGAACTTTTCGGAGGCCTATAGAAAACTCCCAACAGGGTGACTCTCCTTTCCTGTTTCTAACCTCAGCCCATACTACCTCAGTAGACAATTCCTCATCAAACATCCTTTCTGCCACCGTAATACTGTCCTTGACTAACAATGCCATCCCTCCCCCTCTTTTACCACCTTCCCTGAGCTTACTGAATTATCTAAACCCCAGAAAATGCAACAACCATTCCTGTCCCTGCTCTAGCCATGTCTCTGAAATGGCCACAACATCGAAGTCCCAGGTACCAACCCATGCTGCAAGTCACACACCTTATTCCGGATGCTCCTGGCGTTGAAGTAGACACACTTTAAACCACCTTCCTGCCTGCCAGTACACTCCTGCACCTTACTCATGACCCCACTACTCTCAACCTCCTGTATACTGGAGCTACAATTCAGGTTCCCAACCCCCTGCTGAATTAGTTTAAACCCTCCCGAAGAGCATTAGCAAATTTCCCCCCCAGGATATTGGTACCCCTCTGGTCCAGGTGTAGACCATCCCGTTTGTAGAGGTCCCACCTACCCCAGAATGAGCCCCAATTATCCAGCTAACTGAAACCCTCTCTCCTTCACCATCCCTGCAGCCCATGTTCAAGTGCTCTCTCTCCCTATTCCTCGTCTCGCTAGCACGTGGCACGGGTAACAATCCAGAGATAATAACTCTGTTTGTTCTAGCTTTAAGTTTCCACCCTAGCTCCCTGAATTCCTGCCTTACATCCCTATCCCTTTTCCTACCTATGTCATTGGTGCCTATGTGGACCACAACTTGGGGCTGCTCCCCTCCCCCTTAAGGATCCCAAAAACACGATCCTTGGCATCACGACCTTGGCACCTGGGAGGCAACACACCAACCGCGAGTCTCTCTCGTTCCCACAGAATCTCCTATCTATCCCCCTAACTATGGACTCTCCAATGACTAATGCTCTACTCCTCTCCCCCTTCCCTTCTGAGCAACAGGGACAGACTCTGTGCCAGAGACCTGTACCCCATGACTTACCCCTGATAAGTCGTCCCCCCCACCAGTATCCAAAACGGTATATTTGTTACTAAGGGGAACGACCACAGGGGATCCCTGTACCGACTGCTTCCTCCCAGCCCCTCTCACCGTCACCCATCTATCTTCATTCTTCAGTGTAACTACATCCCTGAAGCTTCTATCTATGACCACCTCTGCCTTCCGAATGATCCGAAGTTCAGCCAACTCCAGCTCCAGTTCCCTAACACGGTTTTTGAGGAGTTGGAGATGGGTGCACTTCCCACAGATGAAATAAGCAGGGACACTGACGGTGTCCCTCACCTCAAACATTCTGCAGGAGAACATTGTACTGCCTTCCCTGCTATCCCCTCTTGATAAAACAAGAAAAGGAAAGGAAAAGCTGACGTGATATTCACTCAACCCCTTAGGTTAGAGGAGGTGGAAGGGTGGGGGACACTACAAGTGTAGTGTCTCGGGTTCAGCAACTGCCCAACTTATATACAGGCACTACACACCTTCCCAGAATTCCCCACGGCCGACTTCAGGTTTCCTGCAGCTCTGAAACTAAAGGCAAGCTTATTTTTTAAAGCGGGAAACTTACCTTCACGACAGACCCCTGGCCACTGCTCCCGCCGAAAAACTGAAATGAGGTGTGATGAGAACTGAGATGAGGCCCTTAAACAGTATTGGAATGTAAGTGAGGGTGAAGTATCTTAAATTTGGGACTATGTGTTGGGGATTTATGATGGATGGGTGATGGGGGTAAGTGCATTGAGCAGTGTATAAGGCTGTTCGTGCAGGTGTCAGTAAATAGTCTTTGAAGATGCCTTTGCTGAGCTTGGACATCTTGCTGGTTTTCTGCATGGTCCTTGGAGCCATAATCTGGGCAGTTATCTCTGTGGTCATTTGTTTCCATCATCTTCTGATATCGTTCCTTGAGGGCACCTGACTACTCATGAAAGAATGAAATACAACCTCTCTCCTCCTGCGCCCCCCACGATAAAGGAGCTCCCATGAACCCAGCTCCTATTTCAGAAAGTGTCAGTACAGACAGTTGGCAACAATTTTCTTCTATTGAGTGAACCTTCTCTTTAAGAGGGGCTGACTGCCTTTAGAACAAAGAACAAAGAAAATTACAGCACAGGAACAGGCCCTTCGGCCCTCCCAGCCTGCGCCGATCCAGATCCTTTATCTAAACCTGTCTCTTATTTTCCAAGGTCTACTTCCCTCTGTTCCCGCCCATTCATATACCTGTCTAGATGCTTCTTAAATGATGCTATCGTGCCCACCTCTACCACCTCCGCTGGTAAAGTGTTCCAGGCACCCACTGCCCTCTGCGTAAAAAACTTTCCACGCACATCTCCCTTAAACTTTCCCCCTCTCACCTTGAAATTGTGACCCCTTGTAACTGACACCCCCACCCTTGGGAAAAGCTTGTTGCTATCCACCCTGTCCATACCTCTCATAATTTTGTAGACCTCAATCAGGTCCCCCCTCAACCTCCGTCTTTCCAACAAAAACAATCCTAATCTACTCAACCTTTCTTCATAGCTAGCACCCTCCATACCAGGCAACATCCTGGTGAACCTCCTCTGCACCCTCTCCAAGGCATCCACATCCTTCTGGTAATGTGGCGACCAGAACTGCACGCAGTATTCCAAATGTGGCCGAACCAAAGTTCTAAACAACTGTAACATGACCTGCCAACTCTTGTACTAAATACCCCGTCCGATGAAGGCAAGCATGCTGTATGCCTTCTTGACCACTCTATCAACCTGCGATGCCACCTTCAGGGTACAATGGACCTGAACTCCCAGATCTCTCTGCACATCAATTTTCCCCAAGACCCTTCCATTGACCATATAGTCCGCTCTTGAATTTGATCTTCCAAAATGCATCACCTCGCATTTGCCTGGATTGAACTCCATCTGCCATTTCTCTGCCCAACTCTCCAATTTATCTATATTTTGTTGTATTTTCTGACAGTCCTCCTCGCTATCTGCAACTCCACCAATCTTAGTATCATCTGCAAACTTGCTAATCAGACCACCTATACCTTCCTCCAGGTCATTTATGTAGATCACAAACATCAGTGGTCCGAGCACGGATCCCTGTGAAACACCACTAGTCACCCTTCTCCATTTTGAGACACTCCCTTCCACCACTGCTCTCTGTCTCCTGTTGCCCAGCCAGTTCTTTATCCATCTAGCTAGTACACCCTGAACCCCATACGACTTCACTTTTTCCATCAACCTGCCATGGGAAACCTTATCAAACGCCTTACTAAAGTCCATGTATACGACATCTACAGCCCTACCCTCGTCAATTAACTTTGTCACTTCCTCAAAGAATTCTATTAGGTTTGTAAGACATGACCTTCCCTGCACAAAACCATGCTGCCTATCACTGATAAGTCTACTTAACACTGATAAGTTTAAGAGAAGCATGTTTGCTGCTCCATATAGAATTTAGAATTTACAGTGCTGAAGGAGGCCATTCGGCCCATCAAGTCTGCACCAGCTCTTGGACAGAGTATCCTACCCAACTGTACACCTCCACCCTATCCCCATAACCCAGCAATCCCACCCAACACTCAGGGCAATTTTGGACGCTAAGGGCAATTTATCATAGCCAATCCACCTAACCTGCACATCTTTGGGCTGTGGGAGGACATCGGAGCACCCGGAAGACACCCACGCACACACTGGGAGAACGTGCAGACTCCGCACAGACAGTGACCCAAGCTGGGAATCGAACCTGGTACCCTGGAGCTGTGAAGTAATTGTGCTAATCACTGTGCTACCGTGCTGCCCACAAAATATGCACACTGCTTTGTCCCCTGCCCAGTGCTCAGCTACCTGGCAGCATGGGCCTTGCTTGTCCCAACACAGTGATTATTTAGCTGAGGAGACACCGTGAAGTTTGCATGCTGCCTGGTTTAATAGGAACAGTCTTGGAGAGATCACTAATTGTCACTCCATCCTGAAAAATGGGTGCCAACATACTTTGATTTATTGAGGTAGTCTTAAATAACAATGTGCAAATAAAGAAACTAAATGTGTCTTTTAATTTGTTCACTTACTATTTATTAGGTTCTTGCAAAATTTGAGGGAATATCCAGACACAACATTCCGTAACTGTGTTTTTCTTGGTGGTTTTCCAGTTCCAGATTCCTTTAAGTAACAATAAAATCTGGAAAATGTTTAGTTTTAAATATTAATGTGAATCAATTGACAGTCATATTAAAGCCAAATAAACATGAACGATGGAATTTAATTATGGACATAATCCGGGATTTCCCAGCCCCGCCCATTGGGGTTTTCCATTTGCGGAGGCAGCTCACCATTGGCTGCCTGTGGGATCTTGCCTTAATCAGCATGCAGCCACCAGGGAACCCACCATGGAGAGTCACCTTCAGCAGGACCGGAAGTTCTTGCCAGCAGGGAGGGTCCAGAAAATCCTGCCCCTGGTCCTATAAAAAGCATGATTTTGTTTTCCCCAGTGCACAGAAGAAACTCTCTCCTTAATTGGTAGTGCTCTGTAGGTGGCATTAATATGTTGAAGTACATACAGTTTGTCAATAATGTGCAATACAGGAATGAGTGCTATCTTATTTAATAAACTGAATTTTGTTTTCTTTATCCTTTCATGGCATGGGGGCATCATTAGCTAGGCCATCATTTGTTGCCCATTAGGTGGCTTTTTGGGCCATTTCAGAAGGCAATTAAGGGTCACTGCTGTAGGTCACAGCTAAGAATGGTGGATTTCCTTCCCAAAACACATCAATGAACCAGATAGATTTTGGGACAAGCAATAATAGTTTCACAGATCGCGGCCTGGTCCGCGATCGGGGCCCACCGATCGGCGGGCGGGCCTGTGCCGTGGGGGCACTCTTTTACTTCCACCCCCGCGCAGAGACCCCCTCCCCTGCGCATGCACTGGTATGACGTCAGCAGCCGCTGACGCTCCAGTGCATGCGCAGACTTCTGCCGGCCGGCGAAGGCCTTTCGGTCCTGGCTGGCGGAGCGCCAAAGGTCTTTCGCGCCGGCCGGCGGAGCGGGAACCACTCCAGCGCCGGCCTAGCCCCTATTGGTAATGAAAATTCCGCACCTTTGGGGAGGCCCGACGCCGGAGTGGTTCACGCCAATCCGTCCCTCCGGCACCCCCCGCCCCACCGGGTAGGGGAGAATCCCGACCATTAACTGATTCAAATTCCACCAGTCTCTGTGGTGGGATTTCAATCTCGGTCTTTGGATCACTAATCAAAGGATATTACCACTACACTACCATCTCCCCTCATACAACATGATGTCCAAATACATGGTAGAAGAAGATGTATTGTTGTGTACTCCCCAGTTGGGATGGATTTTTTAAACAATCAATTCCACTTAAGAAAGAATCAATGTAGCCAACAAGGGGCAGCAGGGTAGCATGGTGGTTAGCATAAATGCTTCACAGCTCCAGTGTCCCAGGTTCGATTCCCGGCTGGGTCACTGTCTGTGTGGAGTCTGCACGTCCTCCCCCTGTGTGCGTGGGTTTCCTCCGGGTGCTTCGGTTTCCTCCCACAGTCCAAAGATGTGCGGGGTTAGGTGGATTGGCCATGCTAAATTGCCCGTAGTGCAAGTAAGGTTAAGGGGGGAGTTGTTGGGTTACGGGTATAGGGTGGATACGTGGGTTTGAGTAGGGTGATCATGGCTCGGCACAACATTGAGGGCCGAAGGGCCTGTTCTGTGCTGTACTGTTCTATGTTCTATGTTCTATATATCACAAAACTGACCCAAAGTCAGGCTCGTCATCAAACAACTTATATTAAACATGAGAAATACTAAAGGAAAATCATTGCAAGGCTCTGGAGACAAGCCGTAGAGTGGAATTAATTAGATAGCTCTACCAAAGAACCAGCACAGGCATAATGGACCAAATAATTTTCTTCTGTGTTGTACGATTCTCTGCTCAAATTTAATGCCCACCCCAAAACGACTTTGATTCAGGCGGGTTCTCCACAGCCAATTGAAGCTCTTAAGTTAATGCCCACTTAATGGTTCATTCCACTGGTACTCACCCAATTGTGGGCAGGAGCTGCCTATTGAAAGTGGAAAGCACAAAAAGCAAACCCTTTTGGGGTTGCTTATGAACTTGTTCATGCCTTGTTCAAAGGCACTCAGTGCCTGATCAATGGGTTCGACACTGGGTGAGGGGTTGCTGCTGAGAGCTGCAACCTCTGCTCTTGACTCCCAATCCTCTCCCGTCTATGACCCTGACCCCACTCCCCTATGGCTTTGATCCGTCAGAAATCCTAGGCCTCGGCTGGGTGTACTCCCAGCAGCAGCCACTGCTCCACCGGTGGCGTAGTCTGCAATGACAGCTGCCGGCCTCTGCTTGACCAGTAGCTCTCATGTAGTGGGATTCCTGACTCCCTGATCCTGGGGAAGGCCTGTTCCTGCCCAGTTAATAGGCACTGAATGTGGAGGGCCTTCCTGAAAGAATGTGATTCGCCAGCCAGCAGCGAGGCTCTCGTCGTCATGTTAAATAACGGCCAATGATTCCTCTGCAAACTGAAATTTCAAATGTCATGTCCAATATAGAAGAACATTTTTTGGAAGGAATTTTCAGTTTAAACAGACTTCAAAACGCATGACAGTCACATTACCTTCTATGGTCAGTGTCCCACTCTTTTTTCACAAAAGTGAAGAATAAACACCGAGGGTGGTAAGTGCAAACTTTTTGACAGAATATGGCATCAGGCGTGAGGACTGAAGTAATATCATTTCCAGGAAAATCTATACCTTCAAAAAGTTCAGCTCTGCATTCTGAAACTAAGTTAAACAACATGTAACTACACAGCAAACACAATATCTGGACAATTCTTTAATAATAGTCACGGTGTAGAAAGAAAACTAAAACCACAATTAAATGGAGTTTAAAGCAATAGAAACCATTTGTGACATGCTTGGGTCCTGCTACTGTATTGATAGACCATAATAAGCAATGTAAAATACATTTTCAGTTGTTCGTGGAATGTGAGCATCACTGTCAAGGCCAGGCCCAGTTGCCCAACTTCAATATGCTAAGCAGTTTGTAATTATAATACTGCACTATAAGTCCCAGGCCCCAGAGTGCAGCAGGTCTGTATCATGGAGGGAAGTGCAGGCAAGGGAGGTGGTCAGGGGGAGAGGCAGTGAGGGCATGTGGGGTTGGGATGCTGTGCGTGCCCCTGGCCATATCCCCCCTGCCCGTAGTCAGTAAACATGGAGGCGATCATTGTTCGCGGATTTTCTGAGGAAGTATAGGCGCTGTTGTGCTTTCTTGGTCGTAGCATGGACATGGGTGGGCCAGGATATATTGTTGGTGATGTTTACACCTAGGAGTTTGAAGCTGTCAACCATCTCCACCTCAGGCCCATTGGTGCAGACAGGGGTGTGTACGATGTTGTGTTCTGTATTCTCTAGGGCGACTGTCCTCTAGTGTGACTTACTAACAACTACCGAAGTACTGTACACACCCCTGTCAGCATCAACGGGGCCGAGGTGGAGGTGGTTAGCAGTTTCAAATTCCTAGCGGTGCACATCTCCAAAAATCTGTCCTGGTCCACTCGCGTCAACGCTATCACCAAGAAAGCACAACAGCGCCTATGCCTCCTCCGGAAACTAAGGAAATTCGGCATGTCCACATTAACCCTTACCATCTTTTACAGATGCACAATAGAAAGCATCCTATCGGGCTGCATCACAGCCTGGTATGGCAACTGCTCGGCCCAGGACCGCAAGAAACTTCAGAGAGTCATGAACGCTGCCCAGTCTGTCACATGAACCTGCCTCCCATCCATTGACTCCATTTACACTTGCCGCTGCCTGGGGAAAGGAGGCTGCATAATCAAAGATCCCTCCCACCCACCTTACTCACTCTTCCAACTTCTTCCATTGGGCAGGGGATACAGAAGTCTGAGAACACGCATGAACAACTCAAAAGCAGCTTTTTCCCCGCTGTTACCAGACTCCTAAATGACCCTCTTATGGACTAACCTCATTAACGCTACACGCTGTATGCTTCATCCGATGCCGGTGCTTATGTTGTTACATTGTGTACCTTGTGTTGCTCTATTATGTATTTTCTTTTATTCCCTTTTCTTCCCATGTACTTAATGATCTGTTGAGCTGCTTGCAGAAAAATACTTTTCACTGTAACTGGGTACACGTGACAATAAACAAATCCAATCCAAATCTCTCCAGTCACATGGTGGATCTCTATCACCACCTGCTGGTCAGAGGTCATACCAATAACTATGTACATTGACAGATAACTATGTACATCGATGTGTACACAAATATCACCACGATGTTTGGCTTCCTGAAGTTGATGACAAGCTCTTTAGTTTTGCTGACACTGAGGGAGAGATTGGCATCAATGCACCACTCTACTGGGTTCTCTATCTCCCTCCTGTACTCTGACTCATCATTATTTGAGATCCGACCCACTATGATCGTGTCATCAGAAAACTTGTAGAATGAGTTGGAGCCAAATTTTTCCAAAGAGTTGCAGGTGTATAAGGAGTACAGTAGGGGGCTAAGGACGCAACCTTGTGGGGTCCCTGTATTGAGGACTATCGTGGAGAAGGTGTCATTGTTTTCCTCACTGGTTGTTGTCTATGGGTGAGGAAGTCGAGGATTCAGTTACAGGTGGAGGAGCCAAGTCCTCCTATCGATGGCAGGTGCATTTCATGTTTGTGAACTTTTGGATGGTCATTTCCTTTCATTTGAAACTCATTACAATTCCTGCTGGCCTGAATCACCTCCCCATGATTGATCATAAGACGGCATTGGCGTGCAATCACACCAACCTGTTTCAAAATAGTACAGAAGTGACGTGTGCCTGCAGACCTGCTCTTTGCTTCTCCATTCGTGAACCCTTCGCCTATCTTGTCTTGGGCAGCGTGAGTCAGTGGCAGGCTTCAATGGCGGTGCCATATCGGCTATCACAAAAATCTAATCCCACCAGACACGCAATAGCACAGGGGTGTTTTCTCATTGGCTGCAGGGTGGGGGCTGGCTTGGCAGAGGGGAAGTGGCCATGGGTAAGTTCAGAGGTTGCAGGGTAAGAACTGGCTTGGCAAATGGGAGGAATGCTAGGGTTTTTTGCGGGGGGGGGGGGGGGGGGGGGGGGGGGGGTTCAATTTTGAACAGTGCAAGTGACCTCACAATGCTGAGGGCGGAGGTGGACATGGGGAATAAGTCCCTCCTCTCAGAATGTCAATGGGCTAACATGACAGATAAGCACGACAAGAACAAAGAACAAAGAAAAGTACAGCACAGGAACAGGCCCTTCGGCCCTCCAAGCCCGTGCCGACCATGCTGCCTGTCTAAACTACAATCTTCTACACTTCCAGGGTCCGTATCCCTCTATTCCCATCCTATTCATGTATTTGTCAAGAAACCCCTTAAACGTCACTATCGTCCCTGCTTCCACCACCTCCTCTGGCAGCGAGTTCCAGGCACCCACTACCCTCTGTATAAAAAAACTTGCCTCATACATCTCCTCAAAACCTTGCCCCTCGCACCTTAATTGTATGCCCCCTAGTAATTGACCCCTCCACCCTGGGAAAAAGCCTCTGACTATCCACTCTGTCTATGCCCCTCATAATTTTGTAGACCTCTATCAGGTCGCCCCTCAATCTCTGTCCTTCCAGTGAGAACAAACCGAGTTTACTCAACCACTCCTCATAGCTAATGCCCTCCAAACCAGGCAACATCCTGGTAAATCTCTTCTGCACCCTCTCTAAAGCCTCCACACACTTCTGGTAGTGTGACGACCAGAATTGAACATTATACTCCATACTCCAAGTGTGGCCTAACTAAGGTTCTATACAGCTGCAACATGACTTGCCAATTCTTATTCTCAATGACCCGGCCAATGAAGGCAAGCATGCCGTATGCCTTCTTGACTACCTTCTCCACCTGTGTTGCCCCTTTCAGTGACCTGTGGACCTGTACCTTGGGAACAAGGGATACAGCAAATGGAGTGACAGGTCTTTGGGGGAGGGTAATATTAACATTCACTTCCCCGGCGACAAAGGAGGGGGTGAGGTTGCATTCTCGCACAGGGAGGATCCAAGGTGGTGTGGCAGAGAAAGCTCACCACCACCTTGCCAGCACCGTGATTGCGCAGATGGCACAGCTCAGAATTGTTAGCGATCTCTCTGTGGTAATGCAGGAAAGGAAATCACCAAACTGAAGAAACAAAGTTCATACATCACGCAAACTAGCACTAATTGATCTCCAGGGTTTAACCCCTTGCTCACAGCATGGCATTTCCCCAAAGTGATGATGAAGTTAAGTGCAAATGATCAGCCAGATAAGATTTGGCATGAGTGGCGCCCGATGATTCCAAGAAGAACGGCCCCAGGCCACCTTCAACATCTTGTATAACCTATGTAGAAACTGATGTTCATCCAAACTCCAAGCACTGTAATTTCACAGTGCTGTGTATGAGAATACCAGAGCCTGGACTGAGAGCAGCACATCCAGGCACCTAGCCAAAACAGTCTCACCTCAGTCATTCTTGATTTGTTGGAGGGCGTTCACCTCGGTATACACAACGCAATCTAGATTTTGTGAGCTTTTGGTGACACCAAAAACCAGGGCCATTAACCCCCAGTCACTCACAAATCATTGGCAGAAAGATTAGTATTTCAGGCGAGTTCTGACTCCAGAATGCTTCCCATTTTGCAGACAGAAATGAGAGAAGAAGGAGATGATAGTGAAGGGGAGGAGGCAGGCTCGTCAAAAGCAAAACCCTGAAGACCAAGACTAGCGCTGCCCCCTCCCAACGCAGAGTTTCAAGGAAACAAAAACACCCCCTCACTACTCCCAGGCTGTACCAACGTGCCTGCCTTTACTGCAGATGACAGAGAACCAGTGTCAACAACTCCTCCATATGTCCAGGGATGTAGTAATTAACATTTGCCATGAATTGACACCACATGGGCTCGGAGGACATTCTTTGCCGGTGACTGTGAAAGTAAGAGCCAGACTCAAATTCAACACTACTCGCTCCTTCCAGGCTTGACTAGGGGCCCCTGTTGGATCTCTCAGGCATCAACACACAAATTCATACAGAAGGTCACAGATTCCCTTTTTTGCTCAGGCTCACAATTACATCAACTTTCACAGAGATCAATCAGAGATCATCCATCATAGAATTTACAGTGCAGAAGGGATCCATTCGGCCCATCAAGTCTGCACCGGCCCTTGGAAAGAGCACCCCTACTTAAGCCCACCCTATCCCTGGAACCCAAAACTCCACCAAACCTTTTTGGACACTAAGGGCAATTTAGCATGGCCAATACACCTAACCTGCGCATCTTTGCACTGTGGGAGGAAAGAAACCCTTGCAGACACGGGGAAGACGTGCAGACTCCACACAGGATACCATGCGATTCCTGCTGCAGATCAATCAACTGATCCAGGATGTCATGATATGCAAACATGCAACCAATGAACACTCAGAATAGGACACAACTAATGGGCAGCCAGGACACTCAGAGGTGGCATCACCACAAGGGGGCATGACATAAACACTATAAAAGGGATGAGGCACTCACATCGTGCCTCTTTCCACAGACAGACATCTAGAGAGTTAGACAGGGTTGATCAGCAGCATCACATCCCAGCACGTGGCTTTGAACAAGCTGGTACAGTTAGACTGAGTTACTACAGGTAGATTAGCAGAGAGTCAAACTCGTTTGAGAACTGTGTTAATAGTTCAATAAACACATTGAACTCATTTCAGAGTCTGGAGCATCCTTTCGTTAAGACTGCATCAAGTAGCAGCCAGTGTTATCTGAAGCAGCATAACACAACACAGGACTGAGTCCAGAGGCTCACCGCCTGACCTGGAATGGAGCAGATTCCTCACTTCCAGCTGTGCTCAGAGTGCCGGCAACTTCTGAAATCCCCTCCTCTGTCTGCGGAGGAACTGAATGAGTGTTGTTTTCACCAGACTGGGATCCCAAATCTGCTATAGATCTGGGTCCCACCGAGGTGCGCATTACTGTGTTGGTGGAGGCTGTGAGTGATCGCCATGATGGAGCTTCTGTCCTCAGCTTCCTCATTAGAGGTCCCCTTGGCGCTTGTGCTGGGGTCAAAGATGCCTGAGGGCACAGGGCTTGTGGCAGATGAGCCTCGTGGAGAAAATGGAGATTATTAGTGCATGGCAAGTGTGTAACACAAAGAACAGTGCACTCAGAGTATCCTTGACAGGGGAATTGTCTGGTGCAGGACCCTCATGTGGATGTTTGTCACCAACATAACTGTCATTGCAGGAACAGTCAACATAATCTCCGGCCAGTGAGATTTCACTCAGACCCTTGATGTCCACCACACCATCCCCTGATCTCCTTTTTACTATGTGCTATCTTGTCCTGCATAAAAACAAATGGAAAGGGTGCAAGCAAGATGCATGGCAGGGCAGAGGAGAAGGAACACTGTCATTGTGGGTAGTTAGTGGAGCCATGAACAAAATGAGGATGTGATGAGTAGAAGAGATAAGGTCAGATGGAGATGTGAGGATGTGTGTGGGAGAATGAGTGGTGATCTCCACTGAGCTAGGTGTGAGTGTGATCCCTGTGGACGCATGACGTGCTTATGAGTACGAATTGAGAGTGATGAAATGGTTGAATTACCATGGCGGAACGGATGAGAGCATTCATCCTCTTTCAGCACTGGGTAGCTGACTTATTCTGAGCAGCGTTCACACTCACCACTGCTGCTACCGCCTCCCAAGAGGCTGCCCATGCTGCAGCCAGAGCGTTGGTAGAGGACATTGTGGTGCGGCTCCATGGTATCCAATAGGCGCACAAATTAAGGATAATTAAATCTGGGGCCAGCACACCTCTTTGCCCTTGGGATCATATCTTCAGTGGGGCACTTCTGTGCTTCAAGCATTGTGACGTGTGCACTCTCTGCCCGTTTAAATATGGCACCCGCATTGAGGAAATGGTGAGATTTCATCAGGGCTGGTAAACCAGAGACGGCCTGCCAGCAATCCAGCAAGTTTCACAGGAATGCACAATTAATGAGGCAAGACAGGGACAATATGATGCAAAAACTGGCCATTGCGGCCAGCAGGATTACTGCCGATTTCCTCACATATTATACACTCAGTGCAATTCAGGGGACATTTTGTCTCCAGAAATGAATTGACCAAATTTCCCCCCTCTGATTTGTCACATTCCTGCTGGTCCTGATCTGATGAATGTAGGAATTTCAGATATATCGTATTATAGAAATACAATAAGGGTTAAAAGCCTGGGCAGTGTGTGTATGACTAGTAGTGCTTTTAAAGAATCGTGGTTTGAAAGGTGTTGGTAGCCAGAGGTGCAATTAAAGCATCATCAACACCTTGGACTAATGGAGTTTTGTTTGGATTAAGGGGGTTGCCTGTGGAGTTAATTAGATTTCAGCTTGTAACAGCTGTAAATAATGGGAGGAGCTAAGGTACCAGGCATTTTGCAGAAAAGCAGTTCAGTTGAGTTTCAGATTGGGATGCGAGCAGAAGTCAAGCATCTACTCTCACTTCAGTTCATTTAAATATATGTCTGGGGACTGATTAGCGGTGTGGCTGAAAGGTGAACAGAAACAAGCTGAGAAGCAGCTTCGGAAGAAGTACAGCCAGAGTTTCTGCACTGTTCTGACAGAACTTTCTTTAAAACAGTTTCAGAGAGCATCTCTGTAAAGCAAGTATGCCTGGGTCTGCTAATTGAATTTGAAAGTGGATTGAGAACTGAGAGTGTTTTGTTGTCTGAGTCGGAATAAAGACAGCAGTAAAATGTTATTGTGTTGATTAGCATTGTTAAAGGGTAATAGTACCTATTTTGCTGGTGTGATGTTGAGGATATTTTAACACCGTGGGCGTGATTCTCCACCCCCCACGCCGGGTGGGAGAATAGCAGGAGGGCCTCCCAACATTTTTTACGCCCTCCCGCTATTCTCCCCCCCCCCCCCCCCCCCCCATGCCCGACCCACACCATGAATCGCCGCTCGCCGTTTTTTATGGCGGGCGGCGATTCTCCGAGGCCGATGGGCCGAGCGGCCGGGCCTTCACGCCCGTTTCAACATGGCAGCAAACACACCTGCTTGCTGCCGTCGTAAAACGGGCGCCAGATGCCCGTTTGGGGCATCTGGGGGCCCGATTGGCACGGCAGTACCACGGCCGTGCCAAGGGGGGCATAGGCCTGCGATCGGTGCCCACCGATTGCTGGCCGTGCGTCCGTAACGGACGCACTCTTTTCCCTCCGCACCCCGCAAGATCAAGCTGCCACGTCTTACGGGGCGGCTGAGGGAAAAGACGGCAACTGCACATGAGCGGGTTGACGTTGTCCAAACTGCGCATGCGCGGCTGACGTCATCGGCCGCGTCAGCCGGCGTGACGCTTGACGTGCGGCCTTGACGATCGTCGTCGGAAGTGGGCGTGAAGGCTGCCGTGGGTCACGGCCTGTCCAACGGCAGCCTTTACGATTCTCCGCATTTGCAGAGAATCTCGCCCCTGATCTTTTTAGTGGGCTGTGGTGGATGTAACATGATAATTCACACTATATCTTTGTAAGCGCAGTAGCGTTATCCGACCACTAGGGGGAGTAGTTCTGGGACTGCTCAGGAGCTTGTACAGGGCTCCACCCTTGGCTCCGCCCATGACTCCTCCCCCTAGTGCTGCTATATAAATACCCTTGTCCAGAGTCAGCCTGCAGTTCACTGAGAGTTCATCAACGGGTAACAGGCTGGCTCTGTAGTAAGTCGATTAAAGCCTATATTCATATCGGAAACACGTGTCTGGTGAATTGATGGTTCCATCAATTTAATCGACTTAAGAACAGTCAAGATCGATCATGGAATCAGCCCTCAAGCCTGGACGCCTGTAACTCGACCCGCAGGATGCGGAGGCTAAAGAAATCTTCTCCCACTGGCTGCGGTGCTTCAAGGCCTACCTGGCAGAAGCGAGCACAGCCAAAACGACAGAGGAACAGAAGTTAAGTCTACTGCACGCGAGGGTGAGCAACAGAATCTCTATGCAGCTAAACTCGGCCAGTTCATATACTGCAGCGCCAACAGTACTCGATAAGATATATTTAAGGCCCATTAACGAAGTTTACGCACGCCATGTGTTCACGACTCGCCGCCAGCGGCCTACAGAATCACTCGCCGAATTTCTAAGGGAACTCAATAATTTGTCCAATGACTGTAATTATCAAGCGGTTACCGCGGCTGAACACAGAAAACTTGCTGTACGCGATGTTTTTGTAGCGGGCCTCAGGTCTAATTATGTGCGCCAACGACTGCTGGAAAAGGGGGCCCAAGACTTAGAAATGACTGCGGAAGCTGCTACCACGATAGAGGTCTCCTTCCGCAGCCTCACCTCGTTCCCCGCGGACCCCACGACCCAATCATGGGCCCCCGACCAGCGACTCCCCCAGGCCTGTGCAACGCAGCCGCCCAGCCACTATGCTGCTCCAGCCAGCCACCGTGCTGCCCCAGCCAGCCACTATGCCGCTCCAGCCAGCCACTATGCTGCTCCAGCCTGCCATTTCTGCGGCCAGAACCAGCCCCCGCGGCAGCACTGCCAGGCTCGCAATGCGACCTGCAGCAGCTGCGGGCGGAAAGGCCACTACGCAAAGGTCCTGGCCAAAAGGCTGGAGGGCTGCATACCAGAGGTGGTCGCAGAGGACCAAATGGACTTTGTCAAGGGTAGGCAGCTCACAGCAAACATTAGGCGGCTGCTGAAGTTAATAATGACCTTTTCCGGGGAGAGAACACCAGAGGTGATCGTCTCCCTGGACGCAGAAAAGGCCTTTGGCAGAGTCAAATGTCGGTTTGGGCTAGGAGCGGGGTCACCGCCTGGGTGAGGCGCCTGTACAACACTCCCAAAGCGAGTGTCTGAACTAACACCACCAGCTCTGAATACTTCCAGCTACAGAGAGGAACAAGACAGGGCTGCCCCCTGTCCCCACTCCTGTTCGCGTTAGCGATCGAACCCCTGGCAATAGCCCTGCGGGACGCAAAAAGCTGGAAGGGAATCCGGAGAGGAGACAAAGAGCACAGGGTTTCACTCTCTGCAGATGACCTGCTCCTCTATGTCTCGAAGCCACAGGAGGGGCTGAAGGCAATTCTGCAAATACTGAAAGTGTTTGGGACCTTCTTGGGCTACAAACAGAACCTGGGCAAAAGCAAGGTATTCCCAGTGAACCCAAACGTGGGAGGGGCAGAGCTAGAGGGACTCCCGTTCAAAACGGCCCAGAACAGATTCCGTTACCTGGGGATCCAGATAGCCAGAGACTGAACACAGATCCACAAGTGGAACCTGACCAGCCTGGTGGAGGAAGTAAGAAAAGACCTTCAACAGTGGGGCTCACTCCCACTCTCCCTGGTGGGGCGAGTGCAGACGATCAAGATGAACGTACTGCCAAGGTTCCTCTTCCTGTTTAGATCCATTCCCCAATCTTCATCCCCATGCCTTTTTCCAAAACATTGACAGGCTAATCATGGTGTTTGTGTGGAGGGTAAGAGAGAATTCCCAAACTGACACTGCAAAGAAGAAAAATCAAAGGGGGTTGGCCTTACCAAACCTATAATACTAGGTTTTGGGCAGCAACGGTAGAAAGAGTGAGGGGATGGGTACAAGAACCCAACACAGATTGGGTACAAATGGAGGAGGCATCCTGTAAAGGAACGACCCTCCAGGCCCTGGCCACAGCAGCACTCCCATCCTCCTCAACAAGATGCACAACGAGCCCGGTGGTAGTGCCACGCTGAGAACGTGGACCCAGCTGAGACAGCACTTTGGGATAACCAAAATGGCCCCCATCTGTGCACAGATTCCCCCCAGCCATGCTGGACACCACCTTCAAAAGATGGAGGCGGGACGGGGGCACATTGTCGGTCGGAGACTTCTATGTAAGGCACAGACTGACGACACTAGACAAACTGACGAGGAAGTGGAGGCTAGCAAAAGGACAGGAAATGAGACACCTCCAAATAAAACACTTCCTCCGCAAAGAGACAGTAGGATAACCCGGGGCCCCAGAAACCACACTACTAGAGGACCTGATAGGCACAATCAACAAGAAGGGGGGGCTATGTTTGAAAATATACAGACAGCTACTGGACAGAGCCCGGACTCCACTGGACGAGACCAGACAAAAATGGGAGGATGAACTGGGGACAGAGGTAGGATGGGGACTCTGGAACGAAGCACTAAGCAGGGTGAACTCCACCTCCTCCTGCGCAAGGCTAAGCCTATTGTAGCTCAAAGTGGTGCATAGAGCGCACCTGACCAGAACCCGAATGAGCAGGTTCTTCCCGGAGGTGGAGGACAAACATGAGCGGTGCCAGAGGGACCCAGCCAACCACACCCACATGTTGTGGGCTTGCCCCAAGCTTGCTGGGTTCTGGACAGCCTTCTCCGAGACAGCCTTCTCCAAGGCAATGTCCAGGGTTGTGGGGGTGAGGGTGAAGCCATGCCCAATAGTGGCAATCTTCGGGGTATCGGAGCAGCCAGAGCTACACATGGGGAAGGGGGCCAACGCCCTCGCTTTTGCTTCCCTAATCTCACACCAGAGAATCCTGCTCGGCTGGCGATCGGCAGCACCACCCAAAGCTGCAGACTGGCTCGCTGACCTTTCGGAATTTCTCCACCTGGAGAAGATAAAATATGCCATCCGGGGTCAGAGGAGAGCTTCCTGGATACTTGGGGGCAGTTTGTCGGGCTGTTCCAAAGCCTGTTCGAGACCAGCAATGAGGAGTAACCTAATAAGAATTTTAATACAAACACCAAGATAGATGTGGTACCAAAAGACTGTGCAACCAAAAGACTGTGTACAACTGCTTATAAATATGGGAAATGCCAATAAAAAGATTTATTAAAAAAATAAAATTTGGTGGTAGGATGTCCCGTATTAGTAACTATGTACACCATTGTAAATAAGGAAACGTGATTATGAAAACTATAGTCACAGATGCGGGGAAAACCTGTGATATTTCTGTTGTTGATGTGCTTGTTGTTCTTGATCTGTTTTTTAAATTTATGTGTTATGTAAATTTTGATATTGTGTTAAAATTCCAATAAAAATACTTTTTAAAAAAAGAATTAGAAGCAGAAGTAGACCATGCATCGCCTTCAGCTTGCTTCACCGTTCGATAAAATCATGAATAATCTAATTATGTCTGGTTTAGTTCACTGGGCTAAATCATTGGCTTTTAAAGCAGACCAAGCAGGCCAGCAGAACGGTTCGATTCCCGTACCAGCCTCCCCGGACAGGCTCCGGAATGTGACGACTTGGGGCTTCTCACAGTAACTTCATTGAAGCCTACTCGTAGGCTTCAATAAGCGATATTCATTCATTTTTCATTTCAATTCCATTTTCCTCTTTACGACCCATAGCTCTCGACTCCTTGTCCATCAAAAATCTATCCAACATGGCCTTTGTTATGGCCACGGTTTAGAGAACCCCAAAGTGTATCATGGAGTTCACCTGACCCACAACTTTTAATAGATTGTGGTATGGGGAGCACACGGCCCACTCTACAGGTGTGGTACAGCAGAAATGGAAAAGTATTTTTTAAAGCAAAACAATGTTTATTCTATGAACGCGAGTTAACCTTTTTGAAACATACATAGAACATAGAACATTACAGCGCAGTACAGGCCCTTCGGCCCTCGATGTTGCGCCAACCTGTGAAACCAGTCTAAAGCCCATCTACACTATTCCGTTATCATCCATATGTAAAATACAACCCCCAAAGAATACAACATTAAGTAATGGGTACGCTGTCCTTTTAACATCCAGAAGACTTACAAAAAACATAACCTTTAACAGAAGCACATCAGGTTAAAGTCACTACTGAGAGCAGTTGTTAGTTTTAAATCACCAAAGGATCGATTTACATTCTTTAGATTACAGAGAGAGACACATACACCTTCTGGCTGTGACTGCAGCTATCCAGCTCTGAAAACGAAACTAAAACACACCCTGCAGCAAACAGCCTAAAATGAAAGTAAAAAGCTGACAGACAGCCTAGCTCCACCCACTCTCGGACATCACTACAGTAATAAACACCCATTTCTTTAAGGTATTCTCACTACAGATATTTATATACACACCCATTTATAAGCACCCATTTCTTAAAGATACTCTCACATGACACCTTGAATATATTCATTGGCCCAATCTCCACTGCTCTCTGAAGAAGAGAATTCCCCAGACTAACAACCCTCTGAGAGAAAGCAACTCTCCTTATCTCCATATTAAATGGGAGACCCCAAAGTTTTAAATGATGTTCCCGAGGTCTAAACTCCCCAACAAGAGGAAGCATCCATTTAGTATTCATCTTATCAAGTCCCCTCAGAATCACTAAAATCAACTCCCATTCTTCTAAACTTCAATAGACATGGGCTCAATCTGTTCAACGTTTCCTCAAAAAAGAAGCCCTTCAAACCAGGAATCAGCCAACTGAACCTTCTCTGAACTGCTTTGTTGTGTTCTGTACTCTGGGATAACACAGACTGCAACTGGTTGCAGCTTTAACCAAAAGATACTCCACACCTTGAAGTTAGTTCAATCTGATGTATTGAACTAGTAGCCACAGTTAGCACAGTTCTCTATGAGTTCGACTCTCTGCTAACCTAAGTGTGGTTACTCTGTCTGACTGAACCAGATTAGCGTTTAGCCACGTGCTGGAGGTGTGATACTGTACATACACCCTGACTCACTCTGTAGATGTTCATCAGTGGGAAGAGGCGGAGTGTGAGTGCCTCATGCCTTTTATAGTGAGATACCACCCGAGTGTCCTGCCTGCTCATTGGTCATGTCCTGTTCTCTGTGTTCATTAGCTGCCTGTATGTGCCTGTCTGTATATCATTATCTGCATGTCTGCATATCATACATGCTTCTAATCCAATTATATCCTTTCTTAAGTAAAGGGACCTAACTGTGCACCGTATTCTAGAAGTGGTCACACCTAGGCCCTGTACAGCTGGAGCAATACTTTCCTATTTTTGTACTTAATTCCTCTTGCAATGAACACTAACATTCCATTTGCTTTCTTAATCGCTTGTAACTGCAAAACTGACATTTTGGATGTGTGTGCCCGGACACCCAGATCCTTCTGTATGATAGAGTTCAGCAACAGCTCCTCATTTAAGTAATATACTGCTTTTCTATTCTTGCTGCCAAAATGGACAAGTTCACATTTTCCCAAACTAAACTCCGTCTGCAAATTTTCATCCACTCGTTAAATCTATCTAAATCCCTTTTTAGACTGTATATCCTCTTGGCAACTTGGGCGAGAGTGTGGGTGGAAGTGTGGGTGAGGGCGTGGGTGAGAGTATGGGTGAGAGTGTGTGTCAGGATCTGGGTGTGGGTGCGGGTGAGAGTGTGTGTCAGGATCTGGGTGGGGGTGTGGGTGAGAGGGTGGGTGTGGGTGCGGGTGAGAGTGTGTGAGGGTCTGGGTGGCGGTGTGGGTGAGAGTGTGGGTGAGAGTGTGTGTGAAAGTCTGGTGGGGGTGTGGGTGAGAGGGTGGGTGTGGGCACGGGTGTTATTGAGAGTGTGGCTGACAGCATGGATGAGAGCAAGGGTGTGAATGGAAGTGTGGCTGAGAGTGTGGGTCAGAGTGTGGGTGAGGGGGTGGGTGTGGATGAGAGTGTGGGTGAGAGTGTGGGTGAGTGTGGAGGTGAGTGAGTGTTAGTGAGAGTGTGGGTGAGGGTGTGGGTGAGGGTGTGGGTGAGCCTGTGTGTGAGGGCATGAGTGTGGGTGAGGGTGTGGATGAGAGGGTGGGTCAGAGGGTGGGTCAGAGTGTGGGTGAGCATGTGGGTGAGTGTGGATGTGGGTGTGAGTGTTAGTGAGAGTGTGGGTGAGGGTGTGGGTTAGGGTGTGGGTGAGGGTGTGGGTGAGCGTGTGTGTGAGGGTATGAGTGCGGCTGTGGGTGAGGGTATGAGTGCGGGTGTGGGTGAGGGTGTGGATGAGAGGGTGGGTGAGAGGGTGGGTGAAAGTATGGGTGGGAGTGTGGGTAAGAGGGTGGGTGAGGGTGACAGTGTGTGAGAGTGAGAGGGTGGGTGAGACGTGGGTGAGGGTGTGGGCGAAGGTGTGGGTGAGGGTGTGGATGAGAGGGTGGGTGAGAGGGTGGGTGAGAGGGTGGGTGAGGGTGTGGATGAGAGGGGGGTGAGAGGGTGGGTGAGAGGGTGGGTGAGGGTGTGGGTAAGAGGGTGGGCAAGGGTGTGGGTGAGGGTGTGGATGAGAATGCAGGAATGTGGGTGAGAATATGGGTGCGGCTGGGAGTGTGTGTGAGAGTGTGAGTGAGTTGTGGGTCAGGTTGAGGATGGGTGCGTACGGGGTAAGTGAAGTTGAAAGAGGGTGAGAGTGGTTAAGGGTGAGAGTGGATGAGAGTGGTGAGGATGGGTGTATGTGAGCGTGAAACTAGGTGAGGATGAGATTGGATGAGAGGGAGAATGGGTGAGGATGAGAGTGGCTGAGGGTGCGGGTGGGTGAAGGTGCGAGTGGGTGAGGGTGCGAGTGGGTGAGGGTGCGGGTGGGTGAGGGTGCGAGTGGGTGAGGGTGCGAGTGGGTGAGGGTGCGAGTGGGTGAGGGTGAGAGTGGGTGAGAGGGAGGATGGGTGAGGATGAGAGTGGCTGAGGGTGCGAGTGGGTGAGGGTGCGAGTGGGTGAGGGTGCGAGTGGGTGAGGGTGAGAGTGGGTGAGGGTGAGAGCGGGTGAGAGGGAGAATGGGTGAGGATGAGAGTGGGTGAGGGTGAGAGTGGGTGAGGGTGCGAGTGGGTGAGGGTGCGAGTGGGTGAGGGTGCGAGTGGGTGAGGGTGCGAGTGGGTGAGAGGGAGAATGGGTGAGGATGAGAGTGGCTGAGGGTGCGAGTGGGTGAGGGTTCGAGTGGGTGAGGGTGCGAGTGGGTGAGGGTGCGAGTGGGTGAGGGTGAGAGTGGGTGAGGGTGAGAGTGGGTGAGGGTGAGAGTGGGTGAGAGGGAGAACGGGTGAGGATGAGAGTGGGTGAGGGTGAGAGTGGGTGAGGGGGCGAGTGGGTGAAGGGGCGAGTGGGTGAGGGGGCGAGTGGGTGAGGGGGCGAGTGGGTGAGGGGGCGAGTGGGTGAGGGGGCGAGTGGGTGAGGGGGCGAGTGGGTGAGGGTGAGAGTGGATGAGAGGGAGAATGGGTGAGGATGAGAGTGGGTGAGGGTGAGAGTGGGTGAGGGTGAGAGTGGGTGGGGGTGAGAGTGGGCGAGGGTGAGAGTGGATGAGAGGGAGAATGGGTGAGGATGAGACTGGGTGAGAGTGCGAGTGGGTGAGGGAGAGAGTGGGCGGGGGTGAGAGTGGGTGAGAGGGAGAATGGGTGAGAGGGAGAATTGGTGAGGGTGAGAGTGGATGAGGTGGGAGTGGGTGAAGGTGAGTGAGGATGGAAGTGGGTGAGAGCGAAAATGGGTGAGAGTTAGAGTCGGTGAGGGTGAGGGAGAGTGTGTGAGTGGGTGCCCCATTAAAAATTACAAAAAGATAAGACTTGGAAGTATTTGTTGAATAATAACTTTTTTATTTTAATAAACGTCTACATATGTGACAAAGAAACATCTTTCAAGTTTGTTTTTGTATGTTTGTGCCTATTGCGCACTAATAAGCATTTTTTTGTTGTTTAATTCTTCAACACAATAAGAATGTTTCTCAGGGATTTCCTCCGGTACTCTCGGAAGATCGAAGGGATTCTGCAGCTGGAAAAGTTTGGAAAACTGTGAATTAGTCAAATGCAATTTCTCTTTCACAGAACCATGTTGTTCTGCCTAATTGTATTATGATTTTCTCAATATCCTGCTGGAGGCTCTGAATATTGGATGCTAGCAGTTCCATATGAGAGACGTTAGACTAACTGGCCTGTAGTTTCCTTCTTTCTGTCTTCCACCTTTCTTGAATAGAGGAGTTACATTCGCTATCTTCCAATCCATAAGGTGCTTTCCAGAATCTAGGGAAGTTTGGAAGATCACACCCAATGCATTTACTATCTCTGTAGCCATATATTTTAAGAACAAGGACACAAGCCATCATTACAAGAGGTTTTGACTATAGGAGTTTTACTCCAATTATATTGAGCTTTGGTGAGGCTGCACCTGGAGTGTTCTGTATAATTTTGGTCTCCTTGCCTGTGGAAAGATATATTTGCCAATGAGGGAGTGTAACAAAGGTTCACCAAACTAATTCCTAGGGTGAGGGATTGTCCTACGAGTAAAGATCAAATAGACTGGGCCTTTATTCTCTGACGTTTAGGAGACTGAGAGGCGATCTCATTCAAAGATACAAAATGTTTGCAGGACTCAACAGGGTAGATGCAGAAAGGATGTTTCCCCTGGCTGGGGTGGGGGGTCTAGAACAAGGGGCACAGTTTCAGAATAAAGAGCAGGCTATTTAGGAATGAAATGAGGCGGAACCTCCCCACAAAAGAGGGTGGTGAATCTTTGGATTTCCCTGCCCCAGAGAGCTGTCGAGGCTCAATCATCAATATGTTCAAGACTGAGATCGATAGCTTTCTACATATTAAAGACATCAAGGTGTACAGGGATAGCGCAGGAAAATAGTGCTGAAATAGAAGACCAGCTATCATATCATTAAATGGAAGGGGAGGTGCTCAATGGGCTGAATGGCTACTCCCGTTCCTATTTCTTATCAGGTCCAGGGGACTTGTTAATCTTTCATTCTAATAGTTTTCCCAGTACCTTTTCCCGACTGACTGATAGTTTTAAGTTCTTCCTTCTCTTTTACCCCTTGATTTTCAAGTATTCCTGAAAGTCTTGCTCTTCACTGCAGGAGGCACAACACAAAATATCTTTTCAATGCTTCTGCCATTTCCTTTTCCCCCATTATTAATCTGTCCAATCTTCTGACCTATTACTAATTTTCACAATATTGTGTGCATTTTTTTGGAATTTAACACTATCCTCGACTTCCTTAGTTAGCTACAGATTGTACATCCTTTTCATAGCGTCTTTCCTTCTCAATGGAATATATCTTCACTGAGAATCATGAAATATCTCCTTAATTGTCTGTCACTGCTCCTGCCTTTAACCTGTTATTCTGTTCACTCCAGCCACTTCTGTCCTGAAACTTTTGTAATGGCCTTAATTTAAGTTTAGACACTTGTCTTCGATACATACTTCAAACTGAAAATACAACCTAGGATATTATGATCATTGGTGCCTTAAGAATCCGTTTTTCTAATGAGGTCATTAATTAATCCTGTCACATTGCACATTACCAGGTCTAAAATAGTAAACTCCCAGGTTGGTAGTAGAACATACTGTTATATTTTAATTATTGCAATATCGTTCTTACAAGACCCCATTATTTATTTTCCCGTGTCATGCTCCTCGTGTGTGATGTGGGAGCTCAGGGACACGTCCACTGTCCCTGGCTCCTTCACGTGCAAGAAGTGTGTTCAGTTGCAGCTCCTGTTAGACCGCTTGACGACTCTGGAGCTGCGGATGGACTCACTTTGGAGCATCCGCGGTGCTGAAGACGTCGTGGATAGCACGTTTAGCGAATTGGTCACACCGCAGGTGAAAGTTACTGAGGGAGATAGAAAATTGGTGACCAAAAGATAGAGCAAGAGTAGGAAAGCAGTGCAGGTGTCCCCTGCGGTCATCTCCTTGCAAAACAGATATACCGCTTTGGATACTGTTGAGGGAGATGACTCACCAGGGGAAGGCAGCAGCAGCAAGATTTATGGCACCATGGTTGGCTCTGCTGCGCAGCAGGGCAGGAAGAAGAATGGCAGGGCTTTAGTGATAGGGAACGCAATCATAAGGGGAATAGACAGGCGGTTCTTCAGACGCAATCGAGACTCCAGGATGGTATGTTGCCTCCCTGGTGCAAGGGTCAAGGATGTCTCAGAGCGGCTGCAGGACATTCTGGGGGGGGGGGGGAGGGGGGGGCGGGTGAACAGCTAGCTGTCGTGGTGCACAAAGACACCAATGATATAGGTAAGAAACGGGATGAGGTCCTACAAGCTGAATTCAGGGAGTTAGGAGTTAAACTAAAAAGTCGGACCTCAAAGGTAGTAATCTCAGGATTGCTACCAGTGCCACGATCCAGTCAGAGTGGGAATGTCAGGATAGATAGAATGAATGTGTGGCTCGAGAGATGATGCAAGAGGGAGGGATTCAAATTCCTGAGGCATTGGAACCGGTTCTGGGGGAGGTGGGACCAGTACAAACCTGACGGTCTGCACCTGGGCAGGACTGGAAGCGATGTCCGAGGGGGGTTGTTTTCGAGAGCTGTTGGGGACGGTTTAAATTAATATGGCAGGGGGATGGGAACCGATGCAAGAAGTTGGAAGGTAGTAAAACAGGGGCAGAAGCAAAAGGAAGTAAGGGGGAAAGTTTAAGGCAGAGAAGCCATCGTCAAAAATCAAAAAGGGCGGCAGTACAAGGTACAGTGACTGAGGGGAGCTCAGTGAATAGGCCCAGTAATACTAAAAGGAATAAAACGGGAAGTAAAAACATTAATGGTAAGTGACACGGCAGGTTGTTACATGAAGATATGGGTTCAACGACAAGGAAAATTAGGAGAAAAGTTAAGAGGAAATCTAACTTAGGAGAGGTTACTGATCGAGGTGTTAAGATTCAAAACAGAGGTAAAAAAGCTAACATAAGTGTACTTTACCTGAATGCTCATAGTATTCAGAATAAGGTAAATGAGTTGATGGCGCAAATGATCGTGAATGACTATGGTTTAGTGGCCATTACTGAAACATGGTTAAAGGATGGTCAGGACTGGGAGTTAAATATCCAAAGGTATCAAACTATTCGGAAGGACAAAGTGGATGGTAAGGGAGGTGGTGTAGCTCTGTTATTCAAGGATGACATCCGGGCAATAGTAAGGGATGACATCGATGCTATGGAGGATAAGGTTGAATCCATTTGGGTGGAAATCAGGAATAGTAAGGCGAAAAAGTCACTGATAGGAGTGGTCTATAGGCCACCAAGTAGTAACATTATGGTGGGGCAGGCAATAAACAAAGAAATAACGGATGCATGTAGAAATGGTACGGCAGTTATCATGGGGGATTTTAATCTACATGTTGATTGGTTTAACCAGGTCGGTCAAGGCAGTCTTGAGGAGGAGTTTATAGAATGTATCCGCGATAGTTTCCGAGAACAGTATGTAATGGAACCTACGAGGAACAAGCGGTCCTAGATCTGGTCCTGTGTAATGAGACAGGATTGATTCATGATCTCATAGTTAGGGATCCTCTCGGAAGGAGCAATCACATTATGGTGAAATTTAAAATACAGATGGAGGGTGAGAAGGTAAAATCAAATACTCGTGTTTTGTGCTTAAACAAAGGAGATTATAATGGGATGAGAGAAGAACTAGCTAAGGTAGACTGGGAGCAAAGACTTTATGGTGGAACAGTTGAGGAACAGTGGAGAACCTTCCAAGCGATTTCTCACAGTGCTCAGCAAAGGTTTATACCAACAAAAAGGAAGGACGGTAGAAAGAGGGAAAATCAACCGTGGATATCTAAGGAAATAAGGGAGAGTATGCTTTTTTGAAGGAAAAAGCATACAAAGTGGCAAAGATTAGTGGGAGACGAGAGGACTGGGAAATCTTTAGGGGGCAACAGAAGGCTACTAAAAAAGCTTTAAAGAAGAGTAAGATAGATTATGAGAGTAAACTTGCTCAGAATATAAAAACAGATAGTAAAAGTTTCTGCAAATATATAAAACAAAAAAGAGTGGTTAAGGTAAATATTGGTCCTTTAGAGGATGAGAAGGGAGATTTAATAATGGGAGATGAGGAAATGGCTGAGGAACTGAACAGCTTTTTTGGGTCGGTCTTCACAGTGGAAGACACAAATAACATGCCAGCGACTGATAGAAATGAGGCTATGACAGGTGGGGACCCTGAGATGATTGTTATCACTAAGGGGGTAGTGATGGGAAAGCTAATGGGGTTAAAGGTAGACAAGTCTCCTGGCCCTGATGGAATGCATCCCAGAGTGCTAAAAGAGATGGCTAGGGAAATTGCAAACGCACTAGTGATAATTTACCAAAATTCACTAGACTCTGGGGTGGTCCCGGCGGATTGGAATTAGAAAACGTGACACCACTGTTTAAAAAAGGAGGTAGGCAGCAAGCGGGTAATTATAGGCCAGTGAGCTTAACTTCGGTAGTAGGGAAGATGCTAGAATCTATCATCAAGGAAGAAATAGCGAGGCATCTGGATGGAAATTGTCCCATTGGGCAGACGCAGCAGGTCATGCCGAACTAATTTAGTGGAATTTTTTGAGGACATTACCAGTGCGGTAGATAACGGGGAGACAATGGATGTGGTATATCTGGATTTCCAGAAAGCCTTTAACAAGGTGCCACACAAAAGGTTGCTGCATAAGGTAAAGATGCATGGCATTAAGGGTAAAGTAGTAGCATGGATAGAGGATTGGTTAATTAATAGAAAGCAAAGAGTGGGGATTATGGGTTTTTCTCTGGTTGGCAATCAGTAGCTAGTGGTATCCCTCAGGAATCAGTGTTGGGCCCACAATTGTTCACAACTTACATAGATGATTTGGAGATGGGGACCAAGGGCAATGTGTCCAAGTTTGTAGATGACACTAAGATGAGTGGTAAAGTGAAAAGTGCAGAGGATACTGGAAATCTGCAGAGGGGTTTGGATAGGTTAAGTGAATGGGCTAGGGTCTGGCAGATGGAATACAATGTTGACAAATATGAGGTTATCCATTTTGGTAGGAATAACAGCAAACGGGATTATTATTTAAATGTTAAATATTAAAACATGCTGCTGTGCAGAGAGACCCGGGTGTGCTCGTGCATGAGTCCCAAAAAGTTAGTTTACAGGTGCAACAGGTGATTAAGAAGGCAAATGGAATCTTGTCCTTCATTGCTAGAGGGATGGAGTTTAATATGAGGGAGGTTATGCTGTAATTGTATAATGTGTTCGTGAGGCCACACCTGGAGTATTGTGTTCAGTTTTGGTCTCCTTACTTGAGAAAGGACGTACTGGCACTGCAGGATGTGCAGGGGAGATTCACTAGGTTAATCCCAGACCTGAAGGGGTTGGATTATGAGGAGAGGTTGAGTAGACTGGGACTGTACTCGTTGGAATTTAGAAGGATGAGGGGGTATTTATAGAAACATATAAAATTATGAAGGGAATAGATAGGATAGATGAGGGCAGGTTGTTTCCACTGGCGGGTGAAAGCAGAACTAGGGGGCATAGCCTCAAAATAAGGAGAAGTAGATTTAGGACTGCGTTTAGGAGGAACTTCTTCACCCAAAGGGTTGTGAATCTATGGAATTCCTTACCCAGTGAAGCAGTTGCGGCTCCTTCATTAAATGTTTTTAAGGTAAAGATAGATAGTTTTTTGAAGAATAAAGGGATTAAGGGTTATGGTGTTCGGGCCGGAAAGTGGAGCTGAGTCCACAAAAGATCAGCCATGATCTCATTGAATGGCGGAGCAGGCTCGAGGGGCCAGATGGCCTACTCCTGCTCCTAGATCTTATGTTCTTACATTCTGACCTATAGGCACCTTGAGGGGGCCTATAAAGAATTCCAACAAGTGACTTATTACATTTGCAAATTCTGATCTCTACCATAACTAATTCTGCATCTTGATCTTCTGAACTAAGGTAATCTCTCACAACTATACCAATGTCATCCTTAAGTAACGCCACCACTTTTTCCTCACTTCCTGTCCTTACAAGATATCAAATGCCCTTGAAGATTAAATTCCAGCCTTGAATAAAAACAGAAAATGCTGGAAAATCTAAGCAGGTCTGGCAGCATTTGTGGAGAGAGAAACAGTTAACTTTTAGAGTCTGTATGACTCCTCTTCACAACTAGAGGGAGAAATGTGATTGATTTTCTACGGTTTGAACTGATGGAAGTTTAGTGATAAATACGAGCCAGGAGAGATTGCATAAAGATGTGTAGGGCACGAGACAAAGGAAATGTTAATGATAGTGTGAAGAACTGTAGAAGGTGCTAATAGTGACAGAAAGGTAAGATAGCAGAATATGTTACTTGGAGAACAAAGCTGTTCAGTGAAAGCAAACATTAAGAAAAAGTGACAGGTGGCCCTGTAGGAGATGGGATGGGGGAGGTTGCAAGGACAAAACATCTTGATTAACAAAAAGGAGTCAAAATGGAGGAGAAAGTTCACAGTCTACAGTTGTTGAACTCAATGTTGAATCCAGGCCTAATTAGAAGATGAGGTGCTTTCCCCCAGTTTGTGTTGTTCTTCACTGGAACATTGCAGCAGACCCAGCATGGTCATGTGGGTTGGAAAACAAGATGGTGTGTCGAAATGGCAAGCAACAGGAAGGTCGGAATGATGCATGCAGACTGAGCAAAGGTGTTCCACAAAGCAGCCACCCAATCTGTGTTTATTCTCCCCAAAATACAGTACAGCAAATTGAAGGAGGTGCAGATGAAATGTTGTGTCACCTGAAAGGAATGTTTGGGGCCTTGGACAGTGAGGAGGAAGGAGATAAAGGAGCAGGTGTTGCACCTTTTATGATTGCACGGGAAAGAGATGAGGTGTTGGGAGTGATGGAGGAATAGACAAGGGTATCACAGAGGGGATGGTTCCTGCTGAAGCTGATTGGGGGGTCGGGGTTGGGAGGAGGTGGGGGGGGGGGGGGGAGTGGTGAGGGGAAGAGCTGGAGTTGGTGGAAATGGCAGAGGCTAAGCCTTTGAATGCGGAGTCTGGTGGGGTGGAAAGCAAGAACAAGGGGTCCCTGTCATGTTTCTGGGAGGGATAGGACGTGAGGAGGGGTGAGGTGCGAGAGATATGGCAGACATGGTTGAGGAACCAATCAAGCACAGTGAGGGGAAACCTCGGTTAAGGAAAAAGACAGGTATGTCAGAAGCACCATTTCCAAAAGTGGCTTCATCAGAAAAGATGCATTGGAGACGGAGAAACTGGGAGAATGGGATTGAGTCCTAGCAGGAAGCAGGGTGTGAGGATCTGTAGTCGAGGTAGCTTTGGGAGTCAATGGGTTTGAATGATTATTGGAAGCAAAATAAGGGTGCAACTCAGATCCCCTCCTACAAATCTTTTTCCATTACACCGATTACTTGATTGGTACCACTTCATGCTTTCATCTGAACCTGAAAAAATGGATCAACATTGTTTCCAATTTCCACTCCTCTCTCACCCTTACATGGTCTATTTCTGACACTTCCCTTCCTTGACGTCTCTGTCTCCATTTCAAGTGATAGACCGACCACCAATTCACATGAGGTTGGGTTTATCCTGCTTCCAGATCTTTCTCTCTTCTTTCTCAGTTATTTTTATCTGATATCATTATTTCATCAACACGATGGCCAGAAATTTCCGGCCATTCCTGTCAGCAGATCTTTCACTCCCATTGACGACAAACCCTCGCCACGATGGTTTTCCAGGCAGCAGAGCATACATACAACAGGGAACCGCCATGTTAGCCGCAGGACAAGAAGACCCCACGACGGCCAATGGCGGGTCGACTCAGCTGCCACAAAACATGCCTCGGGAGGAGGGGGGTTGGAAAATCTCACCCCAGTACATGTTTCTGATGTCAACCCTTTACATTCCCCTCAACACCACACAACATCTTAACTTGGCAGGATATTCTTTCACTGTTGGTGGATCAACATTCTGGATCTCACTTTATAACAACACCTGTTTACCTGCATCACATGGATTGCAAGTGTTCAAGGAGGCAGCTTAACACGACTTCTCAACAAATCTTTCCTCAGCCAGCAATGCTCTCATCTCATGAGTGAGCAAAAAATGTCAAAACCAGCTCACCTGGGAATAGCACTAGCTGGGCCTCCCTTCTAGTTATAGCCATAGACATAGAACATACAGTGCAGAAACAGGCCATTCGGCCCATCGAGTCTGCACCGACCCACTTAATCTCTCACTTCCACGCTATCCCCGTAACCCAATAACCCATCCTAACCTTTTCGGACACTAAGGGCAATTTATCATGGCCAGTCCACCTAACCTGCACGTCTTTGGACTGTGGGAGGAAACCGGAGCACCCGGAGGGAACCCATGCAATCACGGGGAGAACGTGCAGATTCCGCACAGACAGTGACCCAGTGGGGAATCGAACCTGGGACCCTGGCGCTGTGAAGCCACAGTGCTAGTCTCTTGTGCTACCGTGCTAGTTATTGTGGTCTAAAATAGAAACATAGAAAAAAAAGGAGCAGGAGGAGGCTATTCGGCCCTTCAAGCTCACTCCGCCATTCATTAAGATCATGGCTGATCATTGAACTCAAAAGCCTAATCCCACTTTCCCCACCTTCGCTGTACTCTCTCTGTAGCTAGAACATCCTTCCTCAGATAAGGAGACCAAAACTGCACACAGTATTCTAGGTGTGGCCTCGCCTCGGCCCTGTATAACTGGAGCAAGTCATCCCTGCTCCTGTACTCAAATCCTCTCTCAAAGAAGGCCAGCATATCATTTGCCTTCTTTACTGCCTGCACCTGCATGCTTACCTTCAGTGACTGGTGTATCAGGGCACCTAGGTTTCGTTGCACATTCCTCTCTCCTAATTTATGGCCATTCAGATGTCTTATATACAGACTTATATACAGACTGTCAATCATCTGTCTTCTCATTTTTGCCACCAAAGTAGGTAACCTTGCATTTATCCAAATTACACTGCATCTGCCATTCATTTGCCCACTCACTCAACTTGCCCAATCACACTGAATGCTGTATTGTACAGAAAATCAACATTACAGGCAATGTTATATCATGATTCACCCACTCTGTGCACAAAATTGGAAGGTCCCACAGCACCTCCAAGCCAGATTCATAAAAATAATGCTCTCTGCTGAGGTTTAAGTGCAGAAAGGGTAAGAGGTGATTTGATTAAAACCTTTAAGATCCTGAGGGGTCCTGACAGAATCAATGATGATTCCTCATCTGGGAGAATCTAGAACTCGGGGGCCATTGTTTAAAAATAAGTGGTCACCTATTTGAAACAGAGACAAGGACAATTTTTTCTCTCTCAGAGGATCATGGGTCTTTGAAACTCCTCCTCAAAAGGCAGTGGAAGCAGAGACTTTGAATATTTTTAAGGCAGAGGTAGATACTCTTGGTAAACAAGGGGGTGAAAGGTTATCCGGGGGTAGATAAGTGGTTACAATCAGATTAGCCATGATCTTACTGAATGACAGCGCAGGTTCGAGGGGCCGAGTGGCCTACTCCTGCTCTTAATTTTATGTTTGTAATATTCCTGTGCTTGGCTGTTGTCTGCTGCTGTTCTGTATTTCAATGTTGGGCTGTACCACTAATTAATTTTGGCAGCTAACTTTCATTTCTCTATAAATAAATCTGGAATTGAACCCAGTGAATTCCTTCTTAGAGTTATAACTAATGGTCAAACATAGAAGAAAACAGTAAGTTATCCGGCATGGTGAATGAGCTGTAATCTTTGAAGGGAAACCTATAAATTTGATTATAAAAATTGGTTTCAAACCAGCAGACAGAGAGGAATTCCTTCTCTTGCGGAGAATTCTGGACATCAATCCCAATAGATGAATTAATCAATTAGCTCCAGTGTCAGATCACACAGTTTCAATTCTTCTTCGATAAGCAGAGTTTGGTACCATCAACAAGAAAACTGCAGTAAAGTATTGTGACAGGAAGGTGTATAGATATTCAGCTTCTACATCACTGTTTTGTGAATCAAAATTAAACAACGCTCATTTTGGAATTACCTGAATGACTGTCTCCACAGTCCCTTAAAGAAAATCCAGACACAACATTCTGAAGAATATTTATTCTTGGTGGAGTTCCTCTTTCACTCTTTTTGCGGTAGCAGATGTAGCTAAAAAGAATCACAGAAAATATTTACAAAATCATTCACTATATGTTGATTTTACAGGTTTTATCTGTTGTCATATTGGGGGAATTTAATTCCCTGAGCTGGTCTTGTCACTGAGGAGTTGTATTTATTCTGGGAAGACACCCCTTGAGTTGGATAAATAGATCAATATTGACAGAAAAAGTTTACAGGTGAAGGATTTGAGGAGACTCAACTATTTGAGAGATGAGCGGCTGGAATCTCCATTCCTGAGGGTAAGGGTGGGATTCTCCGCTTGTCGACGCCAAAATTGCATTCGCCGATTGGGCAGCGAATCCCTTTCGATGCCAAAATCGGGGGCAGCGCCTGTTTTCAGATGCTCCGGCCCCTCTAAAACAGCATCATCGGTGAGTATGCCACACACTGTTGGGACGGCCTCAGGACGTCACCTGAAGGCTCTCCCTTGATGCTCCGCCCCCGATGGGCTGACGTCCCGTTGGTGTGGATCACTTGTGCTCTGAGTTTTAGTCAACCTCACGTGGCGACTGCGGACTGTGTCCAGTGACGCCACAGTCAGGAGGGGGAGCCGTTCCATAGGCTAGGGGGGCTTCGGCGGGGGTTGGGGGTGGTCCGGGGGTGGCAAGGGAGAGTTACAGGTGGACACCATCGGGCAGGCTGTGTCCGCGCGCGGCCGGTGCCATGTTGTATGGCGCAACCACTGCAAGTCATCGCCATGCACATGCCCGGCCATGGACCCGGCAATTCTCCGGCCGTTTCTGTCGGGAACGCCAGGGGTTTTACGTGGCGTGGCTGCTAGCCCCCCACCGGTTGGACCATCGGTGAGGGGGTGGCGCTGACATTTTCATCATAAAACTAGACACTTCCTCTGGACATAATCTCAAAATCAGAGAATCCAGCCCTAAGTGTTGATGCGGGGCAGGATTCATGGACTACCACGACAGCAAAACTGGCGCTGTACCTGGACCGATTAAGCAACGGCTCCATGTGGAACACAATCAATTCCAATGAGAAACGGTGCCAGATTCGCCGGATTCGTGATTGACAGTCAAAAGGCTGACAAGTTGCAGCCACATATACACACTTAACTCCCCACATGCACCATCCCAAACAACAGGATGCACAGCACCAAGACTCACAGATGCCGAGCTCGAGACCATCCTGGACGCGGCAGCAGAGAGGCAGGCCACTCTGAATCCATGCCTGAGAAAGAGGCTGCCAGCCGTCGCTATTGGCTGGGCCTGGGTGCAGGTGGCAGAGGTGGTCGGCACCATGAACAACACTGTTCAGACCGGCCTGCAGTGCAGGAAGAAACTGCATGATCTGCTCAGGGCGGCCAGGCTGACTAGGCAGCACTGTGCCCCTGGCACCAACCCCCATCCCACACACCCGTGACACCACGCTGCCTGGGCATCCTGGTGGGCTCGGTCCACATTAAAATGGATGTAGTGAGCCGACTGGATGTATTGGGCCTCCGCGATGGTACGGATGCACCTGTCCACCGAGCTCTGTGAGATCCTGGACAGTTCCCATTTGGCGCCTGGAAGGAGCCAGTGTGTAAACGTTCAGGGCGACTGTCACTTTGACATGCACTGGGTGGGGCGTCCTCCCCCATTCCCATGCGGTGCCAGGTGCGCCATGATCATCCAGTAGAGGCGACAGAAGAGAAATCTGGGAGAACTCAACTCAGTCACCTCAACTGTACTGTGGGTAGACGAAGAACCCCTCCAATGACAAACAGGAGGAAGGTCATCATCCAGCAGTCACCTCAACCAGCAGGTACGTGATTGGCTGGTGACTGGTAAGTAGTTTCTTTTCTCTTTTTCTCTTGGCATTGTAGTTGTTGTTGTAAGTAAACTTAAGGGTTACGTCATGGCAGGAGATCCCAGACCTGTGTCATGCTCCTCTTGTGCAATGTGAGAATTCAGGACACATCCGGTGTATTTAACTCCTTCACGTGCAAGAAGTGTGTCCAACTGCAGCTCCTGTTAGACCGCGTGATGGCTGTGGAGCTGTGGATGGATTCACTTTGGAGCATCCACGATGCTGAGGAAGTCATGGATAGCACGTTCAGTGAGTTGGTCACACCACAGTTAAAAATTACTGAGGGAGATAGGTAATGGGTGACCACCAGACAGAGGAAAAGTAGGAATGCAATGCAGGGGTCCCCTGCGGTCATCTCCCTACAAAACAGACATACCATTTTGGATACTGTTGGGGGAGATGGCTCACCAGGGGAAGGTGGCAGCAGCCAGGTTCATGGCACCTTGGCTGGCTCTGCTACGCAGGAGGGCAGGACAAAATGTGGTAGTGCTACAGTGACAGGAGATTCGATTGTAAGGCAGGTAAACAGGCATTTCTGCGGATGCAAACGAGACTCCCGGAAGATATGTTGCCTCCCACGTGCAAGGGTCCTGGATGTCTCACAGCAGCTACAGGGCATTCTGGAGGGGGAAGGGGAGCAGCCAGCTGTCATGGTGCATATAGGCACCAACGATATAGGTAAAAAATATGATGAGTTCCGACATGTTGAATTTAGCGAGTTAGGAGCTAAACTAAAAAGTAGTAACTCAAAAGTAGTAATCTCAGGATTTCTACCAGTGACACATCCTAGTCAGAGTAGGAATGTCAGGATAGATAAGATGAATAAGTGGTTTGAGGGATTCAAATTCCTGGGACATTGGAACCGGTTCTGGGGGAGGTGGGATTAGTACAAACCAGACAGTTTTCTCCTGGGCAGGATTGGAACCAATGCCGAGGGGGAATATTTGCTACTACTGTTGGGGGGGGGGTTAAACTAATACGGCAGGGGGTGGGAAATTATGCAGGAAGTCAGATGGAATTAAAGTGGGGACAGAATCAAGAGGCAGTAAGGGGAAATATGAAAGGCAGAGAAACCAAAATCAAAAATCGAAAAGGGCCACAGTGCAGAGTTCAGAGACTGTGGAGAACTCAGTGATTGGGTCCAGTAAGGCTCATATAAATTAAACACTGGGAGAGTGTATAAAACATGACCAGTCAGATAGTCTGAGAAAGCAGGGCAGAGAACAAGGGAAGTCTAGAAAAAGCCTTTTTAAAGTGTCTACAAGTGGGTAGGTCGCGGCCGGATGTTGGAAGGGTCACAGAGCCATCCATCGCGGTGTTCCCGATCGCGTGATTTCAGGCGCCATGGCCGCAGCAGCCGGCTTTAAAAAATGGCGGCTGTGAGTGGCTTTAAAAATGACTGCCGCTGTGGAGAAGGTGCAGAGCTGGATAAGAGGGGTTGATTCCCAGTGGGTCAGAATGGAGGAGAGTTTGTGCAGGGGGTCAGGGTTGAAAGCACTAGCAATGACCGTGCTCCCGATAGCCACGGGAAAGTACTCATGGAGTCCGGTAATAATAGCTTGAGAATTTGGAGGTAGTTTTACCAACACCGGGTTGGGGGCAGGGTCAAGGGAAATGCCAATTCGGGGGAACCACAGATTTGAGCCAGGGAGGTGGGATGGAAATTTTCGGAAATGGGAGGCGAAGGAGATTAAGACACTAAAAGATTTGTTTCTTGGGGGTCAGTTTGCAGGATTGAAGGAGCTGGAAGCGAAGTATGGGCTGGAGCAGGGAGAAATATTTAGATACATGCAGGTTCGAGATTTTGCCAGAAAGGAGATACAGAACTTCCCGGAGTAGCCGGCCTTCACATTGCTGGAGGAGGTGCTGACGACAGGGGGACTGGAGAAAGGGACAGTGTCAGCGGTCTGCGGAGCTATTTTGGAGGAGGAGAAGACACCACTAGAGGGGATCAAAGCAAAGTGGGAGGAAGAGTTGGGAGAGGTTATAGAGGAGGGGGTCTGGTGTGAGGTGCTCCGGAGAGTGAATGCCTCCACCTTGTGCGCGAGGTTGGGGCTGATACAGCTGAAGATGGTATACAGACCACACCTCACGAGGGCGAGGATGAGCTGATTCTTTGAAGGAGTACAAGATGTGTGTGAACATGGTGGGGGGGGGGGGGGGGGGGGGGGGGGGGGGAGGGGGGGGTCCCACGTTCATATGTTTTGGTCCTGTCCCAAAAAGAGGATTACTGGAAGGAGGTTTTTAGGATAATTTCTAAATTATTGCGCGCAAAACTGGATATGGGCCCCCGAGAGGCCATATTCGGGGTGTCGGACCAGCCAGGGTTGGAAACGAGTGCGGAGGCAGATATTGTAGCCTTCACCTCGTTGATCGCCCGAAGGCGGATCCTGATGGGTTGGAGAGCAGCCTTTCCACCCTGTGCCCTAGCGTGGCGGGGGGACCTGTTGGAATTCTTGACTCTTGAGAAGGTTAAGTTTGAACTGAGGGGAAGGACAGAGGGGTTCTACAATTAATGGGCATTATTCATTATGCACTTTCAAGCACTGGATAACATCAAACATTAGTTGGGGGGGGTGGGTGGGAGGGATGGGGGCGATGGGTGTTAATGGGGGCTATGGGAGATTCCTGATTCCTTTTTGTCAGTTGTTTATGTGAACATGCGGGCTAATATTTGGGGTTTGGTGGGAGGATGGGATCGTTGTTATTGATATGGGGATTGGCATATTTGTTACTGATTATGGTTTATTGTTGGTGGGTGTAAGTTGGGGAGAAAATGTGAAAAAGGAGGAGAATAAAGAAATATATATTTTTTTTAAATGACGGCCGCGACCGGCTTGGCAAATGCCTGGAGCCCAGAGAGAAACACCGCCTTCTCCTGACCTCGCTGACCCAGGAGAAGATTTTTTATGAAATTCAATTCAGGCTTCCTGTATCTGTCTTGAATATGCTCAATGGCTGAGTGGTGGAGGGGGTCTCTTCCGCCTCCGCCATGATGGAGGCCGTGGCAGCGGCGGAAGAAAAAGAGTGCCCCCACGGCACTGGCCTGCCCGCCGATTGGTGGGCCCTGATTGCGGGCAAGGCCACCGTGGGGGCACCCCCTGTCTCTTTGACAGTGAATTCTAGAAATTAAATAGATTCACAATACTTTGAGTTAAGTAATTCCTCCTCATCTATGTCTAAAATTGTTGCATTGTAATTTGCAGACTATGGGCGGAGTTCTCCGACCCCCCGCAGGGTCGGGGAATCACCCGGGGCTGGCGTAAATCCCGTCCCCGCCGTGGCCGGGATTCTCCGCCACCCGGGAAACAACGAGAGCGGGAATCATGCCCTGCCGATCGGCGAGCCCCCCGCGCCGATCGGCGTGCCCCCCGCGGCGATTCTCCGGCCCGCGATGGGCCGAAGTCCCGCCACTGACAGGCCTCTCCCGCTGACATGGTTTAAACCACCTCTGTGCCGGCAGGATTGGCGGCGCGAGCGAACTGCCGGGGTCCTGGGAGGGGCACGTGGCAATTGGAGCCCAGGGGGTGCCCCCACGGTGGCCTGGCCCACAATCAGGGCCCACCAATCGGCGGGCAGGCCAGTGCCGTGGGGGCACTCTTTTTCTTCCGCCGCTGCCACGGCCTCCAGCATGGCGTCAGTGGCCGCTGACGCTCCGGCGCATGCGCGGACTGGCGAAGGCCTTTCGGCCAGCCCCGACGCCAGGCGGCGTAGCGCCAAAGGCCGTTGGCACCAGTTTTGGCGCCATCGGCGGAGCGGGGGCCACTCCGGCGAGGGCCTAGCCCCTAAAGGTTCCGCACCTTTGGGGAGGCCCGACGCCAGAGTGGTTGGCGCCAGTCCGCTACGCCGGGGCCCCCCGCCCCGCCGGGTAGGGGAGAATTTCGCCCCAGATCCCCAAACTGTCATCTGAGGAAAACATACATTCTGTATCTGCTCTGTAGAGTCCTGAGAGAATAAAGCCTGTTTCAATGAGGTCATTTCTCATTCTTCGCTACTCTAGACTAGAGAATATAAGTCCAGGCTCACCTCCCGCATTAAAGGTAAGAGAAAATGCTGGGTCTCGAAGGTTGGCCAGTGTGGGTTGCGAAGGTTGGCAGGCCTGGGTCCCGAAGGATGGCCGGTTGGTAAGAATGCTTCACTGGCAAAAAAGTTTGAAAAACGCTGGTCTAGATTAAACAACATTTATTTCAATGCAAGAGGCCTGATGGGCAAGGCAGATGAACTCAGGGCATGGATGTATACATGGGACTGGGGTATTATAGCTATTACTGAAACATGGCTAAGGGAAGAGCAGGACTGGTAGCTCAATGTTCCAGGGTCCAGATGCTATTGGAAAGATAGAACAAGAGGTAAGAGAGGAGGGGGAGTAGTGTTTATCATGGGGAGAATATCCTGGCAGTATTGAGAGGGGATATGTCTGAGGGTTCACCCACTGAGTATATGGGTAGAACTGAAAAATAAGAAAGGAGAGATCACTTTGATAGGATTGTACTACAGGTAGTCAGCGAGACGTCAAGAAGGAAAAATGTGAGGCGATTACAGATAGCTGCAAGAAAAGTAAGGTGGTAATAGTTGGGGACTTTAACTTTCCCAACATTAACTGGGACAGCCATAGCGTTAGGGGCTTGGATGGAGAGAAATTTGTTGAATGTATTCAGGGGGATTTCTCATTCAGTATGTGGATGGTCCGACTAGAGAAGGGGCAAATCTTGACCTCCTCTTGCGAATTAAGGGAGGGCAGGTGACAGAAGTGTTAGTGAGGGACCAGTGACCACAATTCCATTAGTTTTAAGATAGGGATTTTCCAAACCCCAAGTTCTGACACTGGCGTGAAAAACGGCGCCAACCACTCCGGCGTCAACGGTCCCCGATAATCAGGAATGCTCCCCTTCCTAGGGGGCTAGGTCAGCGCCGGAGTGGTTCCCGCCACTCCAGCCGGCGCGGAACAGACAACTCGAGTTCGTGCATGCGCGGAACGGCCAGCATGATTCCGCGCATGTGCGTGGGTTCCTGTCTCCGCGCCGGCCCCCGGGCAATATGGCGGAGCCCTACAGCACGGAGGAACATAAGCCCCCACGGAACCAGCCCACCCGCTGATCGGTCGGCCCCGAACACGGGCTAGGCCACCATGGAGGCCCTCCACCAGGGTCTGATCCCCCCCCCACCCCCACAGGACGGTCCCCGCAGACACACCTTCCTGGTCCCGCCGTGTGGGATCTGAGTAACCGACGCCGGCGGGACTCGGTGGAATTCGGCGGCCACTCAGCCTGTCGGGGCCCGGAGAATCGCCAGGCGGGAGCCTCTTTCAACGGCCCCTGACCAGTGCGGCGGCGATCGCGCGGGTGCCCGATAATCGCCGGCGGAGAATCGGTAAGCCAACGTCTGGGGATTCGCCGACCCGGCGCGGTGTAGGAGAATCCCAGCCGATAGGTCTGGCCCAAAAGTAAAAATGTTAAATTGGGGCAAGGCCAATTTTGATGGTACTAGACAGGAACTATCAAAAGTTGATTGGAAGAGTCTGTTGACAGGCAAAGAGATGGCTGGTAAGTGGGAGGCTTTCAAAAGTGTGTTAACCAGGGTTCAGGGTAAGCACTTTCCTTCTAGAGTTAAGGGCAAGGCTGATAGAAGTAGGGAACCCTGGATGACTCGCAATATTGAGGCCCTGGTCTAAAAGAAGAAGGAGGCATATGACATGCATCAGCAGCTGGGTTCAAGTGGATCCCTTGAAGAGTATAGACGTTGTCGGAGTAGAGTTAAGAGAGAAATCAGGAGGGCAAAAAGGGGACGTGAGATTGCTTTGGCAATATGGTGAAGGAGGATCCAAAGAGCTTCTCCAAATACATAAACGGGAAAAGAGTAATGAGGGAGAGAGTAGGGCCTCTTAAGGATCTACAAGGTCATCACTGTGCGAACCCACAAGAGATGGGTGAAATCCTAAATGAATATTTCTCATCTGTATTTACTGTTGAGAAAGGCATAGATGTTAGAAAACTTGGGAAATAAATAGTGATGTCTTGAGGAATGTACATATTACAGAGGAGGAGGTGCTGGGAGTCTTAAAGCTCATCAGGTAGATAAATCTCCGAGACCTGATGAAATGTATCCCTGGACGTTGTGGGAGGCTAGGGAGGAAATTGCGGATCCCCTAGCAGAGATATTGGAATCATCGACAGCCACAGGTGAGGTGCCTGAAGATTGGAGGATTGCAAATGTTGTGCCTTTGTTACAGAAGGGCCACAGGGAAAAGCCTGGGAATTACAGATCGGTGAGCCTAATGTCTGTGCTGGGAAAGTTGTGAGAAAGTATTTTGAGGGACAGGATCTACAGGCATTTAGAGAGGCAATGACTGATAAGGGACAGTCAGCATGGCTTTGTGATTGGGAAATCATGTCTCACGAATTTGATTAAGTTTTTTGAAGGGGTAACCAAGAAGGTAGATGAGGGCAGTGCAGTCGGCCTGTGACCAACTGTGTGCCTCAAGGATCAGTGCCGGGTCCACAGGTATTTGTTATTTATATTGATGATTAGGATGAGTATTTAGGAGGCATGGTTAGTAAGTTTGTAGATGACACCAAGATCGGTGGCATAGTGGACAGTGAAGAAGGTTATCTAGGATTGCAACGGAACTTGATCAATTGGCCCAGTGGGGCCAATGAATGGCAGATGGAGATTAATTTAGATAAATGTGAGGTGATGCATTTTGGTAGATCGATTCGGGGCAGGACCTACTTAGTTAATGGTAGGGAGTTGGGGAGAGTTACAGAACAAAGAGATCTAGGAGTACAGGTTCATAGCTCCTTGAAGGTGAAGTCACAGGTGGCCAGGATGGTGAAGAAGGCATTCAGCATGCTTGGTTTCATTGGTCAGAACACTGAATACAGAAGTTGAGCCATCTTGTTGAAATTGTACAAGACATTAGTAAGGCCACACTTGGAATAGTGTGTTCAGTTCTGATCACCCCATTATAGAAAGGATATTGTTAAACTAGAAAGAGTGCAGAAGAATTTACTAGGATGATACCGGGACTTGATGGTTTGAGTTATCAGGAGAGGCTGGATAGACTGGAACTTTTTTTCATGGAGCATAGGAGGCTTAGGGGTGATCTTATAGAGCTCTATAAAATAATGAGGGGCATAGATAAGGTATCTTTTCCCAAAGGTAGAAGAGCCTAAAACTAGAGGGCATAGGTTTAAGCTGAAAGGGGAGAAATACAAAAGGGTCCAGAGGGGCAATTCTTTCACACAGAGTGTGGTGAGTGTCGGCAACAAGCTGCAAGAGGCAGTAGTAGAGCTGGGTACAATTTTGTCTTTTAAAAAGCATTTGGAGAGTTATATGGGAAAGCTGCTTATAGAGGGATATGGGCCAAATGCGGGCAATTGGGACTATTTTGTGGTAAAAACTGGGTGGCGTGGACAAGTTGGGCTGAAGGGCCTGTTTTCATGCTATAAACCTCTATGACTATGTGTTGCACTGTCTCCCTACTCAGCCAGAGTTTTCGATGGCATGCCCGGTCCACCAGGTCCTCGAATGACAGGCGTTGCCGGTACATGCGCGGCCTTATGCCGTGCCTCCTTTTCACCTTATTCTCGGCCTGTTGGGCAGCCGGCTCTTCATCCTGCGTGGCTGTCCTCAGTTCCTCTGTCCAGCCTGGCAGTCCACATTTGCACCTCTCCATTTCCTACCTCCTCTCTCTTCCTCATCAGCCACAATGTTGCTTTCATGATTTTTAAAAGCATAAGTGTATCTCGCCATCGGGTTCGGCCCATTGTACGCGCAGAATCGCAGAGGCTCCGGAGTCGAGCCCGCTAATGATATGCCAACGGCATTTATTGTACGTGCGTTCTGGAATACATTGACTCTGCTGTCGAGATGACGGAGAATTGCGACTTGGTGTGAAATCAATGCCCAACGCGGTTTCAGCATCGGAACCGATTCTCTGCCCAATCGCGTTTCCAATTCCAGTGTCACCCAACAGGGATTTCCACCCGAGATTTTTTTTGTGGAAACTATTCTCCCAGAAACATGGAGTGTTTCTTGCTGCGAAGGCTGTTGGGAAAACATGCAACATTTTCTGGCCCCGACCTCATTAATTATGCACCCGGGTGTTTCGTGCTGTAATCAAAGCGGGGAAGCCTGGATGAGGCACAATCCACAGTTGAGTCCAGGTACTGTAATAAAAAAGGTGCCCTATATCATTGACCCACTATTGAAGAAACAGGTGGACTTCCGGCAAATGACGATAATAATAATAATCTTTTATTGTCACAAGCATGAAGTTACTGTGAATAGCCCCTAGTCGCCACATTCCGGCGTCTGTTCAGGTAAGCTGATATGGGAATTGAACCCGTGCAGCTGGCCTTGTTCTGCATTATAAATCAGCTGTCTAGCCCGAGATGGATCTCCATGAGCTCTCCGAGGATGGAAGCTGGACCCCCTGAGAAAGAAGTTGGATCCCGATGAATATTATGAGGCTGGACGATGGATCCAATCCAGGACCTCCAATCTGGAAACCCAGTTGTGGATGCAGCCCTGACCCACTGTTATAGTGCTCCAGCGTCCAGGGTTCAGGCGGAGGCAGCCTCAGGCATTGTTCAGATAAGTCCCGACATCTGTACAACACGTTATTTGAGACATGTTTCACTATGGTGTGATCTCCCACTGGCATGGTGAAGAATTTGGTGTGCGGATTGGGCCTTCATCTGCATCCCATTGAGGAGATGCAAATAAGGTCCTTGCCATCCTCTGGCAGGTTTTCTGACCCGCCATGGAAGACACGATCAGATTATCCCGCTATATATTCACACCTGCGTGAAACCCATTCCTGGGCCGCCTAATACTTTCCAACCCCCCGTCCTGCCCTAATCGCCACCATTCAACTCATTGGCGGGGCTTGTGAACATTCCATCCCTTGAATAAGTGACTAACCGCTGTGGCGCGTTGCGATATTCTCCTTTTACAAAGGTGAAAAACTGGCAGTCAGGTTCCTCTGTACATTTTCTTTGACAACTGGGCACATCCTCTACAACGGATTGGTGAATGTCATTTCCCGGAAAATCCAAACCATCATAAATGCTGTCAAAACAGGCTGAAAAATATGGAAAAAGAAGCTGATCATTTTAGCAGTGTCACGTGCTCATGATATAATTTCTCTGTTTGTATTCAAACTACTAACCCACAGGCTTCATTATAGCAAAGACACCCTGTACCATGATTGTCACAATTTTAAGTTCTTTACACCAAATATCTACTTGGATTAAGAGTCACCAGCCACCCCAATGAGTAGATGCTGCATCCTTAAGAATACAAATACACCTTTTCTGCCCATTGTGTAGGAAATAAAAGCACGAACCTGGGGATCATAACTCAGAACCTGTGTTCTGTGCCCAACTATGAGGATATATCAGGGTGCACTTTTACTGGTTTTACTACACAAATCGTTCCAGGAAATTAGTGCCAATCACAGGAAAAAATGGGCACTAAAGGAGTAAAACTGATCTTGTTCAGGCGCGCAAAATGAATCAGATTTTGGATGGCTCTGACTCTCTCAGCAAACTTTTTACCTAGTGTTTGAAGGTTTGAAACCACTTTGAACCCCTGGAGAACTATGGTACTGACCCCCACCTCCATCACCAATAATCACCCCCACTCCCTGACCTTACCCCAAATGCCGTTTCCCACAACTATCCCACACACTCTGACAACTCCCAACCAATCCGCCCACCATCCGAATACCCAAGCAACCCAGTCACCTTCCCAAAGTCCAACAATGCCCCCCCAATTACCCTAACCAGCCAAACTCCCATCGCCCCATCCCCCAACACCGAATCACGCTCAATTTGACCCACAACATAAAAAGAAACCTTGCAGTTTAACTAGAATACACTTTCATTTCCCATTCATTCATTCTTAACACGGATGCATGCTTTCCACATTCCTCCTGTTAGCTATTTCCTTCATTTAGGTTGGTTTATTGCTTTCCCACATGAAACTCAAGTGGAATTTACAGAGACTCTGCTGTTGCTGATTATTTTCTGGTCCCTCCTGTCTGAATATCTTGCTCCTGTGTCCTGGTTGAAATGGTGGTTAACCAGCAAATCTGAAACTTGAGGCATCCTGCAGGCTCACAGCAAAGTTTTGATTTATCAAACGTACTTCACGAGATCAATTAACTCGTCACATGGGAAGAAAAGTGGCAAATTGAATGAATCTAGAGAAGTGCGAGGTGATCTATTTGTAGACAGCAGACGTGAGAAGAAAATGATAAAGAAATGGTCGGATACTGAGGGACAGTGCGGCACATGATCACAGATTTCTCAAGGTAGCACGACAGACAGAAAGAGACCAAGTCACTTTGTTCTGGGCTTCAAATGTTCCACACATATATCTTTCAAAATCCATTTCTCCAAAACACATGATGCATTCATGAATTAAGCAAAACGATTTGGGAATTCAGGGCATACTGAGTATAGAGTTCTTAAGCTCCAGCTTTGATGGTGAAATACAAGTTACTCTTTTAATTTGTCATTTTTCTAACTCCATTGTTGATGAAAATCACTGATCTAAATCCTCGATTCCAGCATGTACCATGTCGCTAAACCGCAGCAGTTAATTTATGCTATTGGCTGCCGTGGATGTGGTGTCTCCATCTCAGAACACTATTTTCCTTCACCGTCCAGCAACATATCTTCTTTTCTTCCTTTGCTGTCACAAATATATTTCATTTCAATCTCACAGACAGTAACATATGGTAGTTCAGGACACGACGAATATGCAGTTGCTGAGGTTGATAAACTTTCCACATCAATTTGAAAAATCATTTCTGTTTCACTCTCCGTAGATGCTGCCTAACCTGCTGAGTATTTCCATTGTGTAACTTATTTCAGTTTTCCAGGGGTCCTATACCCTGACTTTTCAGCTGCTTATCTGTCCTTGAGGTCCCAGTCTCAGCATTCCAGTGGAGAGTACCCCCTCAATAGTTAATCTTACTTATAGATCAATGACAATATAAATTACTGAATGGTACTGTAGAACAATTAATTTTCCATGGAAATAATATGGGCATCAAACTCAAACCAAACTCAACTGGGTGCACGTCATTTTTCTTACTTACAACTTTGTGTCCTGCACTGTTTCAGGGAATATCCTGAGATAACGTTGTGTAAGTTGTTTTTAACAGGTGGCTTTCCTGACGCAGTCATCTTCAAATAACAATAAAATCTGAAAGACAATGAGTGACAGAAGATAGTTAATGTGGTGATTTGGAATGTAAAGTTAATGCTAGTTAAATCTGTACTGCTGCTCTGGGAAAACAGAGAGATTGGTTTGTGGGAGAATGTGGGTTAGTCTTCATCCATATCCACTCAATGCATTCTATGCTCGGTTCGAGCAGGTAACCAACAATTCGCTGTTGAGTGCCCCAGCAGCCAATAACTCACCTATACCCACCATCACAGCTTCGAAAGTCAGATCGGCCTTCCTGAAAGAGAACCCTCGGAAGGCGACGGGTCCGGATGGGATCCCTGGTCGTGTACTCAGATCCTACGCGGACCAGTTGGCAGAGGTGTTCGCGGATATCTTTAACCTGTCCCTACTCCACTCCAAGGTTCCCACCTGCTTCAAGAAGACCACCATCAAACCGGTACCAAAGAAGAACCAGGCAACATACCTCAATGACTACTATCCGGTGGCCCTGACCAGTCGTAATGAAGTGCTTCGAGAGGTTGATCATGAAGCACATCATCGCCATACTCCCAGGACGCCTTGATCCACTGCAATCCGCATACCGTTACAACCGGTCCACAGCAGACACCATTTCCCTGGCCCTACACTCATTCCTAGAGCATCTCAACAACAAGGACTCCGACATCAGACTCCTATTTATTGACTACAGCTCCGCCTTGAACACCATAATCCCAGCCAAGCTCACATCAAAACTCCAAAACCTAGGACTTGGCTCCCCACTCTGCAACTGGATCCTCGATTTTCTGACCAACAGACCACAATCAGTAAGAATGAACACCAACACCTCCTCCACAGTAGTCCTCAATACCAGGCCCCGCAAGGCTGCGTACTTAGCCCTCTACTCTACTCACTGTACACACACGACTGCGTGGCAAAATTTGGTTCCAACTCCATCAACAAGTGTGCTGACAATACGACCATAGTGGGATGGATCTTGAATAACGATGAGTCAGAATACAGGAGGGAGATAGAGAACCTAGTGGAGTGGTGCAGCGACAACAATCTCTCCCTCAATGACAGCAAAACTAAAGAACTGGTCATTGACTTCAGGAAGCAAAGTACTGAACACACCCCTGTCAGCATTAACGGGGCTGAAGTGGAGATGGTCAGCAGTTTCAAATTCCTAGGGGTGCACATCTCTAAAAATCTGTCCTGGTCCACCCACGTCGACGCTACCACAAAGGAAGCACAACAGCACCTATACTTCCTCGGGAAACTAAGGAAATTCGGCATGTCCACATTAACCCTTACCAACTTTTACAGATGCACCATAGAAAGCATCCTATCGGGCTGCATCACAGCCTGGTATGGCAACTGCTCGGCCCAGGACCGCAAGAAACTTCAGAGAGTCGTGAACATTGCCCAGTCCATCACACGAACCTGCCTCCCATCCATTGACTCCATTTACACCTCCCGCTGCCTGGGGAAAGTGGGCAGCATAATCAAAGACCCCTCCTACCCGATTTACTCACTCTTCCAACTTCTTCCATCAGGCAGGAGATACAGAACTCTGAGAACACGCACGAACAGACTCAAAAACAGCTTCTTCCCCTCTGTTACCAGACTCCTAAATGACTCTTATGGACTGACCTCATTAACACTATATGTGTCATCCGATGTCTGTTCTTATGTAGTTACATTGTATACCTTGTGTTGCCCTATTATGTATTTTCTTTTATTCCATTTTCTTCCCATGTACTTAATGATCTGTTGAGCTGATCACAGAAAAATACTTTTCACTGTACCTCAGTACACGTGACAATAAACAAATCCAATCCAATCCAATCCAAATTTAATCTATTGATTTGGAAAACACATCAAAGTGTAGAGGCTGTAATTTGTTCATCAGTTGTCTGCAGAATGTCCAATCACTGTCAAAATATGTTTCTGTTGGGAGGACGATAACTTTGCAATGATGAGGTGGATATGATTCCTCATTCATTTTCGATCAAAAGACTGCATTGGGCCCGGCGCAGATCCAGATGTGCCGGGTGAATAGCAGGAAAGGCCAATATCAAGATTTGCGTTGGGTGCAAACCGTTTGAGATTCAAATGGCCCTCTCCCGATGACGAGTTCTGGATCGCGTCCAAAAATGGAGAGAAGGTAAATAGTAAGGAGCAAGGGCTTAGATTACAGGATGATATAGACGGGCTAGTTAGATGGGCAGACAAGTGGCAAATGGAATTTACCATGAAAAGTGTGAGGTAATGTGTTTTGGGAGGACTAACCAGGCAAGGGAATACACAATGAATGGTCAGACCCGAGGAAGTTCAGAGCATCAAAGACACCTTGGTGTGGTGGATCACAGGACTCTGAAGACAGTAGGACAGGTAGATAATGTGGTTCAGAAGGTCTTTGCGATCTTTGCCTTTATTAACTAAGGCACTGAATATAAGTGCAGCGAGGTTATGCTGCAGCTGTATAAAACGCTGGTCAGGCCCCAGTTGGAGCACTGTGTACAGGTCTGGGGCGTTCGTCTGGTGAGCGGAGATTTCTCCCCCGAAGTGAATGGATTTTTCCATTGTCGTCGTCTCGCCCACGGTGTTATTGCGGTGGGCAGGGTGGGAGAATCCAGCCCCTGGTCACCACAATCTAGAAAGGAAGTGATTGTACTAGAGTGGGTGCAGAGGATATTCACTAGGATGTTGCCTGGGTTGGATCATTTCAGCTATCAAGAGAGACTGGGCATGCAGGGGTTGTTTTCCCTGGAGCAGGGAAGGCTGAGGGGCTACCTGATTCAGGTGCATAAAATCATGTGGGACATAGATAGGGTGGATAGGAAAGTACTTTTCCCCTTAGTGGAGGAGTCAATAACCAGGTTTAGAGGAGATGTGAGGAAAAACATTTTAACCCAGAGGGCGGTTGGTATCTGGAACTGTGCCTGAAAAGGGGTGATGCGGGAACCCTCACAACTTTTAAGAAGTATTGACATGAGCACTTGAAATGCTGGAAAATGGAATCAGGATAGTTAGGTGCTTGATGGTTGGTGTGGACATGATGGGCTGAAAGGCCTCTTTCTGTGCTGTAAATCTCTATGACTATGACTCAAAGGCCATTATTAAGTTTGGTTTGCATTCATTTCAATCTCATTAGTGCTATTAAAGTTGAATGCAGCAGCCACTCGGGAGTTACCCGACTCTCCAGTGGGAAGTCACGCAGGCGCTGTTTAGTGCTCCTTTACAAGTACCCCCTTCAAGCCATCTTTAAATATCGTGGAGATCCATAACAGGGGCAACCACTGATGTAGCCTGTCTGTCCTACCAAACTCTCCCATGACAGAGCCCCTTGTGACTTATATCCTGAAAGTCAATTTCACCCCCTTTGACTGAGAGCAGCCTCTAGCTTCACAGCTGAAGACGATCTCAAATACGATCTCAAAGACGATCTAATGAACCATCATGCACCAGAACTCTCAAGTGCCTCCTCAAAGAAACAGGTGCCCTGTCTGAGAGGAAGATTAATGGACAGGATGTCCTGCAATCATTGATGCTTGAACCGTGTGTCTGTATGCTCGGAGCATCAGGATACTAGACGCAGCTGCCAACAATCAAACACTAAAGAGCGAGGCTTCACCACTGAGGATCCTGTGGCGCCAAAGTGTAGCGGAGTGTAGCTGAGCACGGCCTCCTTAATGTTAGCGGCAGAGGTCTGGGGTTCAGGGGATTCTGATCTGGCTGGGAGTGAGTGTGCAGAATGAGCTTTTCCAGCACAACTGGCTCGCTGGATGGCACTCTGAGAGAAGGTGGGACTGTCATTGTAAGCGTGGGAGAGGTCCAGGCGATTTGAGGGTCCCGGGATGAAAGCCCAAACCGATTATTGGTCTTTACTTCCCCAATTCCTTCCAGAAACAAATGTTTGCTGGTGCAGATCTTGCGGAGGTTGCTCTTGCTTGTGCTTGTAGCAGCCCAGGCAGGCAGGCACCAAAGATGGCAGCAACGCCAATGCAGGGGCAGGGGGCCACCGCAACCCTGAAGACCCGGCCACCCATCAAGCTGAGGAGGGGGCCAAGAGAGGAGGCCAGTGATGTGCCATGGTGTACAGGGATCGTTGGCCATCCCTTGAGCTGACAGACAGCACATGCAGCAGAAGACTCTGTCTTAGCAGAGAGACTGTGCAGCACCTATGCCATGTCCTCACAGACATATGACCCTGCAGAGGAGGACATCCACTCCCAATGGCCATGAGGTCACTGCAGCACTAACCTTTTATGCCACCGGGTCATGCAGGGCATTAGTAGGGTCCTGTGTGGCATCTCACAGCCATCAGCTCACAGGTGCATCCAGGCGTCCAACTGTATTATCTTCGACCTGGATCAGGTCCACCAAGATGCCCAGGCTGCAGGATTCACCACCATTCCTGAAATGCCCCAGATCCAGGGGCGACTGATGGGACGCCTGTCACCTTGCGAGCACCAGGGTTTCAGAGAGAGCCCTATACCGAAAGGGATTCCACTCCCTGAATGTTCAGATCGTGTCCGACCACCAACTCAGGATCATGCACATCTGTGCCCGCTATACTGGGAGCTTGCAGGACAGCTGCATCCTGGGGCACTTGGATGTCCCGAGTGTATTCGAGGACCATCCAAAGATGCCAGATTGACTCGTGGTGGACAAGGGATATCTGCCAAGGTCATGGCTGATGACGCCTCTGCGGAGACATGAGACCGAGGCTGGCACCCGATACAGTGAGGCACATATTGGGCAGCTGGAAATGCGGTTCCAATGCCTGGACCACTCTGGTGGTTCCCTACAATACACCTCCCAGAAGGTCTCCCACTTTGTGGTGGTCTGCTGTGCACTCTTCAATCTGGTACAGCAGCAGAGTGACATGCTGGAGAAGGAGGAGGCGAAACAATATGTGGCCTCATCCGAGGAGGAGGAGGCAGACGAGGAGGGGCTGGAGGACGAGCCCGTGAACAGATGGAGGACAGGCGTTGGTGAGGGTCCGCCATTCCAGGAGTACCAGAAAGGCCTTCATTCTAGTAGGATGAAGCTGTGCCTTCCCTTCCCCCAGCTTCAACCCCCTCCCCTCCCATTCCCAACCCCCCTTCCCCCCCTCCCATTCCCAACCCCCCCCCCCCCCCGCAACACTCCACACCTCCCCTAACACCCTGTTCCCCCTCCAAGGGTCTAGGTAATCTGTGTTGGCACTCCAGGGGATGAGCCTGTGTTGCCACTGGCAGGTCACTATACAAGGTAGGAGAGAGATGACAACTCGCTGTGAGGAAAGCTTTGGTACTCCTTCAGATCTGATTAAATCTGACTTCTGTCTTTCTCCTGACAGCACGCACACACACATGATGGAATCTGCATCAGGGACTTTACATCTCGGGCCACTGTGGGGGAGGGGGAATGGGCGGGGGGGGAAGAGGGAGTGGGGAGAACAGGGGGTGGATATGTGGGCAGGCCCACTGTGAAACTAAAAGTGACAGAGACATTGCATGTATCTGGTGTGACATGTCTTAATGGTGAACATTTTAATGTGACAGATTTTCATTCTCCCTAGAAATGGATAGGGACCAGTGCGCACTTAGTGCTCCTCACTTTTCTTGATCCTCTGTGGTCTCATGCTATGTCTAGGTGTGTCACCAGGATGAACATCAGAGGTGGAGGCAGCCTGCTGCTTTCCATACCCTGTGGCCTCTCATGCCCTTGCCAGACGTCCTCTGGAGGGCCTGTAGCTGGAGAGCCGCGGCCAAATTACAGATCTCACAGGCATTGCTCTGTCACAATGTTCTGCCCGCTGCCCTTGAGAGGCACCGGTATCAGGAGCGGAGGCGGGGATTCAGAAGTACTGGAGACTGCCTTTGTCTCCTTGGTGGAAGGCGTAGGGTTTGGCTCCTGTGCTTCCTACTCCCTGACGGTACCCATAGGCCCTGGGTGACTCCATTGGTCGGTGGGGCAAATGGAGTGAGCTCCAGAATCCTCAACGTCATCTGGCACTGCCAGTCCTGGAGGCTCCCCATTATCTGCATCATGGTGTCAACTCCCTCAGCAATACTCCTCAATGACTGGGCCACACTCTGGAGTGCCTCAGCAATGTCCACCTGCATATGGGACATCGACTGGGACATGATGTCTAGGCCCTCAGCTTTGCCATCACAGAATCAGCCATGCCTTGGGCACCACCACTCAAGGCACAGATAACAATCTCCAAATTTTCCACTGCGATCACCAACTTAGCAATGTTGTCCTGGGTACCACTTCCAGCACCATCTACCGTGCCTGAAGGCTTTGGGACTCCTCCAAATAGCCTTACAGTCACTGGCATCCCCTCCTAAATGTCACAGCTGTGTCCTGTCATCCGCGTCAGCTCAGGGAGAACCTTGTCCAGACGTTCGACATCTGGCTGGGATCAACTACATCCTGGCTTGCAGTAAGATCTCGGACTGCTGTCTCACTTGGATGTTCCTGCCTCGTTCTGATGTGCATAAACAGCTGTGTGGTGCTCACCACACAGTGCACCTGAGGTATGTTCATTCATATTTCTCACTGAGGTGTGTGTCTCTGTGCGGGTGGACGGTGTGGGTGACAGTTAGGATGCCTCACCGGTGTTCTTCTCTGAGTTCTCCTCCGAGATGGTGTCTTGGGTGGCAGGGAGACACATCAGATGGAGCCTCATCAGCTGGTGATCCTGCAAGACCATGGGCATGTTTGGTCACTGAGAGGGAAGGATCATTTTGTGGGACATCAACAACTCACTTCAGACAGACTATCTGGATGAAGGAACAGTGGATCCTCTTCTCTCTTGCATAGGCCGACCTCGGTGTCGGTGACTGCCCTCTCCTCGGACAACTCCGCAATCTCCAGGGTCCGTTCCTCAGAGGGGGTGAGGACTAGGATCTCTGGCATCCCGTCCCCCATCTTTGCCCTTACCCTCATTATGGGCTATTTTCTCCTGCGGGGAGAAAGAGAGGGTATTGTGAGCTGCATACTTGATGGATGGATGGGGGGTTCTATGGAAGGTAGCATGTGGGGGCATCGCATAAAGTCACGAAAGGGTTGTGTTGGTGGGTGCCAGGGGGTTCTGAGGAACAAGCTTGAAGATCAGATGTTGGGAGGGTGCAAGGTGTCAGCCAGTGGATTAGGGAAGGGGTGGGGTTGGAATTTGTCAGTCACTACTGCTGACAGGAGAGAGGTGGCAACTTATTCTTGCAGCTCATTGGAGGTCAGTCGAAGTCTTCCAACATGGGACACTGGCCCTCCTGGTCATGCAGCCCGCATTCACTGCAGCTGCCAGTTCCTCTCAGGAGGCATTGCTGACCCTGCTACTGGCTCTCCAAACAGCTCGAGGGAAGAGGGCGCTCTCTCATCTACTGTGTCAAGAAGCCTGGCCAGGTCGACAACCCCCAAGCCAGGAGCAGGACTCAGCACTGTCATCTCATTTCTTCATTGGATGAGAGTGCAGAAGGAGCAGCTTAAAAAGCAGCTTCCCCTCATCAGCGGTGAACAGCTGTTGTCAGGCAAATAAGACGATGAGAGAGCCAAGCATGGCGAGATTCACGTCAGGGTAAATTTGTGGAACTAAGTGCGGGTGAATACAGGCTGCGATCTCGCCATTGCGGCCAACATGAAGCGCTCGCCAAACTTACCGCAGATTACACCTTGAAATTTTTTGGCTGAATCGTGCCCAAGGTGCCATCGAGAAAGTTGTTGATGCACCGACCTGGGCTATCATGATTTCACCAAATTTATAAGGTGGAATTCTCTGATCCTGAGGCTCCGGAGGATCTGTGGGTGTTTCACAAAAATTGGCACGCACTTACCGATTCCAGCACCCATGAAGGACTACCAACGGCACTGCTTGAAACCCCTGTGGATCGCGAGGGAAACGGCCAAAGAATCGACAGGTCCAGGGCCGTGCATGCGCAGGGCTGACAAGCTGAACTGGTTGCGCCGGGAAACATAGCGCCGGCCTTGCTGAACCGCGTACCCACCCACCCCGATCCCACAGCCCACCCTCTGGCCACCCTGCACCACTCCCCCCAGGACTAGCAGAAACATTTCCCAGCCAGCGGCATGGATTCCGGCCGAGTGTAGCAGCGCTGGACACTGTCCACAGCCGACACGCCAGGTTCCTGACCACTGGGACCACAGGTGGCTAGCGCCATCGGAACTCGGCCAATCGGGGGCAGAGCATCGTGAGTAGGTCGGCTGATGACGCGCCATCGACATTGCGACTGCGCGCGGCGTGCGGCCCGATGACATCGATTTGGAGGTGGCAGAGCATCGCAAACCGCCCTCAAACCAATGCTTGCCCCGATTCTGGCATCAAAAGCCATTCTCTCCCCGATCGCCGATCCCAATTTCGGTGTAGGGCTACGGAGAATTCCACCTATAATTTTTACCATTAGGTTTTGTCAAATGACATGATATTTACGTTGACATTCTAACTGGTTGCTTTCATTTAAATAGGAGGCCTCAGCAATATTCCTGGAACAGTGTGAGTTGTTCCAATTTCAATCAGTGTTATCCTCTGTGGATAAGTCTGACCAGATGTTAAACCTGAGATAACCATAACATATTCCATTGAAACATCTGAATGAATTCAGTACAGATTTACCTTCGGTTGTCAGTCGTCCAATCGCTTGTTAGAAAGGTGAAAAATTGGCATTGGCTCTTCTCGGTGCAGACTTTTTGACAGTAGTTGGCGTCTGGAGCACGGACTGATTCAATATCATTTCCAGGAAAATCTACATCTGAACCCATATCACGTATACACCCTGGAATAACATTCTCTTGCATCAATAATCAGTTGTCAGAAACATTTATTAAAAGGTGTCTATGCCGCAGACCACCACAGATTTCCTCTTATCAATTATTAATCCAGTTCACTTTTGAAAGTTATGTTTGATTCTCCTGCCATTGCCCTTTTGTACTGTGCAATCCATCTCACAACAACTGTGTGATTCTTTTTTTCTCAGGATATCTCTGGTTCTCATTGCCAAATGCCTTGTATGTCTTTTCTCAGGTTACTCACAAGAAACAAAAGAAGAAACCCAAACAATTTTGTTTAGCTTTAAAATGGCTGATCTCGTACCTCAATACCACTTACCGCCTGCTCCCCCGATCCATGATTCCTGCAGAGACCAAGGCCAGGAACCTCCACCCCCCACCCCTTGCGGGGTCAGAGAATCCCCGGGGGCAGCGCAAATCCCACCCCGCTGCCCCGATGATGGCTGTCCGACTCTCCAGCGCCATTGTGCGGGGGTCGGCGGGACGTGGCCCATTAACAACGGCGCACCCCCCCCCCCCGGCGATTCTCCGGGCCCCGATGGGCCGAGTGGCCATAAAGTTTTGACCAGTTCCACCAGTGTGAATTACTCACCTCATGCACGGGGGGACCTTGAAGATAAGTGTGCGGGGGTTGTCCTGGGGGCACGCGGGGGGATCCAGCCCCAGGGCATACCGATCAGCGGGTGGGCTTGTTCCATGGGGGATCTTCTTTCCTCCACGCCGGACCCCGCCATATTGCTCGGGGGCCGGCGCGGAGAAGGGAACCCCCACGCATGCGCAGAAATACGCTGGCAAGTCTGCTCATGCATGTACTCGCGCCAGCCCTTTGGCACCGACTGGAGAGCCGCCAACCACTCCGGCGTCAAACTAGCCCCTGAAAAATTGGAGAATTCCTCACTTTCAGGGGCTGTTGATGCTTGGCGCCGGTTTTCCTGCAGGCGTGTGGACATAGCCCCATTTTTGGAGAATCCCGTCCCACAACTCTATCAATCTAACTTCAAATGTGCTCAATGATGACACATCCACAGCACCATGAGCTGGGGAATTCCAAGATTTGCTCCTCCAATTGAAGAAATCCATCGCATGTCAGTCCTAAATCACCGACCTCTGAAACTGAGATTGTCACCCTATCTTCTGATTCTCAAACAGCTGAAATATCTTCTCAGTGTCTACACTGTCAGGTCCCTTCACAATCTCCCCGCATATCTACAATCAGCGTTATTCAGCACATATGACTAACTTAATTTAGGTCGAGGGTTCATTGTGTCGGGTCGTTCCTGTCTTGTGATGTTCGTACAACAAATGAGTTCTTTATGAACAGATTTTCAGATTTACACCTAGTGCACAGAGAACATTTCCTCTCTTGTTGAGAATTATCAACATCAATCACAATGCATGAATTCATCAATTAGCTCTCCTATCAGATCACACAGTATCTCCTTTATGTGAGAATTTGTGTCCAGAAACAATTAAGATCGAGTAAAGTATTGTGACAGGAAGGTGTATTGATATTCAGCTTCTACATCACTGTTTTGTGAATCCAAATTAAACAACGCTCATTTTGGAATTACCTGAGTGATTGTCTCCACAGTCCCTTAAAGAAAATCCAGACACAACATTCTGAAGAATATTTATTCTTGGTGGAGTTCCTCTTTCACTCCTTTTGCGGTAGCAGATGTAGCTAAAAAGAGTCACAGAAAATGTTTACAAAATCATTCACCATATGCTGATTCTGCTGGTTTTCTATTGATATTGGGTGAATTTAATTCCCTGATCTGGTTGTGTCCCTAATGAGTTGTTTTTATTCTGTGAAGACATCACTTGAGTTGGAATAAATTGATAAAAATCGACTAAAAAAATGATTATAGATGAAGGACTTGAGAGAGCACTCAGCTGTTTGAAAGATGGGGGGCACAATCCCCATCTCGCCAACCCCGTTTTCCGGTACGGCCGCCCCCGCCAGCAGCAGGAGCCTCCATCCTGGCAACTGACCAATGGGATTTTCCCATTGTGGCCATCCCATGCAATCGGAAAACCTGCGGGCATGGGTGCTCTGTCAAAGAAGCGGAGGAACCCGGTGGCACAGAATCCCGCAGCAGATTTGATGTAGAACGGTAGCACAAGTGGATAGCACTGTGGCTTCACAGTGCCAGGGTCCCAGGTTCGATTCCCCGCTGGGTCACTGTCTGTGCGGAGTCTGCACCTGTGTCTGGGTGGGTTTCCTCCAGGTGCTCCGGTTTCCTCCCACAGTCTAAAGACGTGCAGGTTAGGTGGATTTGGCCATGATAAATTGCCCTTAGTGTCCAAAAGGTTAGGAGGGGTTATTGGGTGACTGGGATAGGATGGAATTGAGGGCTTAAGTGGGTCGGTGCAGACTCAATGGGCCGAATGGCCTCCGTTTGCACTGTATATTCTCTGTTCTATTCTCCCGGGTACGTGGGGTGTTTCGCGTTGGCTCCTAATCTGGAACGTCCAGCTGTGAATGCAGCCCTGACCCACTGCTGTGCTGCTCCAGGGTCCAGGGTTGGGAACGGAGGCAGCAGCAGGCTTTGTTCAGGTGAGTCCCAACATCTGTCCGCTATGTTGTTTGAGACGTGTTTCACGCCAGTGTCTTTTCCTACTGGTAGCAGGATCGGGCCTTTATCTGCATCCAATTGAGGAGATGCAAATGATGTTCATGCCGTCGGCCAGGTTTTCTGACACAGTTGCAGGCACCATTGGATGATCCTGCAGTGTATTCACACCGGCATGAAAACATTTCTGGGCCTCGCACCATTTTTCATCACCCCTCCCCACCCCGTGCCCACCATTTAACCCGCTGGTGAGGGTTTGTGAATGCTCCATCCCTTGAATAAGTGACTAACCGCTGTGGCGCGTTGCGATATTCTCCTTTTACAAAGGTGAAAAACTGGCAGTCAGGTTCCTCTGTACATTTTCTTTGACAACTGGGCACATCCTCTACAACGGACTGGTGAATGTCATTTCCCGGAAAGTCCAAACCATCATAAATGCTGTCAAAACAGGCTGAAAATATGGAAAAAGAAGCTGATGGATGAGTGAAAAGCAACAGCAAATATGAAGAAATATGATCATTTTGGCAGTGTCACGTTCACATTCTGTTCACATTCAAACTACTAATCCACAGGCTTCATTATAGCAAAGACCATGGTTGTCACAATTTTAAGTTCTTTACACTAGGAGCGGGATTCTGTGATCCTGAGGCTAAGTGTTGACGCTGTTGTAAACGTCATTGCGCTTCTCGACGGCGTCAACATGGCCTCAGGAGCAGAAATTCTGACACCTACAGGGGGCCAGCACAGCACTGGAGCAACCCATTCTGCTATAGCTGCCGATCCCCGGCATCAGATGGGCGCTGCGGGTCTGGGTGTGCGAGGTGGCACCGGCGCCAACGCGCGCATGCGCAGTGGCTCCCTTCTCCGCGCCGGCCCTGACCCCTAAAGGGGCCGGCGTCGAACAAAAGAGCCCCCCAGCCTGAGAGACCGGCCCGCCAATTGGTAGGGTCCGATCGTGGGCCAGGCCGCAGCGGTGTCACACCCCTCCCCCCGGGTGTCAGCCCCCCTACCCCCCACCAGGCCGCCCCGGATGCATCCATGCCGAGGTCCTGCTGGGTAAGACGACATATGGACGTGAAATGTTACAAACACATTTCATTTCAGTCTCACAGACAGTAACATGGAGGAGTTGGATCATGCTGGACACGACGAATATGCAGTTGCTGAGGTTGATAAACTTTCCACATCAATTTGAAAAATCATTTCTGTTTCACTCTCCGTAGATGCTGCCTAACCTGCTGAGTATTTCCATTGTGTAACTTATTTCAGTTTTCCAGGGGTCCTATACCCTGACTTTTCAGCTGCTTATCTGTCCTTGAGGTCCCAGTCTCAGCATTCCAGTGGAGAGTACCCCCTCAATAGTTAATCTTACTTATAGATCAATGACAATATAAATTACTGAATGGTACTGTAGAACAATTGGAAATAGCACAGGCATCAAACTCAAACTAAACTCAACATGGTGCACAAGATATTTCTTACTTACAGCTTTGTGTCCTGCACTGTTTCAGGGAATATCCTGAGACAACGTTGTGTAAGTTGTTTTTAACACTCGGCTTTCCTGACGCAGTCATCTTCAAATAACAATAAAATCTGAAAGAGAGTGTGGGATAGAAGAGAGTTAATGTGAAGACTTGGAATGTAAAGTTAGTGCTGGATAGTTAAATCTGTGCTGTCAGAAAAGGTCAACAAGCATTCGAGGCCTTCGCCCGGGGGCTGTACACTCGGAGCCTCCCAAAGGGGGCTCGAGGATGAAAGGGGACTAGACATGCCAGTCATGGGGGGAGGATAGAAAACGGGGGTTGGAAGCACCGTTAGAACAGGGAGAAGTCATGGAGAGTATCAGCTTATTGCAGACACAAATGGCAGGCACAAAGTGTGGGACAGAAGATAGTTAATAAGGTGATTTGGAATGTAAAGTTAACGCTAGTTAAATCTGTATGCTGCTCTGGGAAAACAGAGAGATTGGTTTGTGGGAGAATGTGGGTTAGTCTTCATCCATATCCATATCCACTCAATGCATTCTATGCTCGGTTCGAGCAGGTAACCAACAATCCACTGTTGAGTGCCCCAGCAGCCAATAACTCACCTATACCCACCATCACAGCTTCGAAAGTCAGATCGGCCTTCCTGAAAGTGAACCCTCGGAAGGCCCCGTGCCCGGATGGGATCCCTGGTCGTGTACTCAGAGCCTGCGCGGACAAGCTGGCAGAGGTGTTCGCGGATATCATTAACTTGTCCCGACTCCACTCCGAGGTCCCCATCTGCTTCAAGAAGACCACCATCCTACTGGTGCCAAGAAGAACCAGTCAACGTGCCTCAATGACTACCGTATGGTCGCCCGGACTTCAGTCGTAATAAAGTGCTTTGAGAGGTTGATCATAAAGCGCATCATCTCCATACTCCCAGAAAGCCTTGATCCACTGCAATTCGCATACCGCCGCAACCGGTCCACAGCAGACGCCATTTCCCTGGCCCTATACTCATCCCCAGAGCATCTCAACTACAAGGACTACTTCAGCAGACTCCTATTTATTGACTACAGCTCCGCCTTCAACACCATAATCCTAGCCAAGATCATATCAAAGCTCCATAACCTAGGACTTGGCTCCCCATTCTGCAACTGGATCCTCGATTTTCTGACCAACAGACCACAATCTGTAAGAATGAAAGAATGAACAACAGCACCTCCTCCACAATTGTCCTCAATACCGGGGCCCAGCAAGGCCGCGTACTTAGCCCCCTACTCTACTCCCTGTACACACACGACTGTGTGGCAAAATTTGGTTCCAACTCCATCTACAGGTTTGCTGACGATACGACCATAGGGGGCCGGATCTCGAATAACGACGAGTCAGAATACAGGAGGGAGATAGAGAACCTAGTGGAGTGGTGCAGTGACAACAATCTATCCCTCAATGCCAGCAAAACTAAAGAGCTGGTCATTGACTTCAGGAAGCAAAGTACTGTACACACCTGTGTCAGACTCAATGAGGCCAAGGTGGAGATGGTTAGCAGTTTGACACACTATCAATTACGAAAGGACGATAATAGAATGTAATCAAGGCTTTATTACACGGAGATGTGTGGCCTCCTACAGTAGCTGACAAAATGGCTGCTGTACGGGGAGCTCACATATTTATACTCTGCCTACTGGGCGGCGCCAGCAGGCAGAGATCTACCCACGTACCTGTAATACAGGAGCCTTACCGTAAAACACATATACATACAATATATATATCAGTGGTGACTACCACACAGTTTCAAATTCCTAGGGGTGCACATCACCAAAAATCTGTCCTGGTCCACCCACGTCGATGCTACCAACAAGAAAGCACAACAGCGCCTATACTTCCTCAGGAAACTAAGTAAATTCGGCATGTCCGCAAGAAACTTCAGAGAGTTGTGAAGACCGCCCAGTCCATCACACAAACCTACCTCCCATCCATTGACTCCATCTACACCTCCTGCTTCCTGGGGAAAGCGGGCAGCATAATCAAAGACCCCTCCCACCCGGCTTACTCACTCTTCCAACTTCTTCCATTGGGCAGGAAATACATAAGTCTGAGAACACGCACAATCAGACTCAAAAACAGCTTCTTCCCCGCTGTTACCAGACTCCTAAATGACCCTTTTATGGACAGACCTCAGTAACACTACACCCTGTGTGCTTCATCCGATAATGGTTCTTATGTAGTTACATTGTATACCTTGTGTTGCCCGATAATGTATTTTCTTTTATTCCCTCTTCTTCCCATGTACTTAATGATCTGTTGAGCAGCTCGCAGAAAAATAGTTTTCACTGCACCTCGGTACACGTGACAATCAACAAATCCAATCCAATGCAATCCAAATGTAATCTATTGATTTGGAAAACACATGGTGAAATCAAAGGGTAGAGGCTGTAATTTGTTCATCAGTTGTCTGCAGAATGTCCAATCACTGTCAAAATATGTTTCTGCTGGATGGACTAATAACTTTGCAATGATGAGGTGGATATGATTCTTCATTCATTTTCAATCAAAAGACTGCATTGGGCCCGGCGCAGATCCAGATGTGCCGGGTGAATAGCAGGAAAGGCCAATATCAAGATTTACGCCGGGTGCAAACCATTTGAGATTCAAATGGCCCTCTCCCGATGACGAGTTCTCCCCAGGACTAGCAGAAACATTTCCCGGCCAGCGGCACGGATTCCGGCCGAGTGTAGCGGCGCTGGACACTGTCCGCAGCCGATACGCCAGGATCCCGACCGCTGGGACCACACGTGGCTCGCACCATGGGAACTCGGCCAATCGGGGGCAGAGCATCGTGGGTAGGTCGGCTGATGACGCGCCATCGACGTTGCGACTGCGCGCGGCGTGCATTCCGATGAGATTGATTTGGAGGTGGCAGAGCATCGCAAACTGCCCTCAAACCAATGCTTGCCCCAATTCTGGCATCAAAAGCCATTCTCTCCCCGATCGCCGATCCCAATTTCGGTGTAGGGCTACGGAGAATTCCACCTATAATTTTTACCATTAGGTTTTGTCAAATGACATGATATTTACGTTGACATTCTAACTGGTTGCTTTCATTTAAATAGGAGGCCTCAGCAATATTCCTGGAACAGTGTGAGTTGTTCCAATTTCAATCAGTATTCTCTGTGGATAAGTCTGACCAGATGTTAAACCTGAGATAACCATAACATATTCCATCGACACATCTGATTGAATTCAGTACAGATTTACCTTCGGTTGTCAGTCGTCCAATCGCTTGTTAGAAAGGTGAAAAATTGACATTGGCTCTTCTCGGTGCAGACTTTTTGACAGTAGTTGGCGTCTGGAGCACGGACTGATTCAATATCATTTCCAGGAAAATCTACATCTGACATCGTATCACGTATACAGCCTGGAATAAAATTCTCTTGTATCAATAATCAGTTGTCAGAAATATTTATTAAAAGGTGTCCATGCCCCAGACCACCACAGGTTTCCTCTTATCAATTATTAATAGTTCACTTTTGAAAGTTATATTTGATTCTCCTGCCATCGCCCTTTTGTATTGTGCAATCCATTTCACAACAACTGTGATTTAGTTTCTCTCAGGATATCTCTGGTTCTCATTGCCAAATGCCTTGTATGTCTGTTCTCAGATTACTCACAAGAAACATAAGAAGAAACCGAAACAATTTTGTTTAGCTTTTAAATGGCTGATCTCGTACCTCAATACCACTTACCGCCTGCTCCCCCGATCCATGATTCCTGCAGAGACCAAGGCCGGAATTCTCCACAACCCCCCCCAGTCTGGTCAGAGAATCCCCGGGGGGAGCGCGAATCCCACCCTACTGCCCCAATAATCGCTGCCCGACTCTCCGGCGCCATTTTTCGGGGGTCGGCGGGATTCCGGCCATGTCGGTCGAGGGCCATTGACAGTGGACACATCACCCCGGCGATTCTCCGGGCCCCGATGGGCCGAGTGGCCATAAAGCTTTGGCCAGTCCCACCGGTGTGAATTACTCACCTCACCAACAGGAGGGACCTTGAAGATAAGTGTGCAGGGGCGGTCCTGGGGGCGCGCGGGGAGATCCAACCCCAGGGCATACCGATCTACGGGTGGGCTTGTTCCATGGGAGATCTTCTTTCCTCCGTGCCGGTCCCCTGTAGGGCTCCGCCATATTACCCGGGGGCCGGCGCGGACAAGGGAACCCTCACACATGCGCAGAAATACGCCGGCAAGTCTGCTCATGCATGTACTCGCGACGGCCGGCCCTTCAGCGGCGATTGGAGAGCCGCCAACCACTCCAGCGTCAAACTAGTCCCTGAAAATTTGGAGAATTCCTCACTTTCAGGGGCTGTTGGTGCTTGGCGCCGGTTTTCCCGCCGGCGTGGGGACATAGCCCCATTTTCGGGGAATTCCGCCCCACAACTCTTTCAATCTAACTTCAAATGTGAACAATGATGACACATCCACAGCACCAAGAGCTGGGGAATTCCAAGATTTGCTCCTCCAATTGAAGAAATCCATCGCATGTCAGTCCTAAATCACCGACCTCTGAAACTGAGATTGTCACCCTATCTTCTCGATTCTCAAACAGCTGAAACAGCCTCTCAGTGTCCACACTGTCAGGTCCCTTCACAATCTCCCTGCATATCTACAGTCAGAGTTATTCCGCACATATGACTAACTTAATTTAGATCGAGGCCTCGTGTCGGGTCGTTCCCGTCTTGTGACATTCGTACAACAAATGAGTTCTTTATGAACAGATTTTCAGATTTACACCTAGTGCACAGAGAACATTTCCTCTCTTGTTGAGAATTATCAACATCAATCACAATGCATGAATTCATCAATTAGCTCTCCTATCAGATCACACAGTATCTCCTTTATGTGAGAATTTGTGTCCAGAAACAATTAAGATCGAGTAAAGTATTGTGACAGGAATATGTATAGATATTCAGCTTCTACATCACTGTTTTGTGAATCCAAATTAAACAGCACTCATTTTGGAATTACCTGAGTGATTGTCTCCACAGTCCCTTAAAGAAAATCCAGACACAACATTCTGAAGAATATTTATTCTTGGTGGAGTTCCTCTTTCACTCCTTTTGCGGTAGCAGATGTAGCTAAAAAGAGTCACAGAAAATGTTTACAAAATCATTCACCATATGCTGATTCTGCTGGTTTTCTATTGATATTGGGTGAATTTAATTTCCTGATCTGGTTGTGTCCCTAATGAGTTGTTTTTATTCTGTGAAGACATCACTTGAGTTGGAATAAATAGATAAAAATCGACAAAAAAAATGATCATAGATGAAGGACTTGAGAGAGCACTCAGCTGTTTGAAAGATGGGGGGCACAATCCCCATCTCGCCAACCCCGTTTTCCGGCACGGCGCGGCCCCGCCAGCAGCAGGAGCCTCCATCCTGGCAACTGACCAATGGGATTTTCCCATTGTGGCCATCCCATGCAATCGGAAAACCTGCGGGCATGGGTACTCTGTCGAAGAAGCGGAGGATCCCGCTGGCACAGAATTCCGCAGCAGATTTGTTGTATTCTCCCGTTGGTTCCTAATCTGGAACGTCCAGCTGTGAATGCAGCCCTGACCCACTGCTGTGCTGCTCCAGGGTCCAGGGTTGGGAACGGAGGCAGCAGCAGGCTTTGTTCAGGTGAGTCCCAACATCTGTCCGCTATGTTGTTTGAGACGTGTTTCACGCCAGTGTCTTTTTATTTTAGAACAGTACAGCACAGAACAGGCCCTTCGGCCCTCGATGTTGTGCCGAGCAATGATCACCCTACTCAAACCCACGTATCCACCCTATACCCGTAACCCAACAACCCCCCCTTAACCTTACTTTTTAGGACACTACGGGCAATTTATCATGGCCAATCCACCTAACCCGCACATCTTTGGACTGTGGGAGGAAACCGGAGCACCCGGAGGAAACCCACGCACACACGGGGAGGACGTGCAGACTCCGCACAGACAGTGACCCAGCCGGGAACTGAACCTGGGACCCTGGAGCTGTGAAGCATTTATGCTAACCACCATGCTACCGTGCTGCCCCAAAACATTTTCCTACTGGTATCATGAAGAGTCTGCTAGAAGGATCGGGCATTTATCTGCATCCCATTGAGGAGATGCGAATGAGGGGCGGCATTCTCCCCTACCCGGTGTGACGGAGGGTGCCGGCGTAGGGGAGTAGCGCCAACCACTCAGGGATCGCGCCTCCCCAAAGGTGGGGAATTCTCCCCACCTTTGTGGGCCAGCCCCACGCCGGAGCGGTTGCCACCAGAAGACTGGCGCAAAAAACCGGCGCCCCCGGCAGCGGGGCTGGCCAAAAGGCTTTCGCCGGTCTGCGCATGCGCCGGCAGTGACATCAGCGGCAGCTGGCCGCTGACTTCACTGCCGGCGCATGCGCGATGTGGTGTTCTCTTCCGCTTCCGCCATGGCGGAGGCCGTGGCGGCTGCGGAAGAAAATAGAGCAGCCAGGGCACTGGCCCAGAGTCTGAGAGGGGGGCCCCGATCGCGGGCCAGGCCACCGTTTGGGCACCCCCCGGGGTCCGATCGCCCCCCGCCCCCCCAGGACCCCGGGGGCCTGCTCGCGCCGCTGATCCCGCCGTTCCAGAGGTGGTTTAAACCTCGGCGGCGGGAGAGTCCTCCCAGCGGCGGGACTTCGGCCCATCCGGGCCGGAGAATCGCCGCAGGGGCCTCTCCGATCGGAGTGGCGAGATTCCTGCCCCCGCCACTTCCCGGGTGGCGGAGAATCTCTGCCACGGCGGGGGCGGGATTTTAGGCGCCCCCAGGCGATTCTCCGACCCTGCTGGGGGTCGGAGAATTTCGCCCCAGGTTCCTGCCAGCGTTGGCCAGGTTTTCTGACACACCGTTGCAGGCACCATTTTATGATCCTGCTGTGCATTCACACCTGCATGAAAACTTTTCTGGGCCTCGCACCATTTTCCATCCCCCCATGCCCACCATTTAACCCGCTGGTGAGGGTTTGTGAATGCTCCATCCCTTGAATAAGTGACTAACCGCTGTGGCGCATTGCGATATTCTCCTTTTACAAAGGTGAAAAACTGGCAGTCAGGTTCCTCTGTACATTTTCTTTGACAACTGGACACATCCTCTACAACGGACTGGTGAATGTCATTTCCCGGAAAGTCCAAACCATCATAAATGCTGTCAAAACAGGCTGAAAATATGGAAAAAGAAGCTGATGAATGAGTGAAAAGCAACAGCAAATGTGAAGAAATGTGATCATTTTGGCAGTGTCACGTTCACATTCTGTTCACATTCAAACTACTAATCCACAGGCTTCATTATAGCAAAGACCATGGTTGTCACAATTTTAAGCTCTTTACACCAGATATCTACTTGGATTGAGAGTCACCAGCCACCCCAATGGGTAGATCCTGCATCCTATATAATACAAATACACCTGTTCTGCCCATTGCATAGCAAACAAAAGCATGAACCTGGGAATCATAACTCAGACCTTGTGATCTGTGCCCGACTATAAGGATATATCAGGGTCAATTGTTCTGGTTTTACTGCACAAAAAGTGCCAAGAAAGTAGTGCCAATCACAGGAAAAAATGGGCACTAATTGAGTGAAATTGGTCTTGCTCAGACTCGTAAAATGGACCAGTAGCGAGCCAGCATCCAATGTCAGACCAAGGCTAGATTTTGGCACTCACCTTCTGTTCCCTGGGGCTGGTGGGCTCACACCCGAGAGGAATCCATGAGCTCGGTGACCCCCCAGTATGTACCATGCAAGGACAGCACAGGAGCTGTCCAGGACATTTAAACTTCCATTGGGCAAATACTCTGCACCTGGAGCCATCCATGATAATATATAAATCTGATAGTCGGATGGCTCTGACTGTCTCAGCAGAATACTTACTGTGGAAATGTTTGGAGGGTTGAAATGCACTTTTTCCATTAGTTGGGGACTTGACTGTGTACTGAAGTAGCGGGTCTGGAAGCAGTCATGTCTTCGAAGGTCTGAGTCACCTGCTAGTTTTCTTTTTTCTTAGAGTCTGACTATTTTCTATCTGAATAACTTCAGTAAAATCCTGGTACCATATTATATTCCTTGTCTTGTTCTCCAAGATAGCCAGATATGTAATGGTGACAAAGAATATAAAACTAAGAAGTTTAAATCAAAACTAATTTATTTTACACTACTTAACATAAGTAGGTTTGCACACTTTACTGAGTAACAGATACGAAAATAAGAATATTGAATCTGTGATACAATAATCAATATTCTCTCTAACTTCTAAACTACACAATGGGCGGGATTCTCCGATCCCCCGCCGGGTCAACAATCGGCGGGGGGCGGCATGAATCCCGCCCCCGCCGGCTGCCGAATTCTCCGGCGCCGGAGATTTGGCGAGGGCGGGAATCGCGCCATGCCGGTCGGCAGCCGCTCGCAGCGCCCCCCCGGCGATTCTCCGGCCCGCAATGGGCCGAAGTCCTGCCCATTCTATGCAGGTCCCAGACCAGCATAGATTGGAGTAGGTCCCTTACCGGCGGGACGTGGCAGCATGGCCGGGCTCCGGGGTCCTGGGGGGGGTGCGGGGCGATCTGGCCCCGGAGGGTGCCCCCACAGTGGCGTGGCCCGCGATCGGGGCCCACCGATCCGCGGGCGGGCCTGTGCCGTGGGGCACTCTATTCCTCTGCGCCGGCTGTGTAAGCCTCCGTGATGGCTGGCGCAAAGGTGAACCCCCCGCGCATACGTGGGGATGACATCAGCAGCCGCTAACGCTCCCGTGGATGCGCGGACACACGCCGGTCAGCAGAGTCCCTTCGGCCCCAGCTGGCGTGCCTCTAAAGGCCTTCCACGCCGGCTGGCGTGGCGCAAATCGCTCCGGCGCCAGCCTAGCCCCTGAACACCTTTGGGGTGGCCCGACGGCAGAGTGGCTACCACCACTCCACTGCACCGTTTCTGCCCGCCCCGCCGATTCCCAGAGAATCCCGCCCTATTACTCAACCTCACATTATCCTACTACATTGAAATCTCCATCAGCTTGCCCCAGCATGCTTCAAGACGCAGCCTTTTATATGATCACTCATGGCCGCCACCTAGTGCTGATATAGATGTAGTCTCTCTTGTTAATCCTTGCCTATACTTGTACTATACATATCATTACAGTGGTAACCAGCAAATCTGAAGCTTGAGGGATCCTGCAGCTCACAGCAAAGTTTTGGGGCGGGATTCTCCGTCCCGTCGCACCCATTTTCTGGTGTGGTGCGCACCTGCCATCAGCAGGATTCTCCTTCCTGGCAGCCGGCCAATGGAGTTTCCCCATTGTGGGCACCCCCATGCCGCCGGTAAATCCATGGGCAAGAGTGTGCTGCCATCACAATGGAGAATCTCGCCGATGGAGAATCCAGCCCTTAATTTATTAAATGTACTTTACAAGATCAATTAACTCGTCACATGGGAAGGAAAGTGGCAAATTGAATGAATCCAGAGAAGTGCGAGGTGATCGATTTGTACAGTAAGAAGTCTTACAACACCAGGTTAAAGTCCAACAGGTTTGTTTCAAACACTAGCTTTCGGAGCACTGCTCCTTCCTCAGGTGAATGAAGAGGTGTATTCCAGAAACATATATATAGACAAATTCGAAGATGCAAGACAATACTTAGAATGCGAGTCTTTGCAGGTAATTAAGTCTTTACAGATCCAGAGATAGGGGTAACCCCAGGTTAAAGAGGTGTGAATTGTCTCAAGCCAGGACAGTTGGTAGGATTTTGCAAGCCCAGGCCAGATGACGGGGGGTGAATGTAATGCGACATGAATCCCAGGTCCCAGTTGAGGCCGCACTCATGTGTGCGGAACTTGGCTATAAGTTTCTGCTCAGCGATTCTGCCTTGTCGCGCGTCCTGAAGGCCGCCTTGGAGAACGCTTACCCGGAGATCAGAGGCTGAGTACCCTTGACGGCTGAAGTGTTTCCCGGCTGGAAGGGAACATTCCAGCCTGGTGATTGTCGCGTGATGTCCATTGGTGATTGTCGCGTTCATCCGTTGTTGCAGCATCTGCATGGTCTCGCCAATGTACCACGCTTCGGGACACCCTTTCCTGCAGCATATGAGGTAGACAACGTTGGCTGAGTCGCACGAGTATGTACCGCGTACCTGGTGGGTAGTGTTCTCACATGTAATGGTGGTATCCATGTCGATGATCTGGCAAGTCTTGCAGAGATTGCCATGGCAGGGTTGTGTGGTGTCATGGTCGCTGTTCTGAAGGCTGGGTATTTTGCTTCAAACAGTGGTTTGTTTGAGGTTGCGCGGTTGTTTGAAGGCAAGTAGTGGGGGTGTGGGGATTACCTTGGCAAGATGTTCATCTTTATCGATAACGTGTTGAAGGCTGTCTTCTGAGGAGGTTGGTGCAGTTTTTTGCTGTAGTGCATTGGAACTGTCGATCGCTGAGTCGAGCGCCATATCCCATTCGTACGAAGGCATCTTTCAATGTCTGTAGATGTTTATTACGCACCTCCTCGTCTGAGCAAATCCTGTGTATAGGGAGGGCTTGTCCATAGGGGATGGCTTCTTTAATTTGTTTAAGGTGGAAGCTGGAGAAGTGGAGCATCGTGAGGTTTTCTGTGGGCTTGCGTCCTAGATGGAGATGAGTGTGTCCAAGAATGCAACTGATTTTGGAGAGTAGTCCATGGTGAGTCTTATGGTGGGATGGAAATATTGATGTCATTGTGTAGTCGTTCCAGTGATTCTTCGCCGTGGGTCCAAAGGAAAAAAATGTCATCGATGTATCTGGTGTATAACGTCGATTGAAGGTCCTGTGCAGTGAGGAGGTCTTGTTCAAACTTGTGCATGAAGATGTTGGCATATTGAGATGCAAATTTGGTCCCCATGGTTGTACCGTGCGCCTGGATGAAGAACTTGTTGTCGAAGGTGAAGACGTTGCAATCCAGAATGAAGCGGATGAGTTGCAGAATTGCGTCTGGAGATTGGCGTTTGTCGGTGTTGAGTACTATTTGTCTTGCATTGTCTTGCATCTTTGAATTTGTCTATATATATGTTTCTGGAATCCACCTCTTCATTCACCTGAGGAAGGAGCAGAGCTCCGAAAGCTAGTGTTTGAAACAAACCTGTGGGACTTTAACCTGGTGTTGTAAGACTTCTTACTTTTCTCACCCGAGTCCAACACCGGCATCTCCACATCAGGATCTATTTGTAGACAGCAGAGATGAGAAGGAAATGATCAATAAATGGTCGGACACTGAGAAAGGCAGAGGGACAATGCGGCACGTGATCACAGATTTCTCAAGGTAGCACGATAGACAGAAATCACTTTGTTCTGGGCTTCAAATGTATGCAGTTCTTAAGCTCCAGCTTTGATGGTGAAAAACAATTTACTCTTCTAATGCATCAGTTCTTTCATGCCACTGTTGATGAAAATCACTGATCGAAATCCTCGATTCCAGCATGTACCATGTCGCTAAACTACAACAGTTAATTTATGCTATTCGCTGACGTGGATGTGGTGTCTCCATCTCAGAACACTATTTTCCTTCACCATCCAGCAACTTATCTTCTCTTCTTCATTTGCTGTCGCAAACACACTTCATTTCAGTCTCACAGCCAGCAACATGTAGGAGTTGGATCATGCTGGACACGCGGAATGTGCAGTTGCTGAGGTTCATGAATTTTCACATCAATTTGAAAGGTTGGGCGCGATTAAACGGGACAAGTTCTAAGTGCATTATTTCTATTTCATTCTCCATAGATGCTGCCTCACCTGCTGAGTATTTCTATCATGTAACATATTTCAGTTTTGTGGTGAATGTACATTGCGTAATTCACACTGTTAGTATTCTGTCCCAGTGGGCTGTCTGTGAGCCGTTACGCGGCTCTGCCCACAGGGGGAGATGAGGAGCTTGTACAGGGCTCCGCCCTCGGCTCTGCCCATGGCTCCGCCCATGACCACTCCCACTACCAGAAGTGTAAAGTGCTGCTGCCTTGTGAGTCTGCCCTCAGTTCTTCTGGTCGCAGGCAGGCTCAGTTGTAAGTCTATTAAAGCCACACTTTACTTCCTATCGTGTCTCGAGTGAATTGATGGTCACATCAAGTTTTTTTTAGAGGTCATAGAACATTGCTTTTGAAAACAGGTGTTTATTTGCCCTTAAGGACTCAGTTTCAGCATTCCAGTAGGGAATACCCTCTCAAGACTTAATCTTTCATGTAAATCAAAGACAATATAAGTTACTGAGAACAAGTAAATTTGCCAAGAGATAATTAAACTTAACTGGGTGCACGTCATTTTTCTTACTTACAACTTTGTGTCCTGCACTGTTTCAGGGAATATCCTGAGACAACGTTGTGTAAATTGTTTTTAACACTCGGCTTTCCTGACGCAGTCATCTTCAAATAACAATAAAATCTGAAAGATAACAAAGGATAGAAGATAGTTAGTGTGAAGATTTGGAATGTAAAGTTAGTGCAACAACTTTGTGAATGTGGAGGTGGAGTTTATACTGTTCAGTGCTTCGCTCCAGAGATCCTTCCCTATTTCTATCCCTAGTTCTTCCTCTCATTTTTCCCTTGTTTCGTCCAGCGGGGAACGTGTCTCCTGTAACAGTCGTCCATACAGGTCCCACAGTTCCCTATTCCTAGGTCGCTTGCACCCAACAGCTCCTCCATCATTGAGTGACCCCGAGTCCGTGGGTAGGCCATCGACTCTTTACAGAGGACATTTTTGATTTGTAAATGTCGTGGTTTATTCCCTTTGGGCAGTTGCAACCTCTCCATTAGTTCGTCTGACGTTACTAGTTTGTCTGTGTAGATATCCCTAACTGTCAATGTCCCCCTCCCCCATACTATCTCCAGATTTTAAAGGTGGCGTCCGTTGTGGCTGCTGTGAAACAGTGATTGCAAATGGGGGCCATGGTGGACACTTTGTTGAGGAGCAGTGCCGCTCCTAGCCCCCCGGGGGGGGAGAATAGGGAGCGAGGAGCGGCCTCCAACGCCGTCGTGAAACACTCCGTTGCAGAGTATCGCGCCCAAGGAATGTGCGGAATGTCCAAGACCCAGAAAAAGGCATCGGGAAGAAGGGGGGGCGAGTGAAAGTTCACCGTCGAGTGAAAGGGTCAGCCCAGCAGCAGGAAAGATGGCGGAGGCTGGATCTCTGGGTGGGGTGGGCCTCACAGTGGAAACTCTGAGCGAGGTAATGGCTTCGCACTGAAGGGAGGAGGGTTGTGCACAGCCTTTATTTCTCATTTCAGGTTTTTAATTTGCTTTGTATTTGTGGGGGAAACAGTCAGGTTTTCAAGTTGGTTGATGGAAAAGGATATTCTACCTTTGTTACAGGCTACAGTTGGGGACAAATATATTGGGCTTTGGGGGTATGGTGGTTTTCTGGGGCGTAGCTTTTGCACTGGCTTTGTTTGTCTTTGTTTTCAGGGACTGGGTCATGGGGGAGGAGATTGGGAGGACAGGGACCTAGGCAGGGGCCTCCACACCTGCAAGCAAAGGTTGGCTACTGAACAGAAGTGTGGTGGGGAGAGGGACCACGGTCGCTCGCTGGAACCTGGTCTAACAAGTTTCGATGGGACTTGGGGTGTGAAAGGTGGGGGGGATGGGATCAATACTGTGAGAGGAGTTTTCAAGAGGAAATGGAAGGGGGGACTCTGGGAGGGGTTTGACGGTAACAAAGGGACGGAACGGGTCAGGCCCGAAGGGCAGGACCCGGGACTATGATGATGACGGATAGGAGGGGCAAGGGGGTAAGACCCCCCCCCCCCTCACCCCCCCAGTCAGAATAGAAATGTGGAACCTGAGGGAGTTTGGGGGGCTGGAGAAGAGATTGAGGGTTTTTACACATTTAAAGAGCTTAAAGGCCGACTTGGTGATGCTGCAGGAGACCCATTTAAAAACAAAAACATTTAGAGTATCCAATTTATTTTTTCCAATTAATGAGCAATTTAGCGTGGTCAGTCCACCTACCCTGCACATCTTTACGTTGCGGTGGTGAAACCCACGTAAACACGGGGAGAATGTGCGAACTCCATACAGACAGCGACCCAGAGCCGTGATAGAACTTGGGACCTCGGCGCCGTGAGGCCGCAGAGCTAACCGCTGCGCCACCGTGCTGCCCTTCAGGAGACCCGTCTGAGGATAAAGGATCAGGTGAGGTTTAGCAAGAGCTGGGTGAGTCTGGTGTTCCATTTGGGGTTCGACAGTAGGGCTCAGCGGGTAGCGGTATTGGTGGGCAACAGGGTGAGGTTTCAGATGGAGAAGGCAGTGGCATATCGGGGGGCAGGTACGTGATGGTGACCAGGGCATTAGAGGGGAGGTTGGTGGCACTGGCGAGTGTACATGGCCCCAACTAGGATGGTGCGGGGTTTGGGAAGAGGGTGCTGGGTTCTATTCCGGATTTGGATATCCACAAGTTGATAGTCGGGTTGGGGGGGGGGGGGGGGGATTGGAAGATGATGCGGAACCGAAGGTGGATAGGTCTCAGCCGTGCTCGCTCGCCCAGTCAGGGGGGCAAAGGCACTGGCTGGGCTCAAGAGAGAGATGGGCGGAATAGACCCGTGGAGGTTCCTGCACTCGAGTGAATGGGAGTATTCGTTTTTCTCCGGGTACATAAAGTCTACTCAAAGACACAGGGCACAATTCTCCACGGTCACGAAAATTCGGAGAATAGCGGGCGGCGTAAATTTTTACGGACACGCTGGTCCGACGCCCTCCCGCTAGTCTCCCCCCCCCCCCCCCCCCACGCCCGCCTCCCGACACGAATCGCTTCCCGCCGTTTTTTACGGCGAGCAGCTATTCACCCCTGGCCGATGGGCCGATTTCCAAGGCCTTTACAGCCGTTTTTATGAACGTAAAACACACCTGGTCTGACCGTTCGTAAAAACGGCCGTAAAGTCCCGATCTGGGGAACCATGGCACCGATTGGCACGGCAGTACCACGGCCGTGCCAAGGGTGTCAAGGGCCTGCGATCGGTGGGCACCGATCGCGGGTAGCGGGTACTTACCCCGCACACTCTTTCTCCCTCCGCCGCCCCGATGGATCCATCCGCGGGGCGGCTGAGGGGCATAACGGTCCGCGCATGCGCGGGTTTCACACACAAGCGCGATGACGTCATCCGCGCATACGCGGGTTGGAGTCGTCCAATCCGCGCATGCGCGGCTGACGTCATCTGACGCGTCAGCCGTCGCTAACTCTGGCTAGCGGGCTTAACGAAATTCGTTAAGCCCGCAATGCCGGAGTTCACGGCCGCGCGATACTAGCCCCGACCGGGGAGCTGAATCGGTTCCCGGTCGGGGGGGGCGGAGGCTGGCGTCAAACGCACCCATTTTTGACGCCAGCTTCCCGAGTTTTCATGACTCGGGAGAATCGCGCCCACACTTTCTCATGGTGGGGAAGGCGCTATTGGCTGGAGTTAAGAGATCGGAGCGATAGTGATTTCGGACCATGCACCGTAGTGGGTGGATGTGGTTTTGGAGAAGGGGATGGCTCTGAGGCCGGGGTGGAGGATGGACGTGGGGTTGTTAGCAGACCAGAGTTTTTGTGACAAGATCGGGAAGGTGATTGAGGAATATGTGGGGTTTAATTGAATGGGGGAAGATTTCGCAGTCAGTGGTTTGGGAAGCTCTGAAGACCGTAGTGAGGGAGGAGGTAATTTCGTTCAAGGCTAAGGTGGACAAGGAGGAGAGAGAAGCGTGCCAAAAATTGGTAGAAGAGATGCTGGAGGTGGTTAGGAGATGCGCGGGTCCAGACCTGTCCCTCTTGGCCAAGAAGAAGGAGTTGTCGGCGAGGTTCGACCAGTTGTCCACAGGGAAAGCGTTGCACCAGTTGAGAAAAGTGAGGGGGGCAGTCTATGAGTACAGGGAGAAGGCAGGGTGTATGCTGACCAGCCAGCTCTGGAGGGAGGTGGCGGCGAGGGAGATAGTTCAGGTGCAGAATAAGATGGGAAAGTTGGTGGCGGCCCAGGAGCAGATCAATAAAGTATTTGAAAAGTTTTATGAGAAGCTACATAGGTGGGAACCACCGGGAATGGAGCGAAGGGTGAGGGAGTTCCTGGACCGATTGGAGTATCCGAGGCTGGGTAAAGAGGATAGAGCAGGGTTGAGGAGGCAAGTGGGGGAGCAGGAGGTGAAGTAGATGATTGGGAGGATGCAGGCAGGGAAGGCGGTGGGGCCCAATGGGATCCCAGTTGAATTCTTTAAGGAATTTAAGGCTAAGCTGGTGCAACTGATGGAGGGAATGTTTGAATATGCAGTAGGCAGGAGTATCTTGCCACAGACGATGGGGCATGCTTCGATTCCGCTGCTGCGAATGAACGATAAGGATCCAGTTGCGTGTGGGTCGTATAGGCCCATATCCCAACTGAGATGCCAAGATACTGGCAAAGGTTTTGGCGGTAAGGGTGAAGGGATGTCTCTCGAAGGTGATTGGGGAGGACCATATGGAATTCGTGAAGGGAAGGCAGCTGTTCTCAAACATGAGGTGGTTGCTGAATGTGATCCTGTCTCTGATGGAGGGAAAGGAGGTGGAGGTGGTGATGGCACTGGACGTAGAGAATGCCTTTGATTGGATAGGGTGGGTTATTGATGGCGGTATTGGAAAGATTTGGTATTTAGCCAAGGTTCGTGGCGTGGGTACAGCTGTTGTACAAGGAGCCGATATCTATTATTGTACATCTTAGAACCAGCACATCAGTGGGAAATATAATGGAGCTGCTTCAAAGATTCGGGACGTTCTCGGGATATAAATGGAACTGAGGCAAGAGTAAGTATTTTATGGTCTCCCAGCCGGGAGTAGGGGCAGGGGTGGGAGGGCTGCCATTCCGTTTGGTGGCAAACCCACTTTAGGCACTTGGGGGTGCAAGTAGCTTGGATTGGGGTGGGCTTAGAAGATATCACTTTACTAGTCTGGTGGGAAAGATGAAGGCCAACTTGTCAACGCGAGAAAACCTCCTTTAGTTGTTGGCAGGCCCGGTACCGGCAGTTAAAATTAATGTGTTCCCACGATGTTTGTTCCTATTCCAGTGTCTTCCGGTCTTTTTACCGAAAGCCTTCGTCAGGGGGGTGGACAAATTGATCTCCTTGTTTATCTTGGGGGGGGAAGGTAGCCAGAATTAGGGGGGGTAGTCTTGCAGAAAGGGCACAGTTGGGTGGGTGGAGGGGCGCTAGACCTCATAAATTACTGTACTGTTGGTGGGCGAATACGGAGAAGCTGAGGGGCTGGACCAAGGAGGGGGCGGTCCAAAAGGTTAAGATGGAGAAAATGAAAAATGAAATAAAAATGAAATGAAAATCGCTTATTGTCACAAGTAGGCGTCAAATGAATTTACTGTGAACAGCCCCTAGTCGCCACATTCCGGCGCCTGTTCGGGGAGGCTGGTACGGGAATTGAACCATGCTGCTGGCCTGCTTTGGTCTGCTTTCAAAGCCAGAGATTTAGCCCTGTGCTAAACCAGCCCACGAGGACACCTCGTGTAGGGGGTCGGGTTGAGGGCGCTGGCAACAACATCACTCCCGATGGCTCCAGGAAAGTTTTCGGTAAGTCCGGTGGTGCTAGCCACTTTGAAGATTTGGAGGCAGTTTAGGCAGCATTTTAAGCTGGGGGCCGGGTCAAGGGGGATGCCGATTCGGGGGAATCATGGGTTCGAGCCGGGGAGGATGGATGAGAGGAGAATCAAGGAAATACAGGACTTTTTTCTTGGGGAACAATTCGCAGGTTTGGAGGAGGTGGGAAGGAAGTATGGGTTGGCGCAAGGAGAAGGGTTTAGGTACCTGCAGTCTCCGGATTCCGCTAGGAAGATGTTCCCGTCCTTCCCAATAGCGCCGGCCTCCTCATTGCTGGAGACAATGCTGTCAGTGGGAGAGTTGGAGAGGGGGGTTGTTTCGCCGATCTATGGGAGGATCCTGGAAGAGGACAGAGTGTCTATGGAGGGGATTAAGGTAACATGGGAGGAGGACCTGGGGGGGGGGGGGGGGGGGGGGGGAATGGAAGAGGGACTGTGATGTGAGATGAATGCTTCAACTTTCGGCTTGTTTAAGCTGGGGGCTGATACAGCTGAAAGTCATGTATAGGATGCACCTCACAAAATCAAAGATGAGCCAGCTGTTTGAAGGGATGGAGGATGTTTGTGAGCGATATGGGAGGGGCCCTACAAACCACGTTCACATGTTATTATCCTGCCTGAAGCCGGAAAGCTTTTGGAGGACAGTATTTAGCACAATCTCGGGGGTCTTGCACATGGGGCCAGTCCCCTAGAAGCCATTTTGGGTTGTCGGACCGGAGTTGCAGGCGGGAGTGGGAGTGGGAGTGGGTGCGGATGTTTTTTTGCCTTCGCCTCGCTGATCATTCGTAAGTGTGTCCTGCTGGGGTGCAGGTCAATCTCTCCACCCTGTGCCTCGCCACCACCCAAAGTGGCAGACTGGCTGGCCGGCCTGTCCAAATTTCTAAAACTGGAAAAAAATCAAATTTGCCATCCGGGTGTTAGAGGAGGGCTTCCACATGGCATGGAAGCCATTCACCAACTTGTTCCAGGTTCTGTTTATAGCCAACAGCCAACAGAGTGAGGGGGCAGGGGGCAGAGGGTAAAAACGCCGAAGAGGACTGCAAAACACCAGGGGGCATAGTCGCAGAGGGGCAGAGCCAAGGGCAAAAGGCGGACCGTAGCGGGCAGAAACAAGTGGACACGCAGAAGGTGATGCCAACAGCAGACAGGGCTGTTGAAGCAGACTGACCAACTGAGCCCCACAGCCATCGAGATAATACAAAGCAGGTAAATGTAAATATGCAGAGCGAGCCTCGTCGGGCAGCACTTTGTTGATTTTTTACTTTTCTCTCTTGTATAAACCAGAATCGTATCTTGAATGTCTTTGTAAAAAAAAACTATTCGCCAGTATGACACCTGTAACTCAACGTGAGACTGGTTTGTGAGAGAACGAGATATAAAGATTATTCTTCATCCAGAGCCACCAAATACAATCTATTGGTTTGGAAAACACATGGTGCAATCAAAGGGTAGACTTTGTAATTTATTCATCAGTCATCTGCAGAATGACCAATCGCTGACAAATATGTTCCTTCTGGGTGGGGTAATAACTTTGCAGTGATGAGGTGGATAGGCTTCTCCATTCATCACAGAGAGAGTTGTTGATGCACTGACTTGGGTTATCATGATTTCACCAAGGTTTATAAATGCCGACTTCTGAATTTTGAAGAAATTGAATCCAAACATTAATTTTTACTGTTAGGTTTTATGTAGTGACACATTATTATCCTCTGTGGATAACTCTTCCTCGATGTTAAACCTGAGATAACCATAACATATTCCATTGAAACATCTGAATGAATTCAGTACAGATTTACCTCCGGTTGTCAGTGGTCCAATCTCTTGTTAGAAAGGTGAAAAATTGACATTGGCTCTTCTCGGTGCAGACTTTTTGACAGTAGTTGGCGTCTGGAGCACGGACTGATTCAATATCATTTCCAGGAAAATCTACATCTGACTCCGTATCACGTATACACCCTGGAATAAAATTCTCATATCAATAATCAGATGTCAGAAAGATTTATTAAAAAGTGTCCATGTCCCACACCACCATAGATTTCTTCTTGTCAATTATTTATCCAGTTCACTTTTGAAAGTTATGATTGGTTCTAATTCCATCGCCCTTTTGTACTGTGAAATCTATCTTGCAACAACTCACTGCGTGACTTGTTTTCCTCAGGACATCTCTGGTTTTCATTGTCTTGTATGTCTGTTCTCAGGTTACTCACCTTCCTGCCTTTGGAAGCAGCAATTGCATTACCCCCACATTATAGCACCCCTCAACAACTCAGCCCACCTCAGCACCAGCCTATTCACCAACCCCACCCTCTTCCAGGAGTGCACAAAATTCAGACTAACAAATGAGAAGCATTAGAAGAAACCAAAATGATTTTGTTGGCTTGTACCTCAATCCCACTTACCACATGCTCCCCCTATCCGTGATTCCTTCAGAGACCAAAACTCTATCAATCTAACTTCAAATATGCTCAATGGTGACACATCCTCAGCTCCATGAGCTGGGGAATTCCAAAATTTGCTCCTCCAATTGAACAAATCCATCGCATGTCAGTCCTAAATCACCGACCTCTGAAACTGAAATTGTCACCCTATCTTCTTGATTCTCAAGCAGCTGAAACAGCCTCTCAGTGTCTACACTGTCTGGTCCCTTCACAATTTCCCTGAATATCTACAATCAGCATCATTCAGCACCTGGCGCACCAGGCTAAATCGCTGGCTTTTGAAGCAGACCAAGCAGGCCAGCAGCACGGTCCAATTCCCGTACCAGCCTCCCCGGACAGGCACCAGAATGTGGCGACTAGGGGCTTTTCACAGTAACTTAATTGAAGCCTTCTCGTGACAATAAGCGATTTTCATTTTCATGTTTTCACCTGGCTAACTTAATTTAGATCGAGGGCTCATCGTGTCAGGTCGTTCCTGTCTTGTGATGTTCATACAACAAATGAGTTCTTTATGAACAGATTTTCAGATTTACACCGAGTGCACAGGAAAAATTTCCTCTCTTATTGAGAATTATTAACATCAATCACAGTGCATGAATTCATCAATTAGCTCTCCTATCAGATTACTCAGTATCTCCTTTACGTGAGAATTTGTGTCCAGAAACAATTAAGATAGAGTAAATATTGTGACAGAAATGTATATTGATATTCAGCTTCTACATCACTGTTTTGTGAATCGAAATTCAACAATGCTCATTTTGGAATTACCTGTGTGATTGTCTCCACAGTCCCTTAAAGAAAATCCAGACACAACATTCTGAAGAATATTTATTCTTGGTGGAGTTCCTCTTTCACTCCTTTTGCGGTAGCAGATGTAGCTAAAAAGAACCACAGAAACATGTGGATTTGCAATATTTACAAAGTCATTCACCATACATTGATTCTGCAGGTTTTGTCTGTTGTTGATATTGGGGGAATTTAATTTCCTGAGCTGGTCTTGCCTCTCAGGAGTTGTATTTATTCTGGGAAGATGCCCCTTGAGTTGGAATAAATAGATTAAAATTGACAACAAAAAAATAATATGGATGAAGGATTTGAAGGGAACACTCAACTGTTTGAAAGTCGAGAATGTTTGTACAAACTATTCTCCCGGGAACGTGTTTCCCTCTGTGGGGGCTGTGGGGGAAAACATCCCGAATTCCCTGCCCCAACCTCATTAATTATGTTCCTGGGTGTTGCACGCCATATTTAGGGGGAGCTGCCGGGATGGCACATAGTCCACACACATGTCGAGGTACCATATTGAAAAGGTGCCCAACATCACTGACTCACAACTTAAGAAACAAGGTGGACCTCCTTAAAATGAAGATGGATCTCCATAAGATCTCTGAGGCTGGTAAATGGACCCAATCCCGGACCCCTAATCCGGAAATCCAGTTGTGGATGCAGCCCTGACCCACTGCTGTGATGATTGAGGATCCAGGGTTCAGGCGGAGGCAGCAGCAGGCATTGTTCAGATGAGTCCCGACATCTGTACACCACGTTGTTCGAAATGTGTTTCACGCCAACGTCGTGAAGAATCTAGTGTGGGGATTAGGCCTTTATTTGCATCCCATTCATGAGATGCATATGAGGCTCATTCCATCATCTGGCATGGTTTCTGACCCACTGTGCAGGCAACATCAGAATATACCGCTACGTATTCAGACCAGCATGATACCCATTTCTGGGCCTTCGCCATTTTCCTTCCCCCCAGCCCTCAGCCCCCACCCCATGCCCACCATTGAACCCGCTGGTGAGGGTTTGTGAATGCTCCATCCCATGAATAAGTGACTAACCGCTGTTTCACGTTGCGATATTCTCCTTTCACAAAGGTGAAAAACTGGCAGTCAGGTTCCTCTGTACATTTTCTTTGACAACTGGGCGCATCATCTACAACGGACTGGTGAATGTCATTTCCCGGAAAGTCCAAACCATCATAAATGCTGTCAAAACAGGCTGAAAATATGGAAAAAGAAGCTGATGGATGTGTGAAAAACAACAGCAAATATAAAGAAATGTGATCATTTTGGCAGTGTCACGTGCTCATGATATAATTTCTCTGTTCATATTCAAACTACTGACCCACAGGCATCATTATAGCTGTAATGAACTCCAATTAGCTTTATTGGTTGGCCAATTGGAGTATGAGCTCCCTCAATGAAAGCTCATTGAGGGGGCCCATATAAGCACCTGTGTAGGCTTTGAGAGCCAGTCTTAAGTTGACTGGACTGCAAGCAGCACTGTTTGTAGCTGCTCCTGTAATATCGTTGTTGTAAATAAATATTGGTATGGTGACGGAACTCCTGCCTCCCGTGGATTACTACAGTGGCAACGAGGTAAACTAAGAATTTTGCGGAGACCAGCTGCCACACTCGGAGGGTAAGCCTTGCCATTTTAAAAATGCCGTTTTTGGGAGGTTAGAGGCATTCGACTGGGCTATTGAGGACTGGTCCCAGTATGTGGAGAGAATGTGTTACTTCTTCCGGGCAAATGATATACTGACGGACGAAAAGAGACGACTTATCCTGCTGTCGGCGCGCGGACCCTCAGCTTTCGCCATTATAGGTAGTCTGACTTATCCCGATGCGCCGGACACGAAAACTTTCCAAGAATTAACGGAATTGGTGAAAGAGCACTACGACCCAAAACCACCCCTCATTTTGTGTAGGTACAGATTCTAGGCACGACTCATGTACCCGTGAAATATGAGAAACAATTACTCAGATTACCGTTGACGATAGTACAGGGCTCCGGACCGAGCTTAATTGGACAAAACTGGCTGAAAGACCTAAAATTAGATTGGATGAAAATTTTCCAAAGTGGAAGCGGGCAGTTGAGTGGAGTACTCCAAAAATACCCGGAGGTCTTCCAGGAAGGTTTGGGGGAAATCATAGGCGCCAAAGGAACTTTGCACATGGACCCAGAAGCCTTTCCGAAATTTTGTAAGGCCAGGCCGGTACCTTTTGCATTAAGGAAGAAAGTAGATGAGGAAATAGAAAGGTTACGGCGCGACGGCATTATCAGACCAGTGCAGATCTCAGAATGGGCAGCGCCGGTGGTACCAATTTTGAAGCCAGACGGCTCGATACGTCTCTGTGGAGATTTGAAACAGACGGTAAACAAATACGCACTGCTGGACAAATACCCAATCCCGAAAATAGACGACCTATATGCCAAATTGGCAGGTGGGCTTTTGTTCACGAAACTTGACATGAGCCACACCTACCTGCAATTAAAACTGGACAAGGACTCCCAGAAGTTTGCAACGATCAACGCCCTGAAGGGCCTTTTTCGTTATACTAAGCTAACTTTCGGAGTGTCATCAGCCTCCGCTATATTCCAGCGTACGATGGAAAATATTCTGCAGGGACTACCGCAGGTGCCGATTTATTTGGACGATGTCTTAATCACGGGTAGGACAAACAGGGAACACTTAAGGAACCTGGAGGAAGTGCTCAGGCATTTTGCAAAGGCAGGCATACGGCTAAAAAGGGAAAAATGTGTTTTTCTGGCCCCACAAGTGACGTACCTGGGATATAAAGTAGACGACTCAGGCTTACACCCATTAGAAGACGGAGTAAGGGCAATAAAATAAGTCCCTGCTCCCACCACGGTCCAGGAGTTACGATCATTTCTAGGGTTGGTAACCTATTATGGATAATTTATTGAAAATAGGGCGTCCATCCTCGAACCCCTCCACCAGCTACTAAAAAAGGGGCAAGAATGGAAATGGTCCGCCCGCCAAAACCGAGCATTTAGGGACATTAAGGAACAGCTGTCATCCAAAAATGTCTTAGAGCATTATGACCCAAGGAAGGAGTTGGTGGTCACTTGTGATGCGTCCCCCTATGGGGTAGGAGCCGTCTTAGCCCATAGAGGAAGGAATGGGGAAGAACGGCCAATAGCCTATGCTTCGAGGACCTTGGCGATGGCTGAGAGGAAGTACGCCCAAATCGAGAAGGAAGGACTGGCGGTGATATACGCAGTAAAAAAAGTTCACCAGTATCTGTACGGGCGGAAATTCACCATAGTGACGGACCATAAGCCGTTATTAGGGTTATTAAAAGAAGACAAGTCAATACCCCCGATTGCATCAGCTAGAATCCAACGCTGGACGTTGCTACTGGCGGTGTATAGTTACGTTCTGGAGCACAGACCGGGAACGCGAGTAGCACATGCAAATGCTTTGAGCAGACTTCCCCTCCCAGACACTCCACCGCAAATACCAAAAGTAGAGGAGACAGTAATGACTCTAAATTTTTTGGGCACCCTATCAGTAGACGCACAACATATTCGGTTGTGGATGCAAAAAGAGCCAGTTTTAGCCAAGATGAAGCATTTACTGCTAACGGGGGAACTGGAAAGACCAGTGGAGCCCCAGATGCACCCATACTGGAGCAAAAGGGACCAAATAACCGTAGAAGACGGTATCCTATTATGGGGAGCCCGGGTAATAGTCCCAGCTCAGGGCCGTCAGGCAATCTTAACCGAGTTACATCACGGACACCCAGGGGTGTCTAAAATGAAGATGCTAGCTCGAAGCTACGTTTGGTGGCCAGGTTTGTGTCGGACAACGGAATGGCATTCACAAGTGGGGAATTTGGAAAATTCCTGAAGGAAAACGGAATCCGTCACATTAAAACGGTCCCTTACCATCCAGCGACCAACGGCCTGGCAGAGAGAGCGGTCCAGACACTTAAAGTGGGACTCAAGAAGCAGCTGGCAGCATCAATGGACACAAAGCTCTCCCGCTGGCTGTTTGATTACAGGACCACACCGCATTCCACAACGGGCATACCGCCAGCTGAACTCTTAATGGGAAGGCGGCTGCGAACGAGGCCGAGTCTCCTTTTCCCAAATTTAACGGGGAAAGTGGAGAAACAACAGGAGGCCCAACGCAGGGGGCATGATAATAGTCGGCAGCAGACACATTTCCAGGTGGGGGCACCGGTTTGGGTCAAGAATTATGGGAATGGACCAATGTGCGTCAAAGGCACAGTAGAGTCCCAAACAGGGCCCATATCCTATGAGGTTTCGATAGGAGGTAAGGTGCTGAAGAAACACCTAGACCAAATAAGGGCAGCGGAACAACACCTGGAGGCAGGCGAAGCAGGACCGCTTCAAGCTGGAATAGCCCAGACGGAAAGGATACCCACACCCCAGCCCCGAGCAATTTCTCCAGATCCAGACGAGGCCGCCGTGACACCTCTCCCCAAGGCGGAGGAAGAACAACTTCCAAGGAGGTCGTCAAGGAAAAGACGGGCACCTATAAGATACAACCCGCCCACTTCGGAGAACGACCCGGCGGACGACACAGAGGTGACAGACCCAGACATGAGGAGCAGGAAGAAGCTCAGAGGAATGCCAGCTGGCAGGAATTCCTCGGACCTTGGGGGGGGGGGTGAAATGAACTCCAATTAGCTTTATTGGTTGGCCAATTGGAGTATAAGCTCCCTCAATGATAGCTCATTGAGGGGGCCCATATAAGCACCTATGTAGGCTTTGTGAGCCGGTCTTACATTGACTGGACTGTTTGTAGCTGCTCCTGTAATATCGTTATTGTAAATAAATATTGGTGTGGTGATGGAACTCCTGCCTCCCGTGGATTACAACAATAGCAAAGACACCCTTTACCATGATTGTCACAATTTTAAGTTCTTTACACCAGGTATCTACTTGGATTGAGAGTCACCAGCCACCCCAATGAGTAGATGCTGCATCCTTAAGAATACAAACACAACTTTTCTGCCCATTGTGTAGGAAATAAAAACATGAAACTGGGGAACATAACTCAGAACATGTGATCTGTGCCCGACTACAAGGATATACCAGGTCCATTTTTCCGGTTTTACTGGACAATAGTGGCGAGAGGTTAGTGCCAATCACAGGAAAAAATGGACACTAAAGGAATGAAATTGGTCTTTTTCAGCCTTGTAAAATGGAACAGTAGTGTGCCATCATCCAATGTCACACCAAAGGTAGACGTTCTTGTGGTGTTCTTGGTGTTGCTTATTTAGGGTACATAGAACATAGAACAGTACAGCACAGAACAGGCCCTTCGGCCCTCAATGTTGTGCCGAGCCATGATCACCCTACTCAAACCCACGAATCCACCCTATACCCGTAACCCAACAACCCCCCCCTTAACCTTACTTTTAAGGACACTACGGGCAATTTAGCATGGCCAATCCACCTAACCCGCACATCTTTGGACTGTGGGAGGAAACCGGAGCACCCGGAGGAAACCCACGCACATAGGGGGAGGACGTGCAGACTCCACACAGACAGTGACCCAGCCGGGAATCGAACCTGGGACCCTGGAGCTGTGAAGCATTTATGCTAACCACCATGCTACCCTGCTGCCCCAAGTTGGCAGTTGGCATAGTTTTCCACAGAGACCACAGAATAGCTTTTACTTAAAGCTATGATTTTATTTACACTACTAAATAAATGGATTTAACGCTTGATCCTTAAGAATACAGAATTGATCAATAACATCTAACTATAGTCAACTGCTGCTAATCTCACTACTGGTATAAACTATAATCAAACCTTCTCACACTATCTGCTGTTATGACCTTCACTAGCTATTCCTGCATATACTCCTCCCCTAAGGTGCATCCCTGCCTTATATAGTTGCATCTGCAGCTTCCTCTCGGTCCTACCCTTGTAATGCTGATAGTTATGATAATACCACATCCCCCCTTCTTTGTAAACAAAAATTATTATTACATTAGTTGTGATATTTTCTTTAATCCTGACCTTTCTGACTACTGGTTAGCACCTATCATTATTTTATTATCATACAATACAGTATCTGTAATGACAGTTACATCACTTACAGGTTCAGTATGCAATCACAAGTTCGATCTCTCTGGACGGTGTCTTCTTCTTGTACAACATCTCAGTGGAATATTCAAAGTGTTGGATTGGTCTACCACATCTTCTACCTGTGTCTGCGCTAAGTATGGATCTGGAAAAGCAATGTCCTTGAATATGTCATCACGTGGTACAACTTTTGCATGTTGAGTTTGAACCTTGTGCTTGACGTACAGCAATGCTCGTCTATTTCTCCTGAACAGTAATCCCTGTTCTGTTTGTACTAAGCAGGACCTCGGTGCTACCTGTTTCAGAGCCTTCGCAAGATTTTGCCAGTCACGTTCCGGATTCTGAATTCTCATGACGTCACCTTCTTCAAGTTCAACCAGAGGTTTGGTATGTCTATTGCAGACATCTTGTTGCTTCTTTTTTGTCGTTGTGATTCTTTCACGTATCTTCTTATTATCAGTTTCTGGACTGATGATTTCTGGTAAAGTGGTTCTTAGTCTTTTCCCCATCAACATTTGAGCAGGTGAGAGACCCGTTGATAACGGTGTTGCTCGGTATACTAATAACGCTAGTGACACGTCTCGATCATCTTCACTCGCTTTGCAGAATAACTTCTCAATTATCCCTACTCCTTTCTCTGCTTTCCCATTAGACTGAGGATAACGTGGGCTAGGCGTTACATGGTTGAAATTATATTGCCCTGCAAACTGCGTCCACTCCCAACTTGAGAAACATGGATCATTGTCAGACACAATGTTAAGAGGGAGTCCATGGTATGTAAAAATCAATTTTATCACTTATCTGGCAGTCAAATCTTTCAACATCATCACCTCTGGAAATCTGGAGTAATAGTCTATGACTATTAAGTAGTCATGACCCTGGAAATAGAATAAATCCATGCCCACTGTGTTCCATGGACTTGTCACAATCTTCACCTGTTGCATGGTTTATTTCCTCTGTGCAGGCCGATGCATCTGACAAATTGGGCATGCTTGAACAGACAGATCAATATCTCTGTGTATTCCCAGCCAATACACCGATTATCTGGCTCGTCACTTTTCAACACCTTGATGACCCTCGTGAATCTGCTGCAGAATCCCGAAACATAAACTGGCCGTTATCACCATCCTGTCTCCCTTCAGCAGGACTCCATCAATTGTAGCAAAATCATCTCGAGTCTAGAAAGGGTGATTTGCATCCAGCAGGTCATCCTTCTCGAAGGTATTTTTTCACCTTCTGGAGCGTCAAGTCCTTTTCAGTTTCGGCTTTTATGCTCCTTTGTTTATGATCAGATACTGGTACTATCTCAGAAATTAAATGAGCTTGAAGTTCCCCTCTTCGGACTAACTCGGGTTCTGATGTTTCAGCATCAGTGGTTGCCCTGTTTTCTGATGTTTCAGCATCAGTGGGTGCTTTGGAGAGGTTGTTCACAACACCTAAGTCTTCTCTGGACTCTTCATCTTGGTCATCTGAAGTACCCGTTGAGTGAATCCTTTCAACTAGCTGCAATCATTCACAAGCATCAACTCCAATCAATGACAATTACTCACCTTCTATCACCTCAAAGTCGATAGGTATCTCAATTTTCCCATTCTTCACAACAAGACAGCATGACCTTGTTGTGGCTATTGAGTTACCATTGCAATCTGTGAGCCTACAGGTGGACAGCTTTATCAGGGGCTTTACGATTGCTTGCTTTAAAGATCGGTACATGATAATATTTGCGTACGCTCCTGTATCAATCTTAAATGGGATCAATTTTCCATTTATTTCTAATGAGGCAGTCCACTCCTTAATTAGCTTCGAGAGTGCTTTTACTGGTCTTTCCTTCCAATCCAGTAAATCAATCCTAATGATTGCTTCTATCGTGAAGGTATCTGAAAGTGAATATGGTGAGCAAACCTCTCTATCCACTATGATGTTGGATTTTTTTTCTCTGCACTCTGTACACTTTATATCCATCTGCAAATCACTGTAAGACTGTTTAAATGTGGTTACTGGAATGGTTGCTGATACACGATACCGTGCTGCCAAGTGGCTCAGTTTGCCGCAATTGGAACAATGTTGCCCCCTTGCCGGACAATTTTTTGACAATGGGCGTGTCCACAGCATGTGCACGTCATCACGCTCGTGGCGTCACTTTCAAAATGGCCACCGGCCGTTGTACTCAGTTTTCTTTGCTGCAACACAGCATTAATTGCATCAGCCACGTTTCCCAATTTTGTGCTCTTTTCCTTAGCCACGACTTCGGCATATTCGCGCGATGCCTGTTCGCTGGCCTTACACATATTTATAGTGTCTTCAATCAAAAACACCGATCTTTTTAATTTTTTCATGCACACCCATTCACCGTTTAGTCCGAACACAATTTAATCTTGCAGCATAGACACGGAGATTGAAGAAAAATTATCGGACTGCACTCACAGCTGTAGAGCTGTGATGAATAAACCTACAGCTTCTCCTCTGAACGGCAGCTGTTTGTTTAACATGTAGCGCTCATAGATATGTTTTCACATATATCTGTATATGTGAAATATCGTAGTAATATCTGTAGCATCATGCTGTATTTATTTTCATCTTCATCTGTACTGAATTCAAATGAATTGAATAACTCCAATGCTTGCGGTCCAGACAAATTTAGTAGGAGTGCTATTATGCGTTGGCCTGATGCATTTTCAAGCGCAGAGGCAGAAATAAACACTTCAAACTGTTGCTCAAAGAAAGCCCAGTTCTGGCACAGTTAACCATGTGTCTTGAAGTGGTCAGGCTTCTTGAGACCTTCCATCTTCTGATCAGTGTTTACCGTAGATTTGTTCTGAGCTGTACCTTCTGGATTGCTTCTTCAATCTCCAGTGTTATTCTAACTTAATCTCACTACTGTTTCTTCAAAGGAGAAGACCTCTGGCACCATGTGGTGTTCTTTGTGTCGCTTATTTAGGATGGTCAGCGTAGTGTTCCACAAAGACCACAGTATTGCTTTTAAATAAAGCAATGATTTTATTTACACTACTAAAACTGGGATTCGACACTTAGCCTTAAGAATACATAATTGATTAATAACATCTAACTACATTCATCTGCTGCTAATCTCACTGTTAGTATAAACTATAATCTAACCTTCTCACACTATCTGCTCTTATGACCTTCACTAGCTACCTCCTGCATACACCCCTCCCCTCAGGGGACTACCTCATGTACCTGCAGCTCCCTCTAGTGGCTACTCTCGACACTACATTGACCCTTGTAATGCTGATAGTTATGAGAATACCACAGTTCTGTTCCCTGGGAGGGGGGTGGGTACTGACACTCCAAGCCATAACCCCGCTGCACCAACACCCACCCATAATAACCCCCATTCTCTCTGTACATTCCCCAAATGTCCAGACTACTCCCTGTATTCCCCCTCTACTGTCCCATACAACTGCTAACCACTACACCTCATCAACCTCTCTCACAACCCAAACACCTTCTCAAACCCCAACAATGCCCCACCCCCCCGGCAGCTCTGACAAGCCAAAATCCCAAACACCAAATTGCACTCAATTTAGCCTATGATGTAAAAAGAAACCTTGCAGTTTAACCAGCATCCACATTCATTCCCCATACATTCATTCTTAATGCTGATACATGCTTTCCGTTTTCCTCCTGAAAGCTATTTCCTTCATTTAATGTTGGATTATTGCTTTCCATCATGAAACTCAAGTGGAATTTACAGAGACTCTGCTGTTGCTGATTACTTTCTGGGCCCTCCTGTCTGAATATCTTGTTCCTGTGTCCTGGCTGGAATGGTGGTAACCAGCAAAGCTGAAGCCTGAGGGACCCTGAAGGTTCGCAGTAAAGATTTGATTATTAAACGTACGATAGGTTATCAATTAACTTGTCAGGTGGGAAGAAAACTGGCAAATTGAATGAATCCAGAGATGTGCGATGTGATCCATTTATGGACAGCAGACATGAGAAGGAAATTAATGGTTGGATACAGAGGGACAGTGTAGCGCACGTTCACAGATTTCTCAAGGAAGCACGACAGACAGAAAGAGACCAAATCACTTTGTTCTAGGCTTCAAATGTTCCACACATATATCTTTCAAAGTTCATTTCTCCGAAACAGGTGAAGCATTCACGAGGAAGCAGCCTTCTACCTTGCGCGAGAATCTTATCCTGCTCTGGTTAAGTGGTGGCCAGGATGTCAGGTGGCCAGGGGATGATGGAGTGGAGACAGGCTCAGTTGAGGGTATGAAGGCAAAGTGGACCAAGGAGCTGGGACTGAACTTAGAGGTGGAGGATTAGAGTGAGGCACTGAGGAGGGTGAACTCGACCGTGTCTTGTGTGAGGCTAACTCTCATCCATCTGTAAGTGGTGTTCCAGGCACACCTTGCAAAGCCTAGGATGAGTCAAGTCGATTATTTGAATGGTAGAGATTATAGATGCGATCAGTTGTGGTCATGCTCAAAGCTGGCAAACATCTGGAAATCCTTATTTGAGACTATCAGCCTCACTGGGCTGAGCACCTGGAAGCTCGCAGCAATTCCCACTTGTTACCACACTTAGAAACCTATCCAGAGAATCGCGCCCACAGTTTTCTGGAAGTTGTAAAACGTGCTTTTGTTATCAGGTGTTTTTTTGCTCTCAAGGACCCAGTTTCAGCATTCCAGTAACGAAAACCCTCTAAAGACTTAATCTTACATATAAGTAAAAGGCAACATAAGTTACTGAGAACAACTAAACTTGCATGGAGATAATATGGGAATCAATCTCAAACTAACCGCAACATGGTGCACGAGATCTTTCTTACTTACAGCTTTGTGTCCTGCACTGTTTCAGCGAATATCCTGAGACAACGTTGCGTAAATCATTTTTAACACTCGGCTTTCCTAACGCAGTCATCTTCAAATAACAATAAAATCTGAAAGAGAGTGTGGGATAGAAGATAGTTAATGTGGTGATTTGGAATGTAAAGTTAGTGCTGGATAGTTAAATCTGTGCTGCCGGGAAAGGTCAACAAGCATTCAAGGCCTTCTACCTGGGGCTGTACACTCAGAGCCTCCCAAAGGGGACTCGAGGATGAAAGGGGACTAGACATGCCAGTCATGGGGGGAGGATAGAAAACGGGGGTTGGAAGCACCGTTAGAACAGGGAGAAGTCATGGAGAGTATCAGCTCCATGCAGACACAAAAAGCCCCCAGGACAACACAGATTCCCAGCAGATGTCTTGAAAACATTCACACCAGCACTGGCCCCGCACCTGCGGGAGATCTTCGCAGTCTTGCTAGCAAGGCGCATGCTGCCACAAACGCTGGCACAAGCTCAATCTCGCTGATACCCAAGAAAGGCAAGGACCCAACTGAATATGGGTCCTACAGAACCATCTTGTTGATCAATGTTGATGGGAAAATACTGCCAAGGTTCTGGCCAGGCTACTGAAGAACTGCATTGCAGAGGTGGGCGCAGAGGACAAAACCAGCTTTGTTAAGGGTAGGCGGCTAACGTCGAACATCAGGTGCTTGCTGAATGTAATAATGACCCCTTCAGGGGAGAGAACACCAGAGGTGATCATCTCCCCGGATGCAGAAAAAGCCTTCGATAGAGTTGAGTGGAAGTACCTCATAGAGGTACTGAAGCAGTTTGGGCTCAGAGCAGGATTCACCGCCTGGGTGAAACTCCTGTCAAACATTCCCATGGCAAGTTTATAGACCAACACCCCGAACTCTAAATACTTCCAGCTGCAGAGGGGCAAAAGGCAGGGATGCCCACTGACCCCACACCTATTTACCCTGGCAATGAGCCACTGGTGATTCTCCTCAGAGCAGCAAAGAATTGGAAGGGGATCCAGAGAGGGGGCAGATAGCGCAGTGTCTCATTTCATGCGGATGTCCTGATACTCTACGTCTGACACCCCCAAAGCAGCATAGAGGGGATCGTGAAGCTCCTGAAAGATTTTGGAGCCTCCTCGGGATGCAAACTCAACCTGAGCAAAAGTGAAATCTTCCTGGTGAACCCGCAAGGGAGGGACAGAGCTGGAGGGACTGCTATTCAAAGAGGCCCAAAACAAATTCCGCTACCTGGGGATCCAAATGACCCACGACTGGACACCTTCCCACAAGTGGAACCTGACCAGTCTGGATGTTAAAAAGGAACTGCAGAGATGGGACACACTCCCACTCTCCCAGGTTAGGAGGGTGCAGACAATTGAGATGAACTTTCTAACCAGGTTCCTCTTCCTGTTCAGATCCATACTGATCTACAGCCCCAGCGCCTTTTTTAACACAGCAGACAAAACGATTGTGGTGTTTGTGTGTGTGTGTGTATGTGTGCATGTGTGGGAGGGGGGGATCCTTCTGCAGCTGAAAGTGGTGCACAGGGCACACCGAACTAGAACCCGAATGAGCTGGTTCTTCTCAGAGGTAGAGGGTAAATATAAAAGGTGCCAGGGAGGCCCGGCCAAGCACAACCACAGTTCTGGGCATGTCCCAGACTTGTGGGGTTCCGGACAGCCTTCTTTGAGGCAATTTCCAAGGTGGTGAGAATGAGGGTGGAGCCAAACCCAAAAGTGGCAGTTTTCAGGGATCAAACCAGCCAGAACTATTCATGGGGAGGAGGCCCGATGCCCTTGCCTTTGCTTCCTTAATCACCCACCGAAAATTCCTGCTTGGCTGGTGATCAGCAAGACCACCCAAAGTGGCAGACTGGAGAAAATCAAATTTGCCATCCGGGGGTTGGAGGAGGGCTTCCACATGACATGGAAGCCATTCACCAACTTGTTCCAGGTCCTGTTTATAGCCAACAGCCATAGAGCGAGGGGGCAGGGGGCGGAGGGTAAAAACCCAGAAGATGACCGCAAAACACAAAGGGGCATAGTCGCAGGGGGACAGAGCCAAGGGAAAAAGGAGAACCAGAGCGAGCAGAAACATGCGGAGAGGCAGAAGGTGGCGCCAGCAGCGGACAAGGCTGCTGAAGCAGACCAGCCAAATGAGCCCCACAGCCATCGAGGGAAAGCAAAGCAGGTAAATGTAGATATGCAGAGCGAGCCTCGTCTGACCGCATTTTGTAAACCAGAACCACACCTTGATTGTCTTTGGAAAAAACTACTTGGCAGTACGACAGCTGTAACTCAACATTCAAACTAAAACATGTAATATAAAATCCGAAAACCAAGAAAATAAATTGTTTTTATCTGTGCTGCTGCCCTGGAAAAACAGGGAGATTGGTTTGTGGGAGAATGAGATTGAAAGATTATTCTTTATGCATATCCACCAAATGCAATCTATTGGTTTGGAAAACACATGGTGAAATCAAAGGGTAGACGTTGTAATCTGTTTATCAGTTATGTGCAGAATGTCCAATCCCTGACAAATATGTTTCTGCTGGGTGGGGTAATAACTTTGCAGTGATGAGGTGGATAGGCTTCTCCATTCATCACAGAGAGAGTTGTTGATGCACTGACTTAGGTTATCATGATTTCACCAAGGTTTATAATTGCCGACTTCTGAATTTTGAAGAAATTGAATCCAAACACTAATTTTTACTGTTAGGTTTTATGTAGTGACACGTTATTATCCTCTGTGGATAACTCTTACTCGACGTTAAACCTGAGCTAACCATAACATATTCCATTGAAACATCTGATTGAATTCAGTACAGATTTACTTTCGGTTGTCAATCGTCCAATCTCTTGTTAGAAAGGTGAAAAATTGACATTGGCTCTTCTCGGTGCAGACTTTTTGACAGTAGTTGGCGTCTGGAGCACGGACTGATTCAATATCATTTCCAGGAAAATCTACATCTGACACCGTATCACGTATACACCCTGGAATAAAATTCTCATATCAATAATCAGGTGTCAGAAAGATTTATTAAAAAGTGTCCATGTCCCACACTACCACAGATTTCCTCTTGTCAATTATTTATCCAGTTCACGTTTTTAAAAAAAATTTTATTCTCCTTTTTCACATTTTCTCCCACATTTACACCCAACAATAAACAATAATCAGTAACAAATGTAATGCCAATCCCCAAATCAATAACAACGATCCCATACTCCCACCAAACCCCAGACATTAGCCTGCATGTTAACATAAACAAATGACAAAAAGGAATCAGGAATCACCCATAATCACCATTAACACGTCCAGTCCCTCTCCCCCCCAACCCTCCCTGCCCCCCCCCCCAAAGTGTTCGATGTGATCCAATTCTCGAAAGTGGATAATGAATAACGCCCATAAGTTGTAGAAACCCCCTCCATCCTTCCCCTCAGTTCAAATTTGATCTTCTCAAGTGTCAAGAATTCCAGCAGGTCCCCCTGCCACCCCAAGGCACAGGGTGGAGATGTTGAACTCCACCCTAACACAGGATCCGCATTTGGGCGATCAATGAGGTGAAGGCTACAATATCTGCTTCTGCTCCCGTTTCCAACCCCGGCTGATCCGACATCCCGAATATGGCCTCCCGAGGGCCGGGTTCCAGTTTCACATGCACCACTTTAGAGATTACCTGAAACACCTCCTTCCAGTAATCCTCCAGCTTTGGACAGTTGGACAGGACCAAAACATATGAACATGGTTTACAAGGCCCCCCCCCCCCCCCCCCGCAACGTCACACACATCTTCTACCCCCTCAAAGGCTCATCCTCGCCCTTGTAAGGTGCACTCTCTATCCAGTTCACTTTTGAAAGTTATGATTGATTCTAATTCCATCGCCCTTTTGTACTCTGAAATCCATCTCACAAAAACTCACTGTGTGACTTTGTTTTCCTCAGGACATCTCTGGTTCTCATTGCCTTATATGTCTGTTCTCACGTTACTCACTTGTAATTTTTACTGTTAGCTTTTATGTAGTGACACGTTATTATCCTCACATTACCCCCACACCCCTATACCACCCCACGCCAACTCAGACAACCTCAGCACCAGCCCATTCACCCAACCCCACCAACTTCCAGGATAAGCATAAGAAGAAACCAAAATGATTTTGTTCACCTCTTGAATGGCGGATCTTGTACCTCAATACCACTTACCACCTGCTCCCCCTATTATGATTGCTTTCGAGACCAAAACTCAATCAATCCTAACGTCAAATGTGCTCAATGATGACACATCCACAGCGCTATGAGCTAGGGAATTCCAAGATTTGCAATCCTCCAATTGAAGAAATCCTTCTCCTGTCAGTCCAAAATCACTGACCTCTGAAACTGGGGTTTCCCCAGTTTAGCACAGGGGCTAAACAGCGGCTGGTTTAGCACAGTGGGTTAAACAGCTGGCTTGTAATGCAGAACAATGCCAGCAGCACGGGTTCAATTCCCCTAATGGCCTCCCCGAACAGGCGCCGGACTGTGGCGACTGGGGGCTTTTCACAGTATCTTCATTGAAGCCTACCTGGGACAATAAGCGATTAATATGAACTGAGATTGGAACCCCATCTTCTTGATTCTTAAACAGCTGAAACATCCTCTCAGTGTCTACACTGTCAGGTCCCTTCACAATCTCCCTTCATATCTACAACTAGCATCATTCCGCACCTCTGACTAACTTAATTTAGATCGAGGCTCATCGTGTCGGGTTGTTCCTGTCTTGTGATGTTCGTACAACAAATTAGTTCCTTATGTACAGATTTTCATATTTACACCTAGTGCACATAGAACATTTACTCTCTTGTTGAGAATTATCAACATCAATCACATGCATGAATTCATCAATTTGCTCTCCTATCAGATCACTCTGGATCTCCCTTTTTGAGAATTTGTGTCTAGAAACAATTCAGATAGAGCAAATATTGTGACAGAAATGTATATTGATATTCAGCTTCTACATCACTGTTTTGTGAATCCGAATTAAACAACAATAATTTTGGAATTACCTGAGTGATTGGCTCCACAGCCCCTTAAAGAAAATCCAGACACAACATTCTGAAGAATATTTATTCTTGGTGGAGTTCCTCTTCCACTCCTTTTGCGGTAGCAGATGTAGCTAAAAAGAACCACAGAAAATATTTACAAAATCATTCATCATACGGTGATTCTGCAGGTTTTCTCTATTGCTGATATTGGTGGAATTTAATTCCATGAGCTGGTCACGTCACTGAGGAGTTGTATTTGTTCTGGGAAGACACCCGTTGAGTTGGAATAAATAGTTTAAAATTGACAGAAAAATTATTACGAATGAAGGATTTGAAGGGAACACTCAATTGTTTGAAAGTCGAGAATTTTTGTACAATCTAGTCACCCAGAAACAAGGCGTGTTTCTCTTTGTGGGGGCTGGCAGGAAAACATCCCAAATTCTCTGCCCCAATCTTATTAATTATGAACATGGGTGTTCATGCCGTATTTAATGGTGGGGAAGAGTCCGTACACGTGTTTAGCTGCCATCTTGAAAAGGTGCCCAATATCACTGACTCAGTATTGAAGTAAGAAAGTGGACTTCCTGAAAATGAAGACAGATCTCCGCGAGCTTCTGAGGCTGGAAGATGGACCTCCTGAGAAAGAAGTTGGTGCTGCAGGAATATTCTGAGGCTGGACACTGGACCCAATCCCGGACCCACAATCCGGAAAACCAGTTGTGGATGCAACCCTGACCCACTGCTCTGGTGCTCTAGGGTTGCGGGCAGGGCCAGCCCTAGGCATTGTTTAGATGAGTCCCGACATCTCTACAACAATTTCTTCCAGACGTGTTTCATACCAGCGTCCTTTCCTACTGGCATCAAGAAGGGTCTGCTGTGAGCAACGGTCCTTTATTTGCATTCCATTGAGAAGATGCAAATGTGGTTCATCCCGTCCTCTGGCAGGTTTTCTGACCCGCCAGAGTACGCACCATCGGACAATCCCGCTGTATATTCACACCAGTGTGAATCCAATTTCTGGGCCTCCCACCATTTTTGGTGTCCTCCTCCCGCCCCTATGGCCCCCATTCAACCCATTGACGGGGCTTGTGAACATTGCATCCCTTGAATAAGTGACTAACCGCTGTTGCGCATTGTGATATTCTCCTTTTACAAAGGTGAAAAACTGGCAGTCAAATTCCTCTGTGCATTTTGTTTGACAACTGGCCACATCCTTTACTTCGGACTGATGAATGTCATTTCCCGGAAAGTCCAAACCATCATAAGTGCTGTCAAAACAGGCTGAAAAATATGGAAAAAGAAGTTGATGGATGAGTGAAAAACAACAGCAAATATGAAGAAATGTGAGAATTTTGGCAGTATCACGTCCATGATATAATTTCTCTGTTCATATCCAAACTACTAACCCACAGGCTTCATTATGGCAAAGATTATGTCACAATGTTACACCATGCTAGAGTGTGGCGACACGTAGGTGGAAGTCACACATTAGCTGGCTCCTGCTAGTGTCTCTGGTTCTAGGACGTTTAGGGGAACCATGATCCGAGGGGTAAATTTTGGATGAGCTGGTGGAGGAAGTCATAAGGAGGTTGGGGAATGTCGAAGTCGCTGAAGAAAGGTCCTGGAAAGAAGGGGTGTGTAAAAGTCAGCTAGCGATTGCTGCTGAGTCCCGCATGAAGAAAAATGGCGGGGACTGGGTCGCCGGGTGGGGCCGCTCCCCTCATGGTTGAAACTCTGACCGAGTTGGTGTCGGTGGAGTTTGAGAGGCCGCTGGCCAAACATTTGGAAGAGTTTCGGAGGGAGATGATTGCCTCACTTAAAGACTGGGTGGAGTAGCCGATATGTCCGGTAAAGGTGGCAGTGAAGAAGCCGTTGGTCGAGGTGAGGGAGCAAGGAGAGAAATTGAAGGGGGTGGAGGAGGGACTGTCGCAACACAGCGACCAGTTCACCTGAATGGGCGAGGAGCATTCATTAAGGCTAAAGGCCAGGGACTGAGATGAGAATTGGGATTTGGTCTTGGTTGGTGGAGACAGGGAATGTTTTTCTTATTGAGGGTTGCCTACTTGGCTCTGGCTTTGTTTCTGTCTTGTAAATGGAGGGATTTATTCTTTTTAGAAAATAATTTTGCTGAACCATTAATTGAACGCTAAACGAGTTGCTGTACAAAAGTTAGGCTTTAATAAGCTAGAACTTAGCCCTGCAGTTGACTACAATAAATGGATGACCGCCGGGCGTTCTGACTATTTATACCTCAGTATGGAGGCATGGTTAACTCAGCCTCTCGACCAATCGGAGAGCCGTCACATGACTGGTCTCAACCAATCAGTCGAGAGTCACATGACCGACCAGGGCCAATGGTAAGCCGGTGTTCTGCACCAATGGCAGACAGCTATGCAAATCATACCACCACATTCACCCCTTGCGGAGAAAGAAGCCCGGGGGGGGGGAGGGGATATCAACGACAGCCAGGGGTTGGGGGGAGAGAACTGGTGGTATGAGTAGCAGCCGGGAGAACAAACATTTTCTCTTCTTTTCCTTTATTACATTTTTGGCTTCCCACTGCCCAGACAATTAGCAACATTACACAAAGTCCCAACAAAGTCCATGGAGCTGTTGTAATTTAAATCGATTTGATCAGTCTTTTCGTGGCCCGTGATGTTCTGGCAGACCGCCGCGGTGGAGTAGGTGACGTCGGTTCAGCCGATGGTGGTGGTTCCGCTGACGTCCTGGAGTCCGGGTACGATGGTCCTTGAACAGTCTCCGTCACCCGAGCTGGCTGTGGAGACGCCATGGATGGGGAAGGGGTGGCCTGGGTGGGGCGCTGGGGGGAAAAAAACAGGGGGGGTCTGTGGTGAAGGGGGCGAGGGCCGCACGCCGGCGGGTGCCAGGTCGCGGAGGGAGACCGTGTCCTGCCGACCGTCGGGGTACTCCACATACGCATACTGCGGGTTAGCGTGGAGTAACTGGACTTGTTCCACCAACGGTTCGGACTTGTGCACCCGAACATGCTTCCGGAGCAAGATGGGTCCGGGAGCGGCCAGCCATGTCGGGAGAGGGGATTCGGAGGACGACTTCCTGGGGAAAACAAGAAGACGTTCATGAGATGTCTGATTTGTTGTGGTACAGAGGAGTGAGCGGATAGAATGTAGGGCATCGGGGATAACCTCTTGCCATCGGGAAATAGGGAGATCTCTGGACCGGAGGGCCAGTAGTATGGTCTTCCAGATGGTACCATTCTCCCGCTCGACCTGTCCATTACCCCGAGGGTTATAGCTGGTCGTCCTGCTAGAGGCAATGCCCCTGTTGAGCAGGAATTGACGCAGCTCGTCGCACATAAAGGAGGACCCCCGATCGCTGTGTATGTACGCGGAGTAGCCGAACAGGGAGAAGATGGAGAGGAGGGGCTTAATGACGGTCGATGTTGTCATGTCGGGGCAGGGAATGGTGAAGGGGAAGCGGGAGAATTCGTCGATTACCGCCAGGAAGTAAATGTTGCGGTTGTTAGAGGGAAGGGGCTACTTGAAGTCAATGCTGAGACGTTCGAAGGGACGGGATGCTTTGATCAGGTGTGCACGCTCGGGGCGGTAGAAGTGCGGTTTGCACTCTGCGCAGATGTGGCAGTCACGGGTTACAGTCCCGACTTCCGCGATGGAGAAAGGCAGGTTGCGGGCCTTAATGAAATGGTAGAGACGGGTCACCCCTGGATGGCAGAGATCCGCGTGGAGGGAGCGGAGGCGGTCTATCTGCACGCTGGCGCAGGTACCACGGGACAGGGCATCAGGAGGCTCATTGAGCTTTCCAGGACAATACAAGATCTCATAGTTGTATGTGGATAACTCGATCCGCCACCGTAAGATCTTGTCGTTCTTAATCTTGCCCCTTTGTGCATTATCAAACATGAAGGCTACTGACCGTTGGTCTGTGAGGAGGTTAAACCTCCTGCCGGCCAAATAGTGCCTCCAATGTCACACGGCTTCGACTATGGCCAGAGCTTCCTTTTCCACAGAGGGGTAGCGGAATTCGGAAGCCTGGAGAGTTCTGGAGAAGAAGGCCACGGGTCTGCCCGCTTGGTTCAGGGTGGCCGCCAGAGCTACTTCTGATGCGTCACTCTCGACCTGGAAGGGGAGGGACTCGTCGATGGCGCGCATTGTGGCCTTTGCGATGTCCGCTTTGATGCAGCTAAAGGCCTGGCAGGCCTCTGTCGACGGCGGGAAGGTCGTGGTTTGAATGAGGGGACGGGCCTTGTCAGCGTAGTTGGGAACCCATTGGGCGTAGTAAGCGAAGAAACCCAGGCAGCGTTTGAGGGATTTGAGGGTATTGGGGAGAGAGAGTTCCATCAGGGGGCGCATGCGTTCGGGGTCGGGGCCTATCACTCCTTTACGCACTACGTAGCCGAGGATGGCTAGACGGTCGGTGCTAAACACGCACTTATCCTTATTGTATGTGAGGTTAAGTTTTGCGGTTTGGAGGAATTTCTGGCAGTTGGCATCATGGTCCTGCTGATCATGGCCGCAGATGGTGACATTATCAAGATACGTGAAGGTAGCCCGTAATCCGTACTTGTCAACCATTCAGTCCATCTCCCATTGGAAGACCGTGACCCCATTTGTGACACCAAATGGAACCCTAAGGAAGTGGTAGAGGCGCCCATCTGCCTCAAACGCGGTGTACTTGCGGTTACTCGCGCGGATGGGGACCTGGTGATAGGCGGACTTGAGGTCCACAGTGGAGAAGACTTTGTATTTCGCGATATCGTTTACCATGGTAGAGATACGGGGGAGAGGATACGCGTCCAGTTGCGTAAACCGGTTGATGGTTTGGCTATAGTCGATGACCATCCGGTTTTTCTCCCCAGTCCGGACCACCAGCACTTGGGCTCGCCAGGGACTGTTGCTGGCCTCGATGACCCCTTCCGTCAGCAACCTCTGGACCTCGGACATGATGAAGGTCCGGTCCTGGGCGCTGTACCGTCTGCTCCGTGACGCGACGGGTTTGCAATCGGGGGTGAGATTAGCAAACAAGGAGGGGGGGTCCACTTTGAGGGACGCGAGGCTGCAGACAGTGAGGGGGGGTATAGGGCCGCCGAATTGGAAGGTCAAGCTCTGCAGGTTGCATTGGAAGTCCAGTCCTAGGAGTGCCGGTGCGCAAAGGTCAGGGAGGACAAGGAGTTTATAATTTTTAAAAACCTTCCCTTGGACCGCGAGGTCCGCGATGCAGCACCCGGTGATGTGGACGGAGTGCGAACCCAAGGCTAACCCGATTTTGTGTGTTACGGGATGGACAGCGAGCGCGCAGCGTCTTACCGTGGCAGGGTGAACGAAGCTTTCCGTGCTCCCGGAGTCCAGCAGGCAGTCCGTCTCGTGGCCGTTGAGGTAGATCAGCGTTGTTGTTTTGGCGAGCGTGCGTGGACGTTACTGGTCGAGCTGAATGGCCGCGAGCCGTGGAGAAAATCCATATTCGTCGTCATCGCCCGAGTAGATGCTGGAAGGACCTTGCGTGCCAGTCCCGGAAGGTGGTGCCCAGGATCCACACGTGAAGTCGGGATCCCAAGATGGCGGCGCCCAGGACCCGCACGTGGAGTCGGCGCCCCAAGATGGCGGCTCCCATGGGGCCCTCGTAGTTGAGGGGGGCGGAGTTAGCGATGCCGGCGAGCCGACCGGAGCGGCTGCGAGCCGGGGCAGAGAGGCGCGCAGGCCAGGTGCAGGGGCCCGGGGACGGCGAGTGGAGAGTTGCGCGGTGCGCTGGAAGGGCCCGGAGGAGAGAGAGAAGCGCGCAGGCCGGGCGCAGGGGCCCGGGGGCGGGGGGGAGAGATCGGCGCGGCGTATTGGAGGGGCCCGGAAGGGCCCCGAGGAGAGAGAAAGGCGCGCAGGCCGGGTGCAGGGGCCCGGGGCGGGGGGGGGGGGGGGAGAGATCGGCGCGGCGTATTGGAGGGGCCAGCAAGGGCCCGGGGGGGCGGGGGGGGGGGGATCCCTGGTCGCTGCGCGGAACAGCAGCGGCCGCTTTGGCCTGGCAGACGGAGGAGAAGTGGCCCTTCTTCCCGCAGCTCTTACAGAGGGCGGAGCGGGCTGGGCAGCGTGAGCGAGGGTGTTTCATGAACCCACAAAAATAGCAGTGGGGCCCCTTGGACTTGTCGGGGCGTCCCGCGGCACAGGCTTGAGGGAGGTCGAGAGCGGCGGATGGCGGTGGGGAAGCGTGCCAGGAGGCCCAGGGTGGACATGGACGCGGGCGTTTAAATCGGCGACCTCCAGGGAGGTGGAGAGAGTCCGTGCCTCAGTTAAGCTGAGGTCGTCTTTCTCCAGCATCTGCTGGCAGATAGCGAGGGACTGCATCCCAGCCACGTAAGCATCTCTGATCAGCAGTTCCATGTGCTCCGCAGCTGAAACTGGGAGGCAGGAGCAATTCCTCCCCAGGATAGCGAGGGCCTGGTAAAATTGGTCTAATAACTCACCGGGGAGCTGTTGTCTGGTGGCCAGCAGATGTCGGGCGAATACTCTGTTGACTGGTTTAAGAAATTGTCCATTCAGCTTAAGCATGGCGGCATCGTAATCTTTCTCTTCCTTGATCATCGCGTAGGCTGCTATGCCCACGCTGGGTTGGAGGATGTGAAGCTTCTGTGCCATGGTGGGGGGGCTGGTTGCAGACTCCAGGTATCCTTCGAGACATGCCAGCCAATGTTGAAAAATTTCTGCAGCGTTCTGAGTTTGCGGGCTGATGCGGAGGCATTCGGGCTTGATCCGGAACTCCACCTTCAAAAATCTAGCTTATTAAATTGATGAGCCATCAATTGAACGCGAGATGCTGTACAAAAGTTAGGCTTTAATAAGCTAGAACTTAGCCCTGCGGTCGACTACAATAAATGGACAACCGCTGGGCGTTCTGACTATTTATACCTCGGTATGGAGGCGTGGTTAATTCAGCATCTCGACCAATCGGGGAGCTGTCACATGACTGGTCTCAACCAATCGGTCGAGAGGCACATGACCGACCAGGGCCAATGGTAAGCCGGTGTTCTGCACCAATGGCAGACAGCTATGCAAATCATACCACCACAATTTTGTTGAGGCATTTATAATTTTAACAATTTTCAACATCATATTTCAACAAAAACATAACAATATAATCAACAAACTCCCCCGAGCACAAACCTGGCTTACATAAACAGTACCACCTTCCCCAGCCATCCCTCCATTGGTTCTCCTGCCTTCATCGTCTCTCCCATGCCTCCCCTTTCTCCTCCCCCGCTGACAGCTTAATTCTTCTCTAAAAAGTCGACAAATGGCTGCCGCCTCCGAGCAAACCCCTGCAAACAACCCCTCAAGGCGAATTTAATTTTCTCAAGTCTGAGAAACCCCGCCTATCTCTAACCCACACCCCTGACTTCGGGGGTTCCGATTCCCTCCATCCTAGTAAGATCCGTGTCCGGTCCACCAGGGAGGCAAAGACCAGGACATCAGCCGCTCTCAACCCCTGGGCTCCCGGGTCTTCCGTCACACCAAAGATCGTCGCCTCTGGACTTGGCACCACCCTTATTTGTAATACCTCTGACCTGATGCCAGCAAGTCTCTGACAGAAACCCCTCAGCCTCGGACATGCCCAAAGCATATGGACATGTTTTACAGGACCCCCTGCACAGCGCCCACACTATCCTCCACCTCGTCAAAGAACCTGTTCATCTGGGTCAACAGCGGTCCCAACACCCCCGAAAACTTCTTATAATATTCCACCGGGTACCCGCCCGGTCCCGGGGCCTTACCCGATTGCATCACCGCCAACCCCTCTACTACTTCTACAAGCTCAATTGGGGCCCCCAGTCCATCCAGCAGCTCCTCATTAGCCTTCGGGAACTCCCTCCCAGAAACCTCGTCAGCCCCTCTTGCCCGACTGGGGTTTTTGGTTCGTACAATTTGCTATAAAACTTCCTAAACACCCCATTCACCCCCACCGGGTCCAAGACCATATTCCCACCTGTGTGCTTCACTTTCCCGATCTCTCCGGCCGCCTCCTGCTTCCTCAACTGGTGCGCTAACATCCTGCTCGCTTTCTCCCCATACTCATATCCCGCCCCTCTCACCCTTCTCAATTGCCCTACTGTCTTACCCGTGGATAACAGCCCATATTTCATTGGCAACCGCTGGCGTTCCTTTAACAGCCCTTCTTCCAGAGCCTACAGGATTTCATCCACTGTCCTTTCTATCTCCAGCTGCTCCGCCTTCTACCTGTGTGCCCGAATCAAAATAAATTCCCTCCTGACTACTGCCTTCAGAACCTCCCAACCCATACCTGCCAACATCTCCCCCATATCACTAATCTCTACATACCCCTGGATGGCCTTCCTCACCCGCTTACACACCTCTTTCTCCGCTAACAGACCCACATCTAGCCTCCATTGCGGGCGCTGAGCCCCCCCTTTGCTCACTCATAAATCCACCTAGTGCGGGGCACATTCTGACACTACTACTGCCGAATACTCGACATCTTCCAGCCCTGCCAACAACGTCTTATCCTAAGGAAGACATTTATTCGGGAGTACACCTTGCGCACCTGGGAGTAAAACGAGATTTCTTTCACCCTCGGCCTCCCATATCTCCGTGGATTTACCCCCCCCCCCCTCCCCTCAATGTGCTAAATGAACCCCCAAAGCTCCTTAGCTGTAGCCAACACCCTCCCCGACCTTGAGCTCGATCGGTCCACTCTCGGTTCCAGGACCGCATTAAAGTTTCTCCCCGCCACCCATAATCAGCCGATGAGAGTCCAGGTCAAGAATCCACCCCAGTTCCCTCCTCATAAATTCAACATCATCCCAGTTCAGGGCATAGATGTTACCCACGTCACCGGCATCCCCTCCATTTTCCCGCTTACCATAACATACCTTCCCCCAGAGTCAGCCGCCTCGAACGCCACCCGCTTATTGACCAAAATCGCCAGCCCTTCGTTCTAAGGTCCAATCCCCAAAGAAATACTTGCTCAACTCATCCCTTCCTCAGCCTCATCTGGTCATTCACCTTCACGTGCGTCTCTTGTAGCATGGCCACGTCCGCCTTCAATCACTTTTAAGTCTGCGAACACACGTGCCCTCATGACTGGCCCATTCAATCTTTGCACGTTCCACATGACCAGCCAGGTCGTGGGGCAACAGCCCCCCCCCCCCCCCCCCCGTTCGCTGATCAACCATAGTCCCTCTTGGGCCAGACTCTGAACCATGTCCTGCACCGCCCTAGGACCACCCTCGGGCGTCCACCATCATCGATCCTCCTCCCCTTACACTTTAAATCAGCAGTACTTCCCCCCCACCCCGCCCCAAAATCCCCCGGAGCCAGCTTCCGTTAGCCAGCCCGCCCAGCTCGCCTGGCAGGCTCCCCCCATGGCCCTAGCATTCAAGTTCTCCCAGTGAGTTCTCCCAGTGAGCCAGAGAAGACACAGCCAGAGTGAGACAGCAAAGAGTGAGTTTGGGAATTTCAAGCTAGGTGGGAATTGAATCCAATCAGTAAGTACTGTTCCTTTTTAAATTTCAGGAGTTTAAATTAATCTAGAATTGTGCAGTGAAGGTTAACAAGGACTGCCCCACCTACTCACATAACTGGTTGCCACTTAAGTGTCAGTCACCTTAATCTACTTTGATCTAGAAACAGGTGGGGGCGGGGGGCGGGGGGGAGTCAACCCAGGCCAATTTAAAAGAGCAACTTGTAACTCACTCCCAGTGAGTTCTCCCAGTGAGCCAGAGAAGACACAGCAAAGGGTGAGTTTGAAAATTTGAAGCTAGGTGGGAATTCAAAGCTGGGTGGGGAGGAGGTGCTTTTTAACCCTCGTAAGTGACTGGTCAGTAGTTTTCCTTTTCACTGTCTAATTTATTTATTTATTTTTTATTTAGTTTTTTGGAATTGTAGTTGTATAAGTTAACCTAAGGTTTAAGACATGGCAGGGGATCCCAGACCCGTGTCATGGACATGTCCACTGTCCCTGGCTCCTTCACGTGCAAGAAGTGTGTTCAGTTGCAGCTCCTGTTAGACCGCTTGACGGCTCTGGAGCTGCGGATGGACTCACTTTGGAGCATCCGCGATGCTGAGGAGGTCGTGGATAGCACGTTTAGCGAGTTTGTCACACCGCAGGTGAAGGTTACTGAGGGAGATAGAAAATGGGTGACCAAAAGAAAGAGCAAGAGTAGGAAGGCAGTGCAGGTGTCCCCTGCGGTCATCTCCCTGCAAAACAGATATACCGCTTTGGATACTGTTGAGGGAGATGGCTCACCAGGGGAAGGCAGCAGCAAGGTTCATGGCACCGTGGCTGGCTCTGCTGCGCAGCAGGGCAGGAAGAGGAATGGCAGGGCTATAGTGATATGGGACTCAATCGTAAGGGGAATAGACAGGCGGCTCTGCGGACGCAATCAAGACTCCAGGATGGTATGTTGCCTCCCTGGTGCAAGGGTCAAGGATGTCTTGGAGCGGCTGCAGAACATTCTGGGGGGGGGGGGGGTGAATAGCCAGCTGTCGTGGTGCACATAGGCACCAACGATATAGGTTAAAAACGGGATGAGGTCCTACAAGCTGAATTCAGGGAGTTAGGAGTTAAACTAAAAAGTAGGACATCAAAGGTACTAATCTCAGGATTACTACCAGTGCCACGAGCTAGTCAGAGTAGGAATGTTAGGATAGATAGGATGAATGCGTGGCTCGAGAGATGGTGCAAGTGGGAGGGATTCAAATTCCTGGGGCATTGGAACCGGTTCTGGGGAAGGTGGGACCAGTACAAACCGGACGGTCTGCACCTAGGCAGGACTGTTGGGGAGGGTTTAAACTAATGTGGCAGAGGGATGGGAACCGATGCAGGAAGTCGGAATGTAGTAAAACAAAAACAGAAACAAAAGGCAGTAAGGGGGAAAGTGTAAGGCAGAGAAGATATAGTCACAAATCAAGAAGGGTGACAGTACAAGGTACAGTGACTGAGGGGAGTTCAGTGAATAGGCCCAGTTATACTAAAAGGAATAAAACAGGAAGTAAAAACATAAATGGTAAGCGACGGGGCAGGTTGTTACATGAAGATATGTGTTCAATGACAAGGAAAATTAGGAGAAAAGGTAAGAGGAAATATAACTTAGGAGAGGTTACTGATTGAGGTGTTAAGGTTCAAAACAGAGGTATAAAAGCCAGCATAAGTGTACTTTACCTGAATGCTCGTAGTATTCGGAATAAGGTAACTGAGTTAACGGCGCAAATCATCGTGAATGACTATGATTTAGTGGCCATTACTGAAACATGGTTAAAGGATGGTCTGGGGATCAAACTATTCGGAAGGACAGAGTGGATGGTAATGGAGGTGGTGTAGCTATGTTACTTACGGATGACATCCGGGCAATAGTAAGGGATGGCATCGATGCTATGGAGGATAAGGTTGAACCCATTTGGGTGGAAATCAGGTATAGTAAGGTGAAAAAGTCACTGATAGGAGTAGTCTATATGCCACCAAATAGAAACATTATGGTGGGGCAGGCAATAAACAAAGAAATAACTGATGCACGTAGAAATGGTACAGAAGTTATCATGGGGGATTTTAATCTACATGTCGATTGGTTTAACCAGGTCAGTCAAGGCAGCCTTGAAGAGGAGTTTATAGAATGTATCCGCAATAGTTTCCTAGACCAGTATGTAATGGAACCTACGAGGGAACAAATGGTCCTCGATATGGTCCTGTGTAATGAGACAGGATTGATTAATGATCTCATAGTTTGGGATCCTCTCGGAAGGAGCAATCACATGGGGAGCAGGGTAGCATGGTGGTTAGCATAAATGCTTCACAGCTCCAGGGTCCCAGGTTCGATTCCCGGCTGGGTCACTGTCTGTGTGGAGTCTGCACGTCCTCCCCCTGTGTGCGTGGGTTTCCTCCGGGTGCTCCGGTTTCCTCCCACAGTCCAAAGATGTTAGGTGGATTGGCCATGCTAAATTGCCCGTAGTGTCCTAATAAAAGTAATGTTAAGGGGGGGGTTGTTGGGTTATGGGTATAGGGTGGATACGTAGGTTTGAGTAGGGTGATCATGGCTCGGCACAACATTGAGGGCCGAAGGGCCTGTTCTGTGCTGTACTGTTCTATACAATATGGTGGAATTTAAAATACAGATGGAGGGTGAGAAGGTAAAAATCAAACACTCGTGTTTTGTGCTTAAACAAAGGAGATTACAATGGGATGAGAGAAGAACTAGCAAAGGTAGACTGGGAGCAAAGAATTTATGGTGAAACAGTGGAGAACCTTCCAAGCGATTTTTCACAGTGCTCAGCAAAGGTTTATACCAACAAAAAGGAAGGACGGGAGAAAGAGGGAAAATCGACCATGGATATCTAAAGAAATAAGGGAGAGTATCAAATTGAAGGAAAAAGCAGACAAAGTGGCAAAGATTAGTGGGAGACTAGAGGACTGGGAAATCTTTAGGGGGCAACAGAAAGCTACTAAAAAGCTATAAAGAAGAGGAAGATAGATTATGAGAGTAAACTTGCTCAGAATATAAAAACAGATAGTAAAAGTTTCTACAAACATATAAAACAAAAAAGAGTGGCTAAGGTAAATATTGGTCCTTTAGAGGATGAGAAGAAAGATTTAATAATGGGAGATGAGGAAATGGCTGAGGAACTGAACAGGTTTTTTGGGTCGATCTTCACAATGGAAGACACAAGTAACATGCCAGTGACTGATAGAAATGAGGCTATGACAGGTGAGGACCTTGAGAGGATTGTTATCACTAAGGAGGTAGTAATGGGCAAGCTAATGGGGCTAAAGGTAGACAAGTCTCCTGGCCCTGATGGAATGCATCCCAGAGTGCTAAAAGAGATGGCTAGGGAAATTGCAAATGCACTAGTGATGATTTACCAAAATTCACGAGACTGTGGGGTGGTCCCGGTGGATTGGGAATTAGCAAATGTGACACCACTGTTTAAAAAAGGAGGTAGGCAGAAAGCGGGTAATTATAGGCCAGTGAGCTTAACTTCGGTAGTAGGGAAGATGCTGGAATCTATCATCAGGAAGAAATAGCGAAGCATCTGAATGGAAATTGTCCCATTGGGCAGACGCAGCATGGGTTCATAAAGGACAGGTCGCACCTAACGGATTTAGTGGAATTTTTTGAGGACATTACCAGTGCGGTAGATAACGGGGAGCCAATGGATGTGGTATATCTGGATTTCCAGAAAGTCTTTGACAAGGTGCCACACAAAAGGTTGCTGTATAAGATAAAGATGCATTAAGGGGAAATTAGTAGCATGGATAGAGGATTGGTTAATTAATAGAAAGCAAAGAGTGGGGATTAATGGGTGTTTCTCTGGTTGGCAATCAGTAGCTAGTGGTGTCCCTCAGGGATCAGTGTTGGGCCCACAAGTGTTCATCATTTACGTGGATGATTTGGAGTTGGGGATCAAGGGCAATGTGTCCAAGTTTGCAGATGACACTAAGATGAGTGGTAAAGCAAAAAGTGCAGAGGATACTGGAAGTCTGCAGATTGATTTGGATAGGTTAAGTAAATGGGCTAGGGTCTGGCAGATGGAATGCAATGTTGACAAATATGAGGTTATCCATTTTTGTAGGAATAACAGCAAAAGGGATTATTATTTAAATGATAAAATATTTAAACATTCTGCTGTGCAGAGAGACCTGGGTGTGCTAATGCATGAGTCGTAAAGAGTTGGTTTACAGGTGCAACAGATGATTAAGAAGGCAAATGGAATTTTGTCCTTCATTGCTAGAGGGATGGAGTTTAAGAGGTTATGCTGCAATTGTATAATGTGTTAGTGAGGCCACACCTGGAGTATTGTGTTCAGTTTTGGTCTCCTAACCTGTGAAAGAACGTACTGGTGCTGGAGGGTGTGCAGAGGAGATTCACTAGGTTAATCCCAGATCTGAAGGGGTTGGATTACGAGGAGAGGTTGAGTAGCCTGGGACTGTACTCATTGGAATGTAGAAAGATGAGGGAGGGATCTTATAGAAACATATAAAATTCTGAAGGGAATAGATAGGATAGATGTGGGCAGGTTGTTTCCACTGGTGGATGAAAGCAGAACTAGGGGGCATAGCCTCAAAATAAGGGGAAGTAGATTTAGGACTGAGTTTAGGAGGAACCTCTTCACCCAAAGGGTTGTGAATCTATGGAATTCCTTGCCCAGTGAAGCAGTAGAGGCTCCTTCATTAAATGTTTTTAAGATAAAGATAGATAGTTTTTTGAAGAACAAAGGGATTAAGGGTTATGGTGTTCAGGCCGGAAAGTGGAGCTGAGTCCACAAAAGATCAGCCAGGATCTCATTGAATGGTGGAGCAGGCTCAAGGGGCCAGATAGCCTACTCCTGCTCCTAGTTCTTATGTTCTTATGTACCCCCACTGATTCCCCTCCCACCGCTCGGACCATTAGTGCAAACAATCAAAGACAACCCCTCCTCAAGCCCAAACAAAGAGGCCATCCCTTAACAAAGAACAAAGTGCAAACCTGAAGCCAAAAAGGAAAGAATTGGCCCCAAACACAAGTTAACAGCAACATCGCAGCATCTCCACCAAAGTTCAAAATCCACCTTCTCCTGCCGAACCAAAGTATAAATCCCTGTCTTCGTAGGTCACCCACAGACATGCCGGGTACAGAAGCCCAAATATCACCCCCTTCTTGTACAGGGCTGTCTTGGCCTTGTTATAACTTGCTTTCCTCTTGGCCAGCTCCGCACCCAGATCCTGGTACACTCGGATTTCACTGCCCTCTCAGGTGCAGGGCCTTCTCTGCCTCATAATTTTCTCCTTATCCAGGAACCAGTGCAACCGCACCACTATCGTTCTCGGCGGCTCATTGCCCTGGGGCTACCTGTGCGCTCGAGCCACCTCCAAAGGCCGTGCAAATGCACCCTCTCCTAGAAGCCTCTCCAGCACCTCCCCACATATGTGCTCCTTCACTTCCCTCTGGCAGATCCACAATGCTTATGTTCTGCCTGCGTGGCCGGTTCTCCAGGTCTTCAGTCTTCTCCTGGAGCCGCCTCTACTGGTTCCACATCAACCCTATCTCCGCTGGCATTGAGGCAAACTGCTCCTCGTGTTCCTCTGCCACCTCCTTCACCTTCTGCGTCGCCAGCTTCATTTCCATGCGGACGACCGCCACCTTGATCGAATCCATCCTCCGGGCCATGTCCTCCACACTCTCCTTCCTTTGCTGGGTGAACTTCTCGTTTAAGAATCTCACCAGTTGGTCCATCGATCACTGAGCTGCCAGGGCCGCTCCCTGCCCCTCCCCCGTCTCCACGTGCATCACAGGCGCCACATCAGCTCAGTGGCCAACTGATGTGTCCCTCAGGGACACCAACTGATTCCCTCTTTTTCGGACACTCTCCTGCACCTATATTCTGCCTCATATCCACCTGCTAACCGGGGAAAATGTCCGAAAGAACAGCCACGAGCGGGAGCAACAAAATGTGCGACTATTCACACCATGGCTGCCACCAGAAGTCAAATGGAGGGGAGTTACTTATGCATTCTTGTTTTTCCTCATGGTGTGGCTCCTTTTTGTTTCTTGTTTTGAGGGAGGTGGGATTTGGGCACTTCTGGCCTGGTTATTGAGTAGGGGGGCCTGGTTATTGAGTAGGGGGATAGAGGAAGGGGGTGACTGGCAGGGGTCACCGCACTAGCAAACGTAGGTTGGTGAGTGAACGTGAGTGTGGTGGGGGGAGGGGTCGCATTGTTGGACCGTGGTCGAGCAGGTTTCGATGAACCTGGGAGGTATGAATGGTGGGGCGAGGGGATCGATACTGGGTGAGGTGTTTGCAAGAGGAAGTGGATAGAGGGATTCTGGGAGGGGGAAGAGGGGGCTGACAGTAACATAAGGAGGGTCCGGCCAGATGGGCGGGGCCTGAGGTAATGGTGATGGCAGATAGGAAGGGTGGGAGGGTTGAGACCCCCCGGTCAGAATGGTGACGCTGAATGTGAAGGGTTTAGGCGGGACGGTGAAGTGACTGAGAGTTTTTACTCATTTGAAGAGTTTAAAAGCCAATGTTGTGACATTGCAGAGACTCATCGGAGGGTAAGGGGCCAGCTGAGGCTGAGGAAGGGGTGGGTGATGCAGGTGTTTCATTCAGGGTTTGATTGGTGGGCTGAAGGGTTGGCAATTTTGGTGGGTAAGTGGGCGAGGGCTTATGAGGGAGATGGTGGGGGGGGGGGGGGGGGGTGTTGACCCATGGAGACCTTTACTCCCGAAGGACTGGGAGTAATCATTTTTCTCCAAAGTGCACAAGTTGTTCTCAAAGATTGACGTTTTTGTGGTGGGAAAGGTACTGTTGGCCAGAGTTAAAAGGGCAGAGTATTCGGCAATTGTGATCTTGGATCATGCTCTACACTGGATGGATGTGGTGCTGGAGAAGGGGGCAGCCCAGAAGCCAGGGCGGAGGATGGATGTGGGGTTATTGGCAGATTGGATTGGATTTGGATTTGTTTATTGTCACGTGTACCGAGGTACAGTGAAAAGTATTTTTCTGCAAACAGCTCAACAGATCATTCAGTACATGGGAAGAAAAGGGAATTAAACAAAATTCAAATAAATACAAGAAAATACATAATAGGGCAACACAAGATATACAATGTAACTACATAAGCATTGGCATCGGATGAAGCATACAGGGTGTAGTGTTAATGAGGTCAGTCAATAAGAGGGTCATTTAGGAGTCTGGTGACAGTGACAGATCAGAGCTTCTGTGATAAGATAGCAAGGTGATTGAAGAGTATGTGGGGTTCAATTGCAGGGGAAGGTCTCGCCGTTGATGGTTTAGAATTCCCTGAAGGCGGTGATGAGGAAGAAGGTGATCATGTTTAAGGACAAGGTGGACAGGGAGGAGAGGGAGGAATGCCAATGACTGATAGAAGAGATTTTGGAGGTGGATGGGAGGTACACAGGGACCCCGGGCCTGGCAAAGAGGAAGGAGCTGCAATGAGGTTTGACCTATTGTCCATGGGGAAAGCGGTGCATCAGTTGAGAAGGGTGAGGGTGGCAGTATATGAGAGCGGGGAGAAGGCAGGGCATATATTGGCAGATCAGCTCCATAGGGAGGCCACGGCGACGGAGATAGTTCGGATGCGGGACAGGACGGGGGAAGTTGGTGGTGGCTCTGAAACAGATTAACAAGTTGTTCAAGGAGTTTTATAAGGACATACATAAGCTGAAGCCATGAAAGGATGGGTGGGAGGTGAGGGACCTCCTGGGCGGGTTAGAGTGCCCGAGGCTAGGTGAGGTGGAGAGAGCAGGGGTGGAGGAGCTGATGAGGGTGGAGGAGGTGAAAGTGACAATTGGGAGTATGCAGGCAGGGAAGGTGACAGTGCTAAGTGGGATGTTGGACCGGCCAGAGCTGCAGCCAAGCACAGGGGCAGATGTTTTAGTCTTCACCTCGCTGATTGTTCACAGACGTGTCTTGTTGGGGTGGAGCTGCCATTTCATTTGGCAGCTTCTCACTTTAGGTATCTGAGGGTGCAGGGAACCCGGGACTGGGAAGGGCTCCAGAGGTTCAATATCACTAGCTTGGTGGGGAGTGTGAAGGCAGTCTTGTTGAGGTGGAGCAATCACTCTCTGTCGTTAGTGGGCTGGGTACAGGCAGTAACGATGAATAGTTTACCGCAATTCTTGTTTTTGTTTCTGTGGCTGCCGGCCTTTTTGCCTGAGACGTTTTTCAAGGCGGTGGACAGGCTGATTCCTCATTTGTATGGGCAAGCAAGGTGACAAGGACGGTGATACTGCAGAGGGAACGGAAGGCCGGGGGGGGGGGGGGGGGGGCTAAGCCTCCCGAATTTGATGTATTATTGGCCGGCGAATGTAGAGAAGGTTCAGGGATGCAAGAGGGAGGTGGGGCGTTGTGGGTGAGGATAGAGGCGGTCTCATGTAGGGGGTCGGTGTTACGGGCGCTGGCAACAGCGCCGTTCCCGATGGCACTAGGGAAGTATTCAGTGAGTCCAGTGGTGATGGCCACATTGAATATCTGGAGGCAGTTTCGGGAGTATTTTAGGTTGGGAGCAGGGTCACGGAATACGGATTGGGGGGAATCATAGTTTTGAGCCGGGGAAGATGCATGCGAGATTCCGGGATGGGAAGAGAAGAAGATTAAGGAGATGAAGGATCTGTTTCAAGGTGGGTGGTATGCCAGCTTAGACGAACTGAGTGAGTTTGGACTGGCGTGGGGCAAAATTTTCAGGTAGCAGGTGCAGTACTTTGCGAGGAAGACCTTCCTGACCTTCCCGATAGTGCCTGCCACCTTGCTCTTGGATGCAGTGCTTTCAGCTGCGGGGGGGTTTGGAGATGGGGGGTCATTTTGGCGATTTACAGGAGGATTTTGGAGGAGGATTGGAGTGTCTATGCAGGGTGTTAAGGTGAAGTGGGAGGAAAAGCTGGGGGTGGTGCTGGAGGAGGGTTTGTGGTGTGAGGTGCTGCGGAGGGTAAATACCTCGACTTTGTGTGCGAGGCTGTGGCTGATACAGCTGAAGGTAGTGTACAGGGCGCACTTTACAAAGCCAAGGATGAGCCAGCTGTCCGAGGGAGTGGAGGATGTCTGCGAGCAATGCGGGTGAACCATGTTCATATGTTTTGGGCCTGCCCGAAGCTGGAAGGGTTTTGGCGGACGGTGGAGGTCTGTGATCAGCAGCATTTTGTGGGTCTTACATATGGATGTGAAGCCCGGTCCCGTAGAAACCATATCGGGGTGTTGGACCGACCGGAGCTGCAGGTGGGTGCAGAGGCAGATGTTTTAGTGTTCGCCTCGCTGATTGTTCACAGGTGGGTCTTGTTGTATTGGAGCTCAGCCTCGCCACCCTGTGCCTCGGTGTGGCGGGAGGACCTGTTGGAGGTTTTGGTCCAGGAGAAATTGAAATTTGCTCTAACGGAAGGCGAGTGATGGCTTCTACAATAGTTGTATTTTGGGAACTTTGTTGCCGTTGACGGCTGAGGAAGGGGAGGGAGGGAGGAGGCAGAGTGGGCTAGGGGGGCTTAATGTGTTGGAGGGTTTTAAATTATAAAAATCTTGTAAATTTGGAATACAAATACTTCAAAATTTAAACAGATTTCAGACGGCTCCAACTCTCTCAGCAGAATACTTACTCAGGAAATGTTTGACTGGTTGAAACCACTTCTAACTCCTGGAGAACCATGGTACTGACCCTGAAAACGCACCCTGGGGTCCCATGCCACTCACATAAGGTGCGCTCACGGTTGCACAGTCGTTAGCACTGCTGCCTTACAGTGCCAGGGACCATGGTTCAACTCTGACCGTACATAACTGTCTGTGCAGAATTTTCACTTTTTCCCCATGTCTTGGGTTTCCTCCAGGTGCTCCGGTTTCCTCCCACAGTCCAAAGGTATGCAGGCTGGGTGGATTGCCCATGCTAAATTGCCCCTTCGTATCCAAAGATCGGTAGGTTACGTTGGATTATGGGGATAGGGCGTGGAAGGGCCTAGAATAGTTACTCTTTCGGAGGGTTGGTGCAGACACAATAGGCCGAATGGCCTCTTTCTGCACCGTAGAATTTCTGTGATTCTAAATTCCATGAACAACCTCACTCACTGGCCATTCCCAAAATACACCTACCTCCCACAAGTATCCCATGCACTCACACAACTCTGAACAAACTCCCCACCCTCACCAACCGAATAACCTCCCACACAACCCAACCACACTCCCAAACCCCAACTATACCCCCCACCCCCTGGCTTCACGGACCAGCCAAACTTGCACCACCCCATCCCCCAACACCGAATCACACTCAATTTGGGCCATAACATAAAAATAAACCTTGCAGTTTAACTAGAATCTACTTTCATTCTTAACACGGATGCATGCTTTCCACATTCATTCTGTTAGCTATTTTCTTTATTTAATGTTGTTTTATTGCTTCCCACATGAAACTCAAGTGGAATTTACAGAGACTCTGCTGTTGCTGATTATTTTCTGGTCCCTCCTGTCTGAATATCTTGTTCCTGTGTCCTGGCTGGAATGGTGGTAACCAGCAAAGCTGAAGCTTGAGGCATCCTGCAGGTTGATAAACTTTCCACATCAATTTGAAAAATTATTTCTGCTTCACTCTCCGTAGATGCTGCCGAACCTGCTGAGTATTTTTCCAGAGGTCGTATACTCTTCTTTTTGAGGTCAGGTGCTTATCTGCCCAGTTTCATCATTGCAGTAGAGAATACCCTCTCAAGACTTAATCTTACACATAAATCAAAGGCATATAGGTTACTGAGTGGTGTTGCAGAACAATTACATTTGCATGGAAATAATATGGGCATTAAACTTAAACCAAACTCAACTGGTTGGGCATGACATTGTTTGTACTTACAGCTTTGTGTCCTGCACTGTTTCAGGGAATATCCTGAGACAACGTTGTCTAAGTTAGCTTCAACAGTCGGTTCCCCTGAAATGGATGACTTCAAATAACAATAAAATCTGAAAGAGGATGAAAAATGATCAACATGAAGCTTTGGCATGCAAAATCTACTTTGTCCATTTGTTTAGATTCCATGTAGTCAAGTCATAGGGTAGAGTGCAACCTGATCGACTGTTAACTGCAGAATGTCTTATCACTGTCAAAATGTGTTTCCGCTGGGTGGAGTAAGAACATTGCAGTGATGAGGTGGATACAATTCTTCGTTCATTTTCAACGAAAAACCAGTGTCATAGAGAAAGGTGTTGATGCACTGATCTGTGCTATCATGATTTGCCCAAGGTTTATCAATGCTGACTTTTGAAGAAACTGCTCTCCAAATATTAATTGTCATTTTTATGTTAAGGTCCAATGGCCTGTTGTTTACATAGACATTTTAACAGAATGCCCAAATTTAATTAGGAAACCACAAACATTCTTCCGGTGATAAATTAATTCAAAATAAAATATTGACAAAAAAGTGATGAGCTGAATTTAGCTTTTACACAAACAATCAACTATTGAGGAAATATAAGAATGCTCGGTTAATGGGTCATTGTGAGGAGGTTCTCCAATTTCAGTCAGTATCCTGCTATATGGAAACACCTTGCTCTAAACTAAGCTTAAGATAACTGTGGTGATATGCACCACTGTCGATACACAAGGGATTAATGTAAGTACACGTAGACTAGCTGGATACTAGAGGGAGCACCAGAGACATGACACACAGACACACAACCAATAGGTCATTAAGATAGGACATGACCAATGGGCATTCACGATACACACAGAGGTGACACTACCACAGGGGGCATTACACCAACCCATATATAAAGGACACAGCACACATGATCTTCCTCTTTCCAGTGGAGACACTCAGTGAATACAGACACAGGGTTGATTCAACATCACACCCACCACATGGATTGTAGCAGACTGGTTCGTCAATCTGAGTAGCTATAGAAGGATTAACAGTAGAGGCAAATCCGAATAGGAGAATTGTAAATAGTTTAATAAACGTGTTGAAGTTATCTCCATGTCTGAACCTTCCTTTGTCAGAGTGAACATCAAGGAAGCAGCTTATGCTACGCCAAGAGTGAAGCAAGACAATAACCACTCTCTATTCCATTTAAACATCTGAATGAATTACCTTTTGTTGTCAGTTGTCCAATCTCTCGTTAAAAAGGTGAAAAATTGACATTGGCTCCTCTCAGTGCAGACCTTTTGACAGTAGTTGGCGTCTGGAGCAAGGACTAATTCGATGTCATTTCCAGGAAAATCGACATTTGGAATCAGATCACGTATACACCCTGGAATAGAATTTGATTAATTTATTTTGTATCAATTGCCTGTTTGTCAACAATGCTTATTAAAGGTGCATGGGCCCCGTTGGTCCCACTTCCCAACTTTACTCTCCTTTGCATGGTCAATACTGCCTTTGCAAGTATTTATGCAGTTCCATTTTGCAAGATACCATGGAATCTGCTTCTACCATTCCTTCAGGCAATGTAATCCAGATCACAATAACTCACTGCATAATGTTCTTCTTTCTCATGGCCTTTCTGGTTCTTTTGCCATTCAGCTTCAAACTATGTCCTCTAGTTACTGACCTTTAGAATTAGAATTAGAACAGTACAGCACAGAACAGGCCCTTCGGCCCTCGATGTTGTGCCGAGCCATGATCACCCTACTCAAGCCCACATATCCACCCTATACCCGTAACCCAACAACCCCTTAACCTTACTTTTTAGGACACTACGGGCAATTTAGCCTGGCCAATCCACCTAACCCGCACATCTTTGGACTGTGGGAGGAAACCGGAGCACCCGGAGGAAACCCACGCACACACGGGGAGGACGTGCAGACTCCGCACAGACAGTGACCCAGCCGGGAATTGAACGGGAATTGAATTTCTGTCACTGGAAACAGCTGGACTCCTACATCCTCCATAACTCCTTCCAGAATATTAATAAATGATAAAACAAATGAAGAAATTTAAGAAAATTATATTCTTCCGCTCGAAAAATGCTTCAGGAATGTCTTTGCTTTTACCTGGTATAGCCTACATGTGACTTCAGACCCACAGCAATGTGATTGACTCTTAAATGCCCTCTGAAAGGGGAAAGCAAGCCAGTCAATTCTAACAAACCACACGAAAGGCTTGAAGGAAGTAAACTGGCTGGGCCAGCCAGCATTGACCTAGGCACCGGAAACGCCAATGGAAAACTTAGCCCTGTCAACACATATCTTGGGACTAGTGCCAAAATGCCAAGAGACAATTTAAGTAGCAGCCTGGCATAGTCGTACTCATGGAACCATACCTTGCAGATAATGTCCAGGCATCACCATCCTTGGGTATGTCCTGTCCCACCAGCAGGACAGGCCCAGTAGAAGGGGCAGCACAGTGTTGGACAGTGAGGAGGGATTATACTTGGGAGTCCTCAGCATCGACTTCAGACCCCGTGATGTCTTATGGCACCAGGTCAAAAATGGGCAAGGAAACCTCCTGCTTATTACCACGTCCCGCCACAATGCCACCTTTCCACATCCACCCACCACCTCAGTTGATACATCAGTACTCCTCCATGTTGATCGCCACCTAGAGGAAGCACTAAGGGTGGCAAGGGCACAGAATATGCTCGCGGTGGGGGGCTTCGATGATCATCACCAGAGTGGCTTGGTAATATCACCACAGACTGAATTGTCCAGGTCCTCAAGGGCATAGGTGTTTGACTGGGTCTGCAGTAGGTGAAGAAGGAACCAAAAGAGGGGAAAAACATATTAGACCTCATCCTCACCAACCTGCCTGCCGCAGATTGGTAGCAGTGCGCCATAATCAAGCTGTTCCAGTTGAGCTACAACACTGGCATCTACCTGGCAATGTGGAAAACTGTCCAGGAATGTCCTATACACAGAAAGCAGAACAAATCCACGGGGAGAATGTGCAAACTCCACGCAGACAGTCATCCGAAGTTGAAATCGAACCCAGGTCCCTGGCGCAGTGAGGCAGCAGTCCCTCTGTGACACCATGCTGCCCATTAAATAAGATTGCTACCCCTCTTGATTTGGAATTGAATCTTGAATTAAATGTTTGTTCCACCCACTCCTTTCTCAACCTCACCTGCGTCTTTCACCTGCAGGTGTGTCACCTGAAGAAACATTACCTCCAGCTTAAAACTTTTCAAATGCGCAAACACCCTAAATCGCTTCACCGGCCCAATCAACCACCGCACATTCCAAGTCACTATCCTTACTGGAGGGTGACACCCGCAATTTGAGGTGCCATCCCAATTCATCACAAAGCTATCTCTGCCCCTATTTTCTTTTTTTGTCCAATCCCAACCCAAAATGGCCGCTCTCTGCCCTGCCTACGCCTAATAAACTGCCTGCAGCACCTGCGACACCGGCACTGTCCCCTTACTCTAATTCCAAATGAAAAAAATATACAGTGATGTGACAATTTCAGACCAGTTTCAAGGTTTTTTTCAGGTTTTATTCTGCTGGCCTGCAAAATTATGGGACAATGGCAATGTGGTAGTCACCACTGTTGTATATATATCGCATATGAGGTGTATTACGGTAAGGCTCCTGTACAACAGGTACGGGGGTAGATCCCTGCCTGCTGGCTCCGCCCAGTAGGCGGAGTATAAATGTGTGGGCTCTCCAAGCTGCAGCCATTTCAGCAGCAGCTGCGGGAGGCTACACATTTCTGCTTAATAAAGCCTCGATTACTCTCTACTCTCGTCTCGTCGTAATGAAATGAAATGAAATGAAATGAAATGAAAATGAAATGAAATGAAAAATGAAATGAAAATCGCTTATTGTCACGAGTAGGCTTCAATGAAGTTACTGTGAAAAGCCCCTAGTCGCCACATTCCGGCGCCTGTCCGGGGAGGCTGGTACGGGAATCGAACCGTGCTGCTGGCCTGCTTGGTCTGCTTTAAAAGCCACCGATTTAGCTGAGTGAGCTAAGCCAGCCCCTAGTCCATTGATAGTGGATCAATTTATTACACAGAGATTTTACAACGATGGATCTCTGCATCAAGCCTGATCGCCTTCAGCTGCACCCTTAACCAAACAACGCCAAGTCGGCCTTTGCACATTAGCTAGCTTGCTTTGAAGCATACATCGGAACTGCGACAGAATCACCCTCAGAGGCACAGAAGCTCCAGATCCTTTACACGCGGCTGAGCTCCGATATCTTTCCCCTCATCCGGGATGCGCCTACCTACGTTGAGGCCATGGCACTACTGAAGGAGAACTACACTCAGCAGACCAACAAAATCTATGCCAGGCACCTCCTATCCACACGGCATCAACTCCTCTGGGAGTCTGTGGAAAATTTCTGGTGTGCCCTGCACCCCCTGGCGAGGGACTGCAATTGCCAGGCCGTTTTGGCCGTTGAACATTCTGAACTTCCAATTAGAGACGCTTTCGTCACGGGCATACGGTCAGCCTACATCCGCCAGCGCCTCTTAGAAGGGGTTACCCTCGACCTCGCAGCGACCAAGAAACTCGCGATGTCACTCACAGTTGCCTCCCGCAATGTACAGGCGTACGCCCCCGATTGCATGGCCCCCCCCCCCCCCTCCTGGGCATCATGGACCCCACCAGCAAACACCCCATCAAGGACCCCACCAGCAACCGTCCCCAGCCAACCCCAAGCCTGCGCTGTGCGGCAGCCAACCAACCCCGGGGGACCCAAGTGCTACTTCTGCGGACAGATAAAACACCCCCAGCCCGGTGCGGAGCGCGTGCTACAATGCCTGCGGGAAGAATGGACATTTCGCTGCTGTGTGCCAGGCCTACTCGATCGCCGTTATTGTCCCTGCACCCCACCACGTGCGAGCAGTGGGCACGTCCATCTTCCTCGCCTCAGACCTCGTGCGGCCCATGGGCGCCGCCATCTTCCTCGCCTCAGACCACGTGCGGACCGTGGGTGCCGCCATCTTGCTCGTCTCAGAACACGTGCGGCCCATCAGCGCCACCGTCTTGCTTGCCTCAGGACACGTGCGGCCCGTGGGCGCCGCCATCTTCCCCACCCCAGGACCCCTGCTCGTCGGGCACCTCATCGAGCCTCTCATCGCCTGCAACCGTCGCCAGGGGCCTTCCAACACCAGTCGCGTCTCGCCTCCATCACAATCGACCAGTCCCGACCGCACAACCTCAGGACCGCGCTGACAACTGTGAAGGTCGATGGGCACAAATCATGCCTTCTGGACTCCGGGATCACTGAGAGCTTCATCCACTCCAATACGGTAAGGCGTTGCTCCCTCACAGTACACCCCATTAACCAGAAAATCTCCCTGACCTCCGGATCCCATTCCGTGGCGATCCGGGGGTACTGCAACGTCACCCTCACCATCCAGGGCATAGAGTTCAGCGGCTTCCGGCTCTATGTCCTACCAAACCTCTGAGTTACCTTGCTACTCGGCCTGGACGTCCAGTGCAACCTCCAGAGCCTAACCCTGAAATTTGACGGGCCCCTGCCACCCCTTACTGTCTGCGGTCTCACGACCCTTAAGGTCAACCGGCTCTCTCTGTTTGCAAACCTCACCGCCGATTGCAAACCCGTCGCCACAAGGAGAAGATGGTACAGCGCCCAGGACAGGACCTTCATCAGGTCTGAGGTCCAGCAGCTGCTACGGGAAGATATAATCGAGGCCAGCAACAGCCCCTGGAGAGCCCAAGCGGTAGTTGTGACAACTGGGGAGAAAAGCAGGATGGTCGTTGACTACAGTCAGATCATCAATAGGTACACGCAGCTCGACGCGTACCCCCTCCCATGCATATCTGATATGGTCAATCAGATTGCTCAGTACCGGGTCTTCTCGACAGTGGACCTGAAATCTGCCTGCAACCAGCTCCCCATTCGCAAGGCGGACCGCCCGTACACAGCGTTTGAAGCGGACGGCCGCCTTTACCACTTCCTTGGGGTTCCATTCGGTGTCACTAACGAGGTCTGGTCTTCCAACGGGAGATGGACCGAATGGTTGACCGGTACGGACTGCAGGCCACCTTCCCGTACCTGGATAACATCACCAACTGCGGCCACAACCAGCAGGACCACGACGCTAACCTTTCCAAATTCCTCCACACCGCCAAACTCCTCAAGCTAACCTACAACAAGGAGAAGTGCGTGTTCAGCACGAACTGATTAGCCATCCTCGGCTATGTGGTTCCAAATGGAGTTCAAGGGCCCGACCACGATTGCATGCGCCTCCTCATGGAACTCCCCCTTCCCCACTGCCCCAAGGCCCTCAAACGATGCCTGGTGTTCTTCTCGTACCACACCCAATGGGTCCCTATCTATGCGGACAAGGCCCGCCCACTCATTAACTCCACCGTTTTCCCACTGACGGCCAAGCCTCACCAGACCTTCAACCGCATCAAGGCCGACATGGGCAAGGCTGCGTTGCACGCGGTCGACGAGACGTTACCCTTCCAAGTCGAGAGCGATGCATCAGACGTCGCTCTGGCCGCCACCCTCAACCAGGCAGGCAGGCCCGTGGCGTTCTTTTCACGCACCCTCCATGCTTCCGAAATTCAGCACTCCTCCGTCGAGAAGAAGGCCCAAGCCATAGTAGAGGCTGTGCGAAATTGGAGGCATTACCTGGCCGGCAGGAGATTCACTCTCCTCACTGGCCAATGGTCGGTTGCCTTCATGTTCAATAACACACAGCAGGGCAAGATCAAAAATGATAAGATCTTGAGGTGGAGGATCGAGTTCTCCACCTACAATTACAAGATTTTGTATCGTCCCGGTAAGCTCAATGAGCTCCCCGATGCCCTGTCCCGAGGTACATGTGCCAGCGCACAAGTAGACCGACTTCAGACGCTGCGCGACGATCTCTGTCACCCAGGGGTCACCCAGTTTTTTCACTTCATAAAGGTCCGCAATCTGCCCTACTCCATCGAGGAGGTCAGGGCTATCACCAGGTCAGGGCTATCAGACTGCCAGGTCTGCGTGGAGTGTAAACCGCACTTTTACCAGCCAGACCGAGCGCACCTAGTGAAGGCCTCCCGCCCCTTTGAACGTCTCAGCGTGGATTTCAAGGGGCCCCTCCCCTCTACCGACAGAACCATGTACCTTCTTAATGTGGTCGACGAATACTCCAGATTCCCCTTCGTCATCCCATGCCCCGATATGATGTCTGCCACCATCATCAGAGGCCTCAACACCACCTTCGCTCTGTTCGGTTTCCCCGCCTCCGTCCATAGCGACCGGGGTTCCTCATTTATGAGCGATGAGCTGCACCAGTACCTGCTCAGCAAGGGCATTGCCTCAAGCAGGACGACCAGCTACAACCCCCAGGGAAACGGGCAGGTGGAGCGGGAGAATGGGACGGTCTGGAAGGCCGCCCAGCTAGCCCTATGATCCAGGAATCTCCTGGCCTCCCGCTGACAGGAGGTCCTCCCCAATGCCCTTCACTCCATTTGGTCGCTCCTTTGCACTGTGACTAACAAAACCCCCCATGCACGTCGCTTTGCCTGCCCCAGGAAGTCCACCTCTGGGGTTTCTCTCCCAACTTGGCTGGCAGCTTCAGGACACGTTCTCCTCCGGAAGCACGTGCGGCTCCACAAGGCAGACCCATTGGTCGAGAGCGTACAGCTACTTCACACAAATCCGCAGTACGCCTATGTGACATACCCCGACAGCCGCCAAGACACAGTATCCCTCGGGGACCTGGTGGAAGCTGGGTCCCCACACCCCTCCCCACTCTGCCCCGGCACCACCCTCCCTCCCCCCAGCGCATCTCACCACAGCCCCTGCTCCAGGACGATCCGTCCTCCCCTTGGTCCCACCCGGGAATGAAAATGAGGTCGACATGCTCCCGGAGTCACCGGCGACCGAATCGACGCCTGCATCGCCACTGGGACTACGGCGCTCGCAGCGAAGGATCAAGGCGCCCGATCGTCTGAATTTGTAAACTTTTCCTAAAATGTTAAACACCTGCATGTAAATAGCATTCCATCACCCCCGCTGGACTCTTTTTTTTTTAACAGGGGGTGAATGTGGTAGTCACGGCTGTTGTATATATATCGCACATGAGGTGTATTACGGTAAGGCTCCTGTCCTACAGGTATGGGGGTAGATCCCTGCCTTCTGGCTCCGCCCAGTAGGTGGAGTATAAATGTGTGGGCTCTCCCAGCTACAGCCATTTTGGCAGCAGCTGCGGAAGGCTACACATCTCTGTGTAATAAAGCCTCGATTACTCTCTACTCTCGTCTCGTCGTAATTGATAGTGCATCAGGCAAACTCGATAATACAATCTGCAACACATCAGCAGCATAAATGCTTTCTCAGATACTCTGCCCTATCAACCTACTTTAAATTTAACAACTGGTGACATACTTTCAGTTCAATTAGTCAGATTATAGCTTTGTTCTTAGCCTCATGCTGTCTCTTGTGCTGACCCAATCCTGGATTTATAAAATGAGTTATATAACTCCGCTAGGTGTATATAAATTTTCATGTACAAAGGTTTTCATTTTAAGTGCCAGTGGAAGACTTTTTATAACTTTACTGAAATAGTCTTTTTATCCTCTACATCTACAGCCTTCATTATAATTCCAGACCAACTTCCATCCACTAATTTACCTGCAGCATTTCAAATCGACTTCAACATCAGCATTAGCCTAACTTGGAGCTCCTGCAGATCAGAGCAAATATATCAAAGAAGCATTAGTATTCCACCTAGTTAGGGCAGCACGGCGGCACAGTGGTTAGCACTGCTGTCTCACGACGCCGAGGTCCCAGGTTCGATCCCGGCTCTGGGTCACAGTCCGTGTGGAGTTTGCACATTCTCCCCGTGTTTGGTTGATTTTCGCCACCACAACCCAAAGATGTACAGAGTAGGTGAATTGGCCAGGCTAAGTTGCCCCTGAATTGAAAAAATGAATTGGGTACCCTAAATTTATTATTTTTTTTAATTATGCCACCTAGTGCCATTTCTTATATTATCAATGCCACTCATCAATCAGAATTTGGTGTTGCTGATGGTCAGCAGAATACCTATGGATGTTATTTATATGAACTTCGAGAAGGCATTTGATAAAACCCCGAAGAAGGGGCAGTTGGTTAAAAGTACAGCTAATGGAACTGAAAGAAAATTATTTCCCTGAAGATACCGGTGTAGTAGTAGAAGACAAGAGAGAAGAGATAGTGGACACTTACTCTTAATTGGCAAAATTGTGACATTGGGGTCCCATACGAACATAGGGACATACAAACATGCAAATTAGGAGGAGTAGGCCTTTCAGCCCCTCGAGCCTGCTCCACCCACCATTCAATGAGATCATGCTAATCTGATTGTAACCTCAATCCCACATTCCTGCCTAACCCCCCACCCCCATAATCTTCCACCTCTTTGCTCATATATCTCCCTCTGCCTTAAAAATATTCAAAGACTCTGCTTCCACCGCCTTTTGAGGAAAAGTGTTCCAAAGATTCACGACTTTCTGAGATAATATTTCTCCTCATCGCTGTCTTGCCTAAGGCTGCACAGTGGCGCAGTGGTTAGCACTGCTGCCTCACGGCGCCGAGGTCCCAGGTTTGATCCTGGCTCTGGGTCACTGTCCGTGGGGAGTTTGCACATTCTCCCCGTGTTTGCATGGGTTTCACCCCCACAACACAAAGATGTGCAAAGTAAGTGAATTGGCCACGCTAAATTGCTCCTTAATTGGAAAAAATGAATTATGCACTCTAAATTTATTTTTAAAAGAATCTGTCTTAACTGGGTGACCCCTTATTTTTAAACATTGTGATGCATTAAGAGGCAAAGGCAGGCTTGGCAGAGAGAAGCTACATCTGTTTCTGAATGCACCGAGGTCTCTAACCTCTGACAACTACTGGCACATACCAAAATCTGACCTGATGAATATTTTCTGTTTTTTTTAACCACAGAAGAGCTTATCTCAGAGCTTCTGTTTGCTGTCGATTGCGCTCAACTGGCACAATCTCTGAGGCAGCAAATATTTTTGACCTTGCTATTAGCTTTAAAAAAAACGCTGCTCCAACCTCGATCCCAAGGGATTACAATACACAGCAGGTCAGCATTAACAGCAGCAAGATAACACAGTATCTAGCTAATTTACCTACCGAGGCAGCATTATCTGTTGTTAAGGACATAGACATTCGACTGCCTAAAAACATGTACTCCTCGGCTGCCTCTCAAAGTATGTTTGGCCAAACCATCCACTGCCAATCTCTACCAAGAAAACAGGTACACTAAGAATTCTTCCAACACCAGGTTAAAGTCCAACAGATTTATTTGGAATCACTAGCTTTCGGAGTGATTCCAAACAAACCTGTTGGACTTTAACTTGGTGTTGTAAGAATTCTTACTTTGCCCACCCAAGTCCAACGCCGGCATCGCCACATCAATAAAACAAGTATGCAGATCGGGTGTCATTACCTGCTCTCTTCTATGGGCTCTGCAGAAAATCAGGACGACTCCTGGAACATTCCCGTCAACACTGTCCTTGTTCCATAATCAGCATCAGATGGCAGAAGATGATTTTGGTCGCCCACCATTGAGTGCATTCTCTTACAATGCTACTTACACTGGGCAGAACATGTGATGCACAGAGGAATTTAGAATGCCAAAAGCAGTACATACATATATCCATAGGTACAACACTTCACAAATCGTTCACAGACCAATGGAGAAGATAGCACTCCCTGGTCCACATTGACCAACAGGTATGGGAGTAGGAGGCTGCCAACATAGAAGGCTGGCATCAACAAGGAAAGTAACCTACAGGTTTGAAGCAAACAGATGCTGTGGAAAATTACAGAGAAGGAGTCGACTGATGCCAGACTGGTGCCTGTCCAAACCAGAAATTCCTGGGTCCAACTGTTCAAGAACCTGCAAATCACGAAATGGTTTCTGCAGTCACCAATGACCCACCAATTGCCACAAATACAAACCCTTTGCATGTCCTTTGCCTGCACAGAATGTGCAATAATCATCAGCAAAATGTTTTTTTTTTAAATCACAGAAATATATGCCTCCCACTGGCTGGTTTGAAGGTGGTGGGGTATGCAAAATCAGTGGATGGCATGGTCGTCACCTACACATCCACCTCTGCAAGTGATCCCCCACCCCCCTTCCCTGCATCATGCAGCCTCCCCACCAGTGAGCCAAATGAGACCCAATTAAAGGCCTCATCCAATCATTGCCAGGATGTGACCAGGTTGTGAGAGACCGATGCTGAACAGCCAGCCTTTTGAACTGCAATACTCCATGTGGTGCAAGTCCACCCACATTGTTGTTAGGAAGGAAGTTGAAGGGATATGACCCAGCAACAGTGAAGGAACATAATAATGTTCCAAATCAGAATGGTATGTGACTTGTATATGGTGGTGTTTTGCTACCCTTATCCTTCTAGGTCGTACGGTCATGGGTTTGGAAAGTGCTGTCAAAGGAGCCTTGGTGAGTTGCTGCAGTGCATCTTCCAAATGGTACACACTGCTGCCAGTGTGTACCGCTGGTGGAAAGACTAAATGTTGAAGTTGCTGAAAGAATAGCGGGGGGAAAAAAACAGTGGAAGAATGACACCCTGAGGAAGTCCTACAGCAATGTCGGAGATGCCACAACCAACTTCATTGTGGTAGGAATGACTCCAATCGGTGGAGAGCTTTCCTTCTGATGCTGCACTTGTTCAAATGCTGCCTTGATGTCAAGTCACTCTCTTCACCTCTTGAGTTCAGCTCTTTTGTCCTTGTTTAGATCAAGGCTGGAATGAGATCCGAAACTGAGTGGTCCCTGGTGGAGCCCAAACTGAGCATCAGTGAGCAGGTGAAACCAAAAGAGCTTTGACAAAGGATCATCTGTACTAAAAATGTTAGCTCTGTTCTCTCGTTACAGATGCTTTCAGACCTGCTGAGATTTTCCAGCATTTTCTCTTTTGGTTTCAGATTTCAGCAGCCACAGTAATTTGCTATTACCTAGTGTTTAACTCACTGCCACTTATCTTTTCTGTTCTTTTCTCCGACAGAATTTCTGTGTGTCCCTCTTATGCTATCCACCTTCACTGCTTTCCATTTCTGTCTCAGTGTTGGACAAGGTATTTACCAAGACTCGCTTCCACAGCCATATTTCCTTCCTCTGTGACTGTCTTCGTCTCCGACTTACCCCATGGGGATTTCGCTTAAATTCCACCCTGCATGTAACCTCCAGGATTACAGGTACCTCCAGGATGTGCAACATTCTTCCAACTGCTTCTCTCGCCACATCCTGAAGGCCACACTCAGTGCCATGCGCCTCCACATGAAGACACTCGACATCTCTCTCCAGCAGCACCATCTTACTCTCTCTCAAAGCTGTCCCTGTTCCCAGTTTCATTTTATCCTTCACATAACTCGACGCCTTAACAAGAAACTTTTCCTATTTCTTGCAGATGTTAAGGAATGCAAGCTTCAACAACTTATAACATCTCTGCCCATCTAGGCCCTCCACCAGTTCCTCGTACCCCATTTCTTCTAGTAGCAGCCCTTGCCACGTGCTCACCATACCCTCCGACCTTCCTCTCTCTGAGGCTGAGCGTGCTGTTCTCAGCAAAGGACTCAGCTTTGTACTCTCATGTCCCCACCTCAATGAATTCCAGGCTCGGTATAATGTTGAACTCTTCTTTCGTCACCTTCATCTCCATGCCCACTTCTTTGGGCAAGAGCCCTCCCCCCGTTCCACAGATCGTTTCAACTGCCTTCAACATTCAGCCTCCATTTGGCAACCCACACCAGGACAATTACCGCCCGCGATATTTTCATTGAGAACTGTCGATGGGACATTGCCATCTTAATTTTTCTGCCCCCCTCACCCATTCGAACCTCTCTCCTTAAGAACTTTCCACTCTTTACTCCATCATGTCCAACCCCGACTTTGTCATCAAACCTGCCGACTAAGGGGGTACTGTTGTCATTTGGCATAGTGACCTCTATCTCACAGAGGCTGAGCGCCAACTCTCAGATACTTCCCCCTACCTCCCCTGGACCATGACCAGACCACTGAAGATCAAGCCATTATCTCCAACACTGTTAGCGACCTCATTTTCTCTGGATGCCTTCCCCCTACAGCTTCCAAACTCATAGTCTCCTAACTCTGGACTGCCCGATGAGCTTTAACAAAGGGTCATCTGGACTTGAAATGTTAGCTCTTTTCTCTCCCTACAGATGCTGCCAGACCTGCTTAGATTTTCCAGTATTTTCTCTTTTGGTTTCAGTTTCTAGCATCCACAGTAATTTGCTTTTATCAGTGAGCAGGTTATTGCTGACTAAGTGTCTTTGGTGGCATTCTCAACAACTCTTTTCATCACTTTGCTGATAATCGAATGTAGACTGATAGGATGGTAATTGAGCAGGTTATATTTGTCCTGCTTTTGTGGACAAGTGTTTAACATGTTTTATTTTATTAAATTATTATGGGGGTTAATAGCCAGATAGTCTCTAGAAGAGCCAAGAATTCTTTGAAGAGATGGTCCTCCCAGCAACAGTGCCAATTAAGAATGCTTCAACAGAGTTAATCATTTTATATAAGAGTCTCGGCTCTCATGCGAGTTTCATTTTACTTTGTTGACAAAACTGAGGAAATGGAGAAACTTTGCTTGAATGACAGCTTTATGGTGGTATAGTAACTATTTTTCCGTGATTATTTTGCCAATAGCTCAATATTGATTTTCACAAGATGAAGATCTGTCAAGTGCTTATAGTTTCTGTAATTGACACTTTTACAGGGTTGTGGTAACAGAGTATTTAAGAAAGTTATGAATGGGGTGGCTTTTTAAGCAGTTCTACATATGCCATTGTTACTGTAAGGTTCATCGGTTATGTACAGATTGTACTGGGTGTATGTTCATGGAAGTGTCAGGAGTTGACAAGGAGGTTATGAAGAGCTAAAGGAGGTGGGTGGGAGATATGAGTTGGAATGGAGGTGGCATAGGAGTGGATTAGAGGTTTTATTTTAAAGAGTACCCAATTATATTTTTCCAATTAAGGGGAAATTTAGCGTGGCCAATTCACCTACCCTGCATGTCTTTTTGGGCTGTGGGTGAGACCCTTGCAGACTCGGGGAGAATGTGCAAACTCCATACGGACAGTGACCCGGGGCTGGGATCGAACCGGGGACCTCAACGTCGTGAGGCAGCAGTACTAACCACTGCTCTGTGCCTCTGCAGTGGATGGGAGTTTGAGGCCTTGCGAAGGATGAGGGCCCGAAGGCCTAAACTAAATATAAATATAAGCAACTGGGACAAAGCTTGGCGCTCGGCTGTCCATGCAATCACCTCCAGTCTGCTTCCAGGGCTGGTAGACCTGGCTCCATCCATACCACCCCCATTTCCTCCGTGCCATCCCCTTGAGCCAAAATTGGGTCCAGCTGGACACATTTTACCAAGCCAGTTTCTGCTGAGTCAGGAAATCTCCCCACTTGAGCTACCCACCTCAGTCGCAAAAAGCTGTCCCATAAGATGTAATAGATTTAGGACAGAGCAAGAACAAGCGTTTTTTACTCAGAATGTTTTGATGTACCACCAGAGTTAGTGACTAGAGCAGAATGCATGTCGACATATAAAATGAGGTTACGTGCCTTGTTGAAAGAAAGCAAAATAAAGCATGCGGGACAAGGCCAGGCCCATAGGAGTCGAACTGCTGTTCATGTGGAGGATAAGAATCACAATCCATTGTGATTCTTATCCTCCACATGTAGAATGGCCTATTTCCATGTTGTAATTTTCTATGTAATCCTATGAAATTTTGATCACTAAATATGTGTGTTATGCACAGAGGCAAACTTCTACGCAAGTTTTGTGCAAATTAAATTTCATGAATAATCTTATCATCTTCTAAAATGATCAATGTTTTAATTAATCAGCTCTGCTGTTTAATATATATATACATATTATCTTAATGTATAAAATAAAAGCAGGGAAAAGAACCTTACCATCGCTATTTTGTGAAAACAATTCAGGTAAGCAGCTCACAAAGTAAACAAAATGTAAAAGTTTCTTCATCCTTTAGTTGCTCAATGTCTTTGTTCAATTACTGTGAAAATATATATGTTTTTGTTAATTGCAGGATTTATATGAAAAGAGTTAAGATTGTATTACTTATTACTTAAGTAAATATACCTCAGTGATATTGTCTTCCAAAATACAATGTCACACTTGAACGTGGGTATTCTTTTGCACAAAGCAGCATGTGAAAATTAATATTAAACAAAACATGTGTCAATTATTTATTGTCTGGGATAATACGAGGCAATTGAAAAACTATTACATAACATACACACAAGCACAAAAGCTTGTACACGTTGGAGTTCTCAACAGTGTAATCAGCATAAAATATATCTCTAAAGGAAAGAAGGTGGGCAAATGAAAGTTAAACCAGCATAAAAGATCATTAAAAACTCGAGTGCAAGTATTTATGGGCGTAACTCACTTGCAAATTAAACTCTGCAATCGTCTGTGCTAATGCAGTCAATTCCACCCAGTTGCACTGATACATGAGCAGAATATATGCGGGAACCCCACACCAGGCTAGCTTTAGACCAGGGCTGCATGCTACAATCTTCCCAAAATAACAATTTTGGACATTTCTGTAAATATCACATGAAGAATCGTGCACGAACTCCACTAACTTGTCATTACGAAGAATATAATTACCTGATTTTGTCTCCTTCCAGCTCTTTTTCAGATTCTAGTAGAGAATTTATTTTCTCCAGCGATGTTTCCCGGTTACATTTACACAGTGGATACCCTTTGAGACTTGACAGATCCTTTATGCAAAACGCTCACCTCTGACAAAGGCAGCGGTATGTACGGAACATTTAAACTTTAACCTGTGTTAATGATGAAATATTTACATTTACCAAAGACCTGAATGTTTGTCATTAATTTCACTCACAGGTTCCTGAAAAGGGAAAAGTTTTAAATGCAGAAGAATTAAATCCGATGAGCGCAATTTACTGGCTGGATCCCACCGGAATCAGCATGGGATATGGCCAGTAGATCCAAGAAAAGGCTTCCTGCAGGAGTCCCGATGGCGTTGCGGTCTGGATGGGCAGGACTCAGTCACACACGGTTAAATGAGTTTTTAAAACTAATTTAGCCGTGCTGACACCAGATCGAACATCCACCAGGCATCTATTGGCCTTGGCGAGGAGACAACAGCCGAGCGCAATTCATTACGCGGCGTACCGGCACTTGGGAGCGGTCTCCCAGACAATCCGAGGTCTTGGGTTTTTGCCCTCTGGCCAGGCTAGCACCCTGGAGCAGCTGGTGCCACCCAGGCACCTTGGCACTGCCAGCCTGGCAGTGCGACCTGGGTTCCAGCTTGACACTCTCAGGCTGGCATTGCCCCTGCCAGTGTTAGGCTGGCAGTGCCAAGCTGGCATTATTCCCACTCCGGGGATCGGACCTGGAGGTGCTGTGGCAGTATGCGGTGTGGTGCGGGGGCTTGAAGACTCCAGACAGGTGAGTTGGGGCATTGGGAGTGCTCGTGATGAGGAATCAGGGCACCATTTCCCACCTCTTCTATAGTGAGGAGCTCTGTTCCTCAGTAGGATGTACAGCTAAGTGCGGCCTGGGCGGGGAACAGGAAAAAAATAGAGAGCCGTTCAACTCCGGGAACAACCCCTCGATTCCCGCCCAGAATGGACTCTGTCACTTTTTTAGTTAGATCATGCCAAATATATTTCATTCTGGTTTGAAAGGTGGTGGAACATTCAAATTGCTGCAACATTCAGAGACACTATGCGTGAGAGCAGGAGTAGGCACAAACGTGATGCCCACAACAATTGATTAACCTGATGTTGCTCACGGTCCACACTCTGACATGAAGGACGATCATTTGAGAAAACGTATGGACGAAAGACAATTTGGCAAAATCCCATCCCAGTGTGAGCCAATGTCTTCACGGCAGGGAGGGAAGAATATTCAGGGCTAAAATTTTAAATTAAACAAACCGAACCTAGGTACAAATGAGATAATAATGAAGAGCTCAGACTGTTATAAATCACACAAAAGGTGACTATAATCACTTGAGCCGAACATTTAACCAATTTATCCCCTCTTCTTCAAAAGTAACCTCAGCCCTGAACTGTGATTATGATCTCGTCAACTTGGCATCATGGTTCTATCTGAAGACCTTGCTTGGGTCAGTTCTTTGAAAGAGCCAACCAATTAGTCCTACTCCACTGTTCTTTTCCTGTAATTTGTTTCTTCTCAAGTATATTTCTAATGCAGCTTTGCAAGTTACTTATCCATCAGTTTCATTACCTTTCCCCATCCCACTAGTGCATTCAGCCCATTGTGGGTGGGATCACTTTTTAGCAAATCGGCGAACTGAAGAGAGACAGCTAGTCTCACTTTATTATGCAGTTTCCCGAGGTACCCGAGGCATTGGGATTTATCCCCATTTCCTCAGAGAAGTTGGGCGAGTGCCGGTCTCTGCAAACGGAGACCAGATGGAATGGCACTCGTGGGGGTCTTCCAGGAGATTGGAGGCCCTCGGGTGCATTACCTTTGGGCAGGGTGGTACACTGCCACCTGGGTAACCTGGCAATGCCAGCCTAACACCATAACAGTGCCAACTGGTGCCTGCCTGGTGGTGCCCAAATGGCATTGCCATCGAGCAGAGGTTGGCGTTGCCAAACTGGCATTTTTTGCACGGTGATGATTGGGCTGGGGGTAACCTGTGCAGGTGCGGGGAGACACGGGAACACCCGAAGTGCGTTGAGGCTTGGGATGGGTTAGGAGTTGCCTTGAGGGCCCCCAGAGATCGGGACGCTATTTTTCTCACTACATTGAGGAATTCTGGTGAGCAGAGCTCCTCAATGCATAAAACGGGGCCGTGTGCTCCCCGCTGAGGACCCCCATCTAACCAGGGCTTCTCGGCGCCGCGAGCACCAAGAAACATGTGGCTAAATGCGCTCGCCATGGAACTTTCTTCCCATTAGTTAAGTCCCACCCAATACTTCAGCTCAGACCTAGTCAGTGATCTAGAAGTGCTTAGGGTGGGATTTTCCAGCTGTTCCCGCTGGCCATGCACACCCACCCATGGGTTTCCCGGTGGCATGTGGTGTCTTCCATGTGAAATCCCATTGACAAGTGGCGGGTGTAGAGAATCGCGCCACCAGCGAACGGTGTGGCCAAATTCTCTGCACTCACTAAGTAGCAGGGCAGACTTGCAATGGCAAATGCGGCCTTAGTTTAACTGTCTTGCTTCTGTATTCTATGCCTCTATATATAATGCCAAGGGTCGAAACAGATTTATCAACTTGTTCTGTTAGCTTCAAAAATTTGAATACCAGAATCTCCCCCAATTTTTCTTTGCAATATGCAACTTGATGATGCTTAACAAAACACTGTCGCTTTAAATGTGCATCAAGGTATCCAAAATTGAAAACATTTTCAAATGTGGACATAGGCCCCAAATCTCTGGTTTCAAGATTAAATGCTCCCACCAGAGACAAAACTGGAGTGGTTCCCATTGGCAAGAAGAGTGTCGCCGAGGTGGGATTCCCTCAACTTTAGCATACCAAAGTAGGCATCGTGGCTAGCCTGCCAGCCAGGGTGCGTTTGTTGATCTCAGGACACCATTTTTAACAGGTGCCCTGATTCCAGTGTTCAAAGATAAGTCCCCCTTCCACCTCCACAATGGAAATGTTGATTCCCAGGCTGACATGGAGAGCACTCCCAATCCCTCAGCAAAGAGGGGCATCCTTCCACCCACCACAGAGGTAACAGGTCACCCGTACCACCCCCAGCAACCACCACAAATGCATGGGGGGGGGGGGGGTAAGGCCCTTTGAGGCCTTCTCTCAAGGCCTCACCCCTAGACATTTTCATCTGTCCTCTGCCACCTGTCATCTGGCAGTGACAGCCTGGACTGGCGCATTGGAACCTATGGGGGGTTCAGTAAGAACATGGCCTATGTGCCCTTGCTGCTGCCAGGCTGCAGATGGAGGGTCTGTTAAGAATCCTGGGCATTAGAAGGGCTTGGGCTATGAGTGATGGATTGAACTTGCAACACTCCCTTGCGATGGAGTCCCATGTCTGGAATGCCCCTGGTCACACTGAAGGTCACTCTTGGCATGGTGATTTCAGGCATCTCTTGTTCAAAATCTTCATCCTTTTCTGTGAACTGTGAAAACTTTGAAGTGGTCTTCTAATTTTGAACTGGTCTGCCTGACAGCTGACAAGCAGATCAGACAGTTCATTGAAGATACAAGCAAGGAAGCCTCAACTACTTTCCCTTTCTTCACATCTGCTCATTCAGCCCCATGCTTTCAACACAGCTGCTTTTTGAAGTCTCTGGGCCTGTCTAGAAAGCTCACAATGCTTGAAAACCTTTGAAATACCCTGAGGTTCTTTAAAACCTTTGTAATCATTTAATTTACCGTGACATACTTCTAACTAGCCTTTGATTGGCAGCTTAATGGTTTATACACAGCAGGCTGGAGATTTTTTTGTTTATCTTTCCCTTCACGCTTGAATACATCTGAAACAACCCCATTGATCCGACCCACAATGTTTATAACCACCTTTGATCAAAGTATCTTCAGCTCCTCTTTTCTAACTGCCAGAGAAATTAATAGCTATCTAATTTTTAAAATTTCAAAGTATGCTATGATTCAATGTTTTAAACTACATTTTCTGAAAGGTAGTGCTGAAAAAGCTAATCTGTTTATCAGATTTTATCTACATATAACGTGATCACAATATGTTGCAATGTCAATCTGCCATTCAAAGTAGATAACTGAAAATCAGTTGAGATATTTCTTTCCAAAAACCCGATTAAAATTCAAAACATTTTGAAGGAAAGGTTTAAATATTTGAAAAACATTCTCCCATCGACACTTCAACTCTTGATACGTCAGACTTGGATGCCTGCTGACGCATTTAAACCCACAGGAAACAGTGCTTTATATACGTTTCAAAATAATTTGACCAGGCCATTTTGTTTAGAATCATTCCCTATCCACCTGTTATTCTCAATATATTAATCTAAGAAAAGAACACAATTAGACTCCTGTATGTGACATTTGGTACTTTTATTAAAAAATACAATTGGATTTAGTCACTACATTGTCCACTGATTTGACAAATGTTTCAACGAACTGCCATTTTACAGAAAACAAAAGTTGATATCATTGGAAAAAATATTAAACTGATACATAAAAATTGATATTCTGAATAGATATTTTCACAATCTGTGCTTAATCTGCTTTTGAGATTTGTTCAAACATCTTAAGAGCATTCAACAGCAGAACAAATACTCAGTTCCTTCCAGCTCTCAGTTACCAGCAGCATAAACTGTGATTTGTCTGCTCTATTTACTTGCAAATATCAATTGAAATGAAATTAAATGAAATGAAAATCACTTATTGGCACGAGTGGGCTTCAAATGAAGTTACTGTGAAAAGCCCCTAGTTGCCACATTCCGGCGCCTGTTCGGGGAGGCTGTTACGGGAATCGAGCCGTGCTGCTGGCCTGCTTGGTCTGCTTTCAAAGCCAGCGATTTAGCCCTGTGCTAAACAGCCCCTTTTACAGCAAATTTAAACAACCAGTTCAAAATCAACTATTTCAGAAAGGCACTTGAGAATATCAATTCATCTCAGAAGCTTGAATTTTGGTTGTCCATTTTACTCTCCACCCAAATTTAATTTCCACTCGCTTCAATTAAAAATAGAATTTGTGGTCCTTAAGACAGGATCCCGACTTGCCATGATTATAGTATCAATTTCATGGTCTCTTTTGGTCTTTAACCCATACCTGCTGGTAACAATGCCTTAGAGCACAATGATATATCAGCAAATTATCAGCAACATCATTCGTTCCTATGAATGTTGGCATATATGCAGCAACTGCAAATCAAAACTATATGAACAATCCAGTCTTGCAACAATGTAAATACCTGGTACTACAATTCAAAGGTCAGCACACAAATTACGATTTTACAAAATAAGAAATATTTTGGATTCACAAAATGATTCTCTCTCAGTTTGAAGGAGGAAAACTACACAACAAAATGTGCTGTATCATTTTAACCAGTACTTCGATAATTGGGCATCTTGCTCCTGAAAACATTTACTGTGCTCTGTGGTGAAGTTCTATCCAGATGCCACTCTGTGGACGCAGAATCAATTCCCCCACAAGGTGGAGCTCTTCACGACTTTGTTTTGTTTTTATGTGAAATCGTCGAAGAATGGAGGACAAAATTACCTTCTCCTCCATTAGTGCAAATTTTTGACCTAAAATCAAATTTTTGGAAAAAAAATCATTAGATGTAGAATTTCAAAGCATCGCTGAAACTTCCAATTTTTGGTCCGGGTTTCATCTTTGTAGTAGGAGTCAGGGGAATTTCCTGACAACATGACCCTGCCTCCTATCCAGCAGTGCTCCCTGCTGCCATTTTCATCCAGAGGAGTCAATGACAGCCTGGAATTGGGTCTGTCATCTCCCACAGTGGGCCAGAGGCAGGTCAATGCCAAGGCAGCCAGGTTAAAGGGCTCATCACGTCCCAGCTCTGCAGATGAGTGTGAGGCCTCCTTATCCACTCCCCCTACCCTCTCACCCCCTTGCACCCCCAAATAACCCACCCAGTATCCACTAAAAACAACACTCATGAACCATATAATTGTGAGGTCATTTCAAATCTGTGAAAATAAGTAAGCTCACACACACCCTTGAGATTAATATCAACAACCTCTGCTGAGCCGAATTCAGTAATAGGTTGGAAATCAGCCAGGCATTCAAACTGACATTCCATTTAACTGTGTTAACAAATCCTCCTGAGCTGTTATATAAAATATATATAACTTCTGCTACAATGTTCCATTATGACATATAATGTTGGCAACATCTGTTGTACTGTGGTTCCAGCCTGAAAAGCATGGTTCATGATACTTCTGAACAGGTATAATTCACATTGCCTGGCAAAACCAGCCCAATTCCATCAAAAGTGCAGAAAGTCCAAAATACCTAGTTCTGCAATGGTGCTAGAAACATTGACACACCAGCCTGAATGTTAACAATCCCAATGTTAACCTCCTTATCCCACGCTGCTCAAAATTACCAGCAGCAGGCAAAAATCCTGGCTTTGGGTCCCACCTACCATTTTTAAAGCCCTCATTGCTCAGAGGAAAATCTGATCCAGTGAGTTTAATATCATAAAGCATCCTAAAGCACTTCACAGAACTGTGAGGAGAGATGGGACAAGTGACAAAGAGGATGACTAACAGCATGGTTAATGATTGAGGAGGTAAACCAGCTGATGTTCCAGAGTGCAGATAATTAAAGTCATCAGAGTCCTTAGACTGCTTTGCCCTTTGAGGGGGGAGAGCTGACTGGTGGTGATTTAACCTGAGGATCACCACACCTCAGACAAGGGACAAGGTTGAGAAGGCAGGGCACTCATGAATAACCCCAGGCAAAATAATGGCCCTTTGGAAAACACTGCCATTTTGGCTGTTATGCTTTCAGGACAGGGGACCAGGATTTAGACCAGGTTAGGATGTGGATGGGAACCTTTTGGACAGGATGCAGCAATGGAGGGTAGGGCTTGGAAAGCCATTGAGAAATAGAATTGGAGTGGCCTAGCCAGGAGCTTATTACATTCCTGGTTTCAGTGGCAATGGAGGAAGAAATTGGGTTTCTTGGTGGTGGCTACAATGTGAAGTTTGAAGCTTGGTTCAGGATCAAACGGGACACAGAGTGTACACCATTTCATTTCAACCTCAGCCAGTAATTGGGGGGGGGGGGAGAGGAGGATGGACATACATAGCAGCAAAGGGCTGGAGATGAGAGGTTGGGGGAAGGGAAGGGAGTTGCTATAGAGCATCAGGTTGAGGAGGGAAGGAATAGGGATTTAAGAGGAGGGTGCAGGTTGCAAGGCCAGAACTTTAGGGGCGATGTTGGTGGTTTTGTGTTTAGAGTGGGCTCTCCAAGGAGGCACACAATATTCTGGTGCTCTACAATAAGAGTTTTATTCAGTTACACAGGCTCACTGATTATGAGGACTGGCAGAGCTCCCAAAATGCAAATTCTAGTTCTTCTCTGGCATTTCGTCCAGTGGGCTGAATCAGAGCTGAGGAAATCAGTCGATGTCTCAGCACTGAAATTCAGGTCGCCTCTGCCACTGCATACAACTCAAGATATCTGGTCTCCAGCAATACAAAGTTACCTCTGTGGTTCACCAGCAGCCAGGCTGTCAACCTTAAAGGGAGGTTGTGGGGAAAGGAAGCGGGAAGATTGAGCTATTTAACAGAGTTGGAGAATCACAGCAATGCTAACACAGTGAGAGTTTGGTGTGTGGAGGCTGAGGCTGAAGTCCAGGGTACAACCCAGTGAATGATCTCCATGAACCAAGCCACAGGCTGCTTTTAAGCAACAAGTGATTGCTCATTATTTTCTTTTCAACAGTGCAAATACTTTTTCAACAAACATCGAGAATATTTTCTCTGAGATGCAATTAATCTCAGCAAAGCATAGAACATAGAACAGTACAGCACAGAACAGGCCCTTCGGCCCTCAATGTTGTGCCGAGCCATGATCACCCTACTCAAACCCACGTATCCACCCTATACCCATAACCCAACAACCCCCCCTTAACCTTACTTTTATTAGGACACTACGGGCAATTTAGCATGACCAATCCACCTAACCCGCACATCTTTGGACTGTGGGAGGAAACCGGAGCACCCGGAGGAAACCCACGCACACACGGGGAGGACGTGCAGACTCCACACAGACAGTGACCCAGCCGGGAATCGAACCTGGGACCCTGGAGCTGTGAAGCATTTATGCTAACCACCATGCTACCCTGCTGCCCCGTGATTACCAAATCCATCAAACACATAAACCACCCACAGCCATTAAGGCATAATCACCAAAAAGATTATCAAAGAGGGACATATTTAGCTGGTGAACGTCAAGAAAATTATCACAAAATTTGAGACGCAAGTTTCATCAAGCATAAATTGAGTGTTTACTAAATTTAATGCTGTTTTCAGAAGTTGTCTGTTCAGTCCCTCAGATCATGGCTGATCTGACTGTGGATTCAACCCCACATTCCTGTCTGCCACCTTGGAACCCTCAACTCGCTTTGAGATCAAAATTGAATTCACCTTTTTTTTGCCACTCAGGCATTAGTCAGCACATTTTAAAGGAAGATTTTACATATGTTAAATATTTTACTGACTAAGAAACTAATGTACACCAGTGAAACGGCTAAATAATTCTGAATAGTCATTTTCAGTGATCTAAACTCAGGTTTTCACAGATGGGAGTCTAGGTACTTTCAAAAATGTTTATGTTTTGGGGATAAAGCTTTTGTTGGTTGTATTAATAAAACACCATCAGGTTGCCGCCACTCTTTAATACAATTAATAATTTCTAAAGCTGAAAGAACAAATAACATTCTATCAGGCTGCCCAATTGTTGTGCTGATCCATCTAAGATTTTACACTAGTGATTATGTAAATCAAAGTGGGTGGAAACCCAAACTGTAACTTTACTTTGAAACTTGTGTCCAAATTCCAGATTATACCCAAAGTAGAAACACTGACATTTGGCTTTAACAATGTAAAATTAAAGCAGCATGGTTCTGTTAAAAACTTTGGTTTATACTTATTCACATATCGCTTCACTGGGCTTCCAAATGTATTGTACTCTAGCAGGAGGTTTCTTCTGCTGTAAGGCATACGTACCTATGCAGTTTCGAATTCCAGCAGAAAATGGAATGAATGCATATGGATTAATTTTATTTGAATTCTCCTTTGAAAATCGCTCTGGCCTAAACGCCTCAGGATCTGAGAAATACTTGGGATCCCTGTGTAGGGCATAAGGAATTATCATAGCGTTGACTCCTTTGGGTATCTTAAAGCCTCCTGAAAGACAGAAGTTGAATAATATAACACTGATGGAAACCTTTAAAATATTCACGAATGAGCTACCCTTCCGAAAATGTTACGGAGAAATTAGAATCGTTACAGGGTGGTTAGTAGGTTTTAGGTAAACAAAAATGACAAAGAAAGATGCTATCCTGAGGCTAGCAAATGGAGTCTTATTGAACAATCACGATACAGATGCAGTCTATGGTCATTTTTGTTTCCTTCTCAGGTCATGAATCTCGCCTTGGAAAAGTAGAGGAAAGATTTTCAGGCTGTCTGATATTCTGACAAGTTGCAATGTGAATGCACCTGCCATCTTTACACAAACCAATAGGATGGTTAGTCCTACATGCTGCAAGTTTTCTAGGCTACAGGAGCAGCATGGGCAGCACGGTGGTGCAGTGGTTAGCACTGCTGCCTCACGGTGCCGAGGTCCCAGGTTCGATCCCGGCCACTGTCTGTGTGGAGTTTGCACATTCTCCCCGTGTTAGTGTGGGTTTCGTCCCCACAACCCAAAGATGTGCAGGGTAGGTGGATTGGCCACACTAAATTACCTCTCAACTGGAAAAAATTAATTGGATACTCTAAATTTATTTTTTTAAATAAAATTTTTTAAAAGGAGCAGCAGATGGGTTAGAGGGGTTGGGCTGGAGGGGACGGGTTGGGTACACCAGTTATGCACACGCCTGGGCATCAATCCAGAATTCAGAGCCACAAATAGCAGCAGAGCCATTCAAACCCTGCACCCTCTGACACATTAGCAGGGTTGCTACAAGTTAACCAAAGTTCACTGCCACCAAGCAGTTTATAACAGTGACATAAATTTGGCACCATACAATCCCATTGCAGGTCAACTGAACCCTCCAATATACCACAGCTTTCTTACACATCATCAAGTATTCCTTTTTAAGATGGTGACAAATCTGCAAATCATTTTTTCCAAAAAAACAGACAAGATGATTTGATATCTCTTGTGGCTAAATTCACAATTTCTAGTGATATCACTGGTTAAACTCCAATGTTCTCCAATAGTTCAGCTGGACCACCGAATTTGAAGAGAGTTGAATAACTCGGAGATAAATCCAGTCCATCAACTCGGTGACGTCTACTGGCTAGTCAGAGAAGTATTATATGCCAAGGAGAGGTCAGCAACCCAGTTTATCCTGGACTTCAATCCAAAAAAAATCTAGTGCTCTGTAAAATAGGCAACCAATTTTCTGGCAGCTTGATATCAGCATTAATTAATTTCACTCCCCTTGTGTTTGCAGACATAATTCTTGGCAAAGTTTGAAAGAACTTAGTTTGAACAGGATGACGAGCCCTGCATAGTATGTGTGACATATGGCATCACTGTCTAATTGCTGTCTCATTTAAATACAATGGCCAACATTAGACAGGTGCCAAGTGAGAAGTATCCAATACAACAGACACTTACCCACTGCCAAAACATAAGGAAGTCCAGGCTTGGATGTCCTTCTCTACACTAGAATTACAGAATTCCTACAGTGCAGACGGAGGCCATTCGGCCCATCAATTCTGCGCCGACCCACTGAAAGAGCACCCTACCTAGGTCCACTCCCCAACCCTATCCCGTAACCTCGCATCACTGACACATCTTTGGCTAGCTGCAGTTCACAACATAACTTGACAGAAAATGTTTATAAAGAAGTAAAATTAAAACACAATTTAAAAGACACAGAACCACGGTCGAGAATCAGAGTCGATGACATTTTAATCTGTACTTCACTTATCAGATGGAGTTTTGCAGCTTCAACAAAATACTTCAGCTGCATTACTCAATTGCATAAATATTGACCTTAGGAAAAGATAAAGTCCTGTTTATCCCAATATGAAGTCAGTATTTGCACAGGATTAATGGAATATATGGAATAAAGGAACATCAGCACAGATTTATACAAAACATGTGCAAATCATTTTTTCAGGACAGACAGGATGTCACTTATAAAGTGACCTTGAAATGCAGCCACCCCTTTTCATTATTTTATTCATGGTCAACCAATTCTCGTCACCCCATTACCTTTGTCGTCTTCATGTCCCATTGGCTGTTGTGCATGAACAAATTCAACTTTAAAATCCTGGCCCTTATCATCAAATATGTCCATGGCCTCGCTCCACTCTATCTGAGTAAACTGCCCCAGTCATATGTCTCTGCCAGCACCGTCTGCCTCCCCCCTCTCCCCCAGTCATACGTCCCTGCCAGCACCGTCTGCCTCCCCCCTCTCTCCCAGTCATACGTCCCTGCCAGCACCGTCTGCCTCCCCCTCTCTCCCAGTCATACGTCTCTGCCAGCACCGTCTGCCTCCCCCCTCTCTCCCAGTCATACGTCCCTGCCAGCACCTTCTGCCTCCCCCCTCTCTCCCAGTAATACGTCTCTGCCAGCACCCTCTGCCTCCCCCTCTCTCCCAGTCATACGTCCCTGCCAGCACCCTCTGCCTCCCCCCTCTCTCCCAGTCATACGTCCCTGCCAGCACCCTCTGCCTCCCCCCCAGTCATACGTCTCTGCCAGCACCCTCTGCCTCCCCCCTCTCTCCCAGTCATACGTCTCTGCCAGCACCCTCTGCCTCCCCCAGTCATACATCCCTGCCAGCACCCTCTGCCCCCCCCCCAGTGATACGTCTCTGCCAGCACCCTCTGCCCCCTCAAAACACCTCTTCCTTGGTTTTACCATTCATATCCTCCTCTGTTACATGAACCAGTGAATTTCCTGGGAATTCTCCTCCTCCTCCATCATCACTGACAGTGTGTAAATGGGGCTTCTGCTATCTTCCATTAGTTAAGGTGGCAAAAAAACCAAAGAAAACGCTGAACAGATTCACGTATAGATATTGGCTAGACGGTTGTACCTGCTTCTCACTGCCAAAACTGTCACGAAAAGAGCAAAAGAGGTGTCGGAACACAGAGAGGGCACCAGAGGAACAAAGGCCACCTCCGCTCATCACTCGCTTCCCTACCATTGACCAGATCTGGGTGGCTGCCCACAGTAGCAGACTGTATGGCCAGATATGCATCACAGATCCCCTGAGAGGTCTCTGCAGATCCCCATGCACATAGTTAGAGACGCACTGTGCTATATCGTAATTAAGAAAACAAGTAGTTAAAGACATTTTTGCTACTTTGCTTGGAAATAGTGGCTGCCCTACTAGCCCAGGGAGCTATAAGCCAGTCAACTTAAATATTTCAGGAGGAAAAATAATGGAATTCCTGTTGCGAATGATAAATTACACCTACTCTCCGTTACTTCAAAAGGGTAAAAGGATAAAAACTGCCGAGCTTACCCACATGGCATTCCTCAAGCAAAGTACGGCCAAATATTGGAACAGAAGGGAACAATCGCAGAGATTCCTTAATAACACACAGAAGATACTGGAGTTTCTTCAGATCGTCCATCGTAGCAGGGCGGTCAGAATTACCTGAGGAAAAGTGTCATCAAATCAAAAAAGTGAATCTTTAGACTAATAAACGAATTATAGAAACATGTGTAAATCACATCAATATTAACAATAACATTCTGCTTTTCTATTCTTAATATTGCCCTTGGAGGGGAGTGAAAGGATTGCATTGCGGGTTGGGGGAGGAGAAGAAGAACGAAGAGGACTTTTGTGAGGGCCACGAAGAATCCAGCACGAGTTGAAGGATAGAAAGAAATAACATTTATTTACAATAACATATATATGCTGCAGCAGCAGCAGCAGCAGCAGCAGCAGCAGCAGCAGCAGCAGCAGCAGCAGCAGCAGCAGCAGCAGCAGCAGCAGCAGCAGCAGCAGCAGCAGCAGCAGCAGCAGCAGCAGCAGCAGCAGCAGCAGCAGCAGCAGCAGCTTCCCTTGCTGTTCACTCTCCTCTAGCCAGTTCCAGACTGGTCAGCTTTATTTATTTATGCAGGGAATCTGTTAATGATTTCTCCGCCCCCCTCATTAGGGAAGCTCATACGCCCAAAGGATTGTGGGATTTCCATTAGCCCCCAGCCAGTGGTAGGCAGGCAGGTTATAACAAGGACCAAAAGTGGGACGGGGAAGAGGAAGTGGCATGTCACATTCTCAACGGTCGAGCAAGTTGATCAGGCTAAATCCTCCCCCTCTGAATCCATATTGTTTACCAGGTTATTATTGAGCCTATAACCATCAAGGTTATTCTACATAACAGACCTGTTATAATTATCTTAATGAAGGATAATTATTTCAATGCAATTTACTGGAACAAACAACATTTTACTTGCCTTTCTAGTTACTTGCTATGCCTACATCTCGGCGTGGATTCCCCCAATGCCACTACATCTTTCCTCAAATAAGGAGACCAAAATGATGCACAATACTTAAGGTGCGGTCTCACCAATGGTTTGTACAGTTGCAACAATTTATCTTTATACTCTATTCCTTTTGCTATAAATGCCAGCATTCCATTTGCTTTCTTTATTATCTGCTGTACCTGTATGCTCACTTTCTGCGACTCAAGAATGAGAACCCCCACCCCCAATCCCTCTGCAACAGAGCACCCCAAAATCTCTCCCCACTTGGACAATAAGTTGCATTCCCGGGGAATTCTGGTGGCGATATTTAGATGGAGGTCGCATGTTGGGTGGCTCCTGCTAAAGTCTTTGTTTTTTGCGTCTTTATGCCTGGTCTCAGGGATACTTTTTGGATGGCTTGGTGTGGGAAGTCGTAAGGAATGGGTCAATGTCGAAGTTCCAGGAGAACGGTCTGGGAAGAAAGGGGGCGAGCAAAAGTACACCAGCGAATGCTGCTGTGAGTCCGACAGGAGGAGAGATGGTGGGGGCTAGTTTGTCAGGTGGGGCCGCTCCCCTCACAGTTGAAACTCTGACCTAGGTGGTGTGAGGGGAGTTTGAACGGCTTTTTGCCAAACATTGAGAGGTGCTTCGGAGGGAGATGATGGTTTTGCTTAAAGAGTGGGTGGAGGTGGTGCTTGCTCCAATAAAGGTGGCATTAAGAAAGACGTTGGTCAATGTGCGGGAGCAAAGGGAGACGATGAAAGGGGTGGAGGAGACATTATTGCAACATAGCGACCAGTTCACCTCGATGGGTGAGGAGCTGCGGGCACTGGAGGACCTAGAGAACATGTCAAGCAGACAAAATTTGAGGATCGTGTGTTTGACTGAGGGGCTGGGGGGCCAGACGTCGACTGAGCTTTTTGTGAACATGTTCGCCAAGTTGTTGGGGGAGGAGAAAGAGCTGGACAGGGTGCATCGGTCGCCCCAGCCGAAGCCCAGAACCAATGAGGCACCAAGGGTGATCATAATCTGCTTCCACAGCTACCAGGTGAAGGAGGAAGTTTTGAGCTGAGCAAATCAGAAGCAGGACGTGAAGTGGGAAGGTGTCAGTATACATATATATCCAGGTCTTATGGTGGAGCAGGCGAGAAGGTGGGCGGACAGGTGAAGGCGGCACTGTACCGCAGTGTGGGGAGGTTCAGAGTGGTCTACCCAGCGAAGCTGAGAGTGACTCATAACTCAAAGGACTTTTATTTTGAAACGGCGGAGGTGGTGGAGGCGTTCGTGAAGGACTGGGACTGAGATGAGAGTTGGGATCAGGACTTGGAGGAGGTTGACTGGGAACGGTTTTCTTTCAGCTATTCGCAATGGGGAGAGTTTTAATGTGCTTATGTTTCTTCTTATGGATGTGTCTTTTTCTCTTTAGTGGTTGTAATCTCCCCACTCTGACGGTACGGCTAGGAGGGTGGAGTTGGCTTTTGGTGTGGGGTGGGGGTGTCAAATGATTTCTGGGGGTCTGGGTTGCTGAGGGTGTGGTTGGGATGAGGGAGGGCTGTGGCAGGGATCACCTTGCTATTGCTAGCAAATGAAGACTGGCTCGTGAATGAGAGTGTGGTGGGGGGAGGGGCCGTGCTTGTTGGAGCCTGGTCGAGCAGGTGTGAAACTGGGTGAGGTGTTTGCGTGAGGAAGTGGATGGAGGGGATTCTGGGAAGGGGCTGTGGGGAGTCAACGGTAACCAAAGGATGGGGCGGGTCCGGGCAATGATGATGGCGGACAGGGCAGGCATAGGGGGTGGGGGGGCGGGGGGGGGGGGGACACCTGGTGTGACGTGGAACATGTGGTTAGGGGGACCAGTGAAGAGAGCAAGAATATTTGCGCACTTGTAGAGTGTAAAAGCCGATGTAGTGATGCTGCAAAAGGCCCAATTGAGGGTAAAGGACCACAGTGCTGAAGCAAAGAGTGAACAGGTCCTAGCCGCGCTCACTGATCCCATCGGAGAGCGAGAAGGCACTGGCCAGGCTTATGAGGGAGATGGGTGGGGCTGACCCGTGAAGACTTTACACCTGAGGGATCGGTAGTATTCATTTTTTTCTCCCGGCACACAAGGTGTTCTCAAGGATCAACTTTTTTGTGATGGGAAAGGTGCTGTTAGTTGAGAGGGCACAGTATTCGGCAATTGTGACCTTGGATCACACTCCACACTTGATGGATGTGGTGCTGGAGAAGGGGTTGGCGGAGAAGGCGGGGTGAGGATGGTTGTGTGGTTGTTGGAGTTTCTGTGATAAGGTGAGGAAGGTAACTGAGGAGTATGTGGGATTCAATTGTACGGGGGAAGTCTCACGGTTGGTGGTTTGATGTCTTTGAAGGTATTTGTGGTCGGGAGGGGGGAGGTGATCCTGTTTGAGGCAAAGGTGGATAGGGAGGAGAGGGAAGAACGTCAACGGTTGATAGAAGAGATTTTGGAGGTGGAAGGGAGGTAAGCGGGGTACCTGGATTGGGCCTCCTGGCAAAGAGGAGCTGCAGGCGAGATTGAACATGCTGTCCAGGGGGAAAGCGGTGTGTCGGCTCATAAGGGTGAGGGAGGCTGTCTCATAAGGGGGAGAAGGCAGGTCGTATGTTGGCAGGTGAGCTTCGTTGGGAGGCCGCGGCAAGGGAGCTAGTTTGGTTTTGGGATAGGACGGGGGGAATTGGTGGTGGCCCAGAGCAGATTAACAAGGTGCTTGAGGTGTTTTACAGGGACTTGTACAAGTCGGAGCCATCAGATGATGAGCGGGAAATGAGGGAGTTTTTGGAGAGGTTAGAGTGCCCAAGGTTGGGTGACAGGGAGAAGGCGGGGCTGGAGGAGACGATGGAGGTAAAAGAAGTGAAGGCGGCAATCAGAAAGATGCAAACGGGGAAGGCAGCGGGGCCGAATGGACTCCCAGGGGAATTTTACAAAAAATGTAAGGATAAGCTCGCACCGTTGCTGGTGGAAATGTTTGAGGACACGATAGTCAGGAGGGAGCCTTGCCGAAAACGATGGGACAGACCACCATTTCATTGCTGCTAAAGATGGAGTGTGGGTTATAGAGTCAGCGAAGACGGTAGTCAGATGGGGGTTAGGCCACCCAAATCTGATGTAGTATTACTGGGAGGTGAATGCAGAGAAGGTTATGGGATGGAATAGGGAGGCAGGGGCTTTGTGGGTAAGGATGGAGTCAGGCTCATGTAGGGGGTTGGGTAAGGGTAGGAAAATCGATGGCGTGGGTGCCGGGGAGGGCTGGCGGTGTGTTTTTATAAGCCATGTTGGTTGGGGTTTGTGTTCGGGGGGGATGATGGTTATTTTGTTGTGGGTTCTGTTGGATGCAGTTGTTGAAAAGTGTTCAAATTATAAATGCCTCAATGAAATATTTTCTGAAAAAAATATTTTAGGTTGGGAGCCTTGTCAGAGGGATGACAATCAGGGGAAATCACGGATTTGAGCCAGGGAGGATGGATGTGAGGTTCCGGGGATGGGAGGAGAGGGGGATATATGAAGAGTTTGATTCTGAGAGAGCGGTTTGCGAGCCTGGAGGAGCTGAATAAGAAGTTTGGGTTGGTGCAGGGGGAGAGTTTCCAGCACATGCAAGTGCGGGACTTTGTGAGAAAGATCTTCCCGACCTTCCCAATATCACCTGCCTCCTCGATGCTGAAGGAGATGCTATCAGTGGGGGAGTTGGTGAGGGTGGGGGTCATTGTGACGAATTATGGGAGGATCTTAGAAGAGAATAAAGTGTCCATAGAGGGGGTAAAGGCTAAGCAGAAGGAGGCGTTGGGGACAGCGTTGGAGGAGGGTCTGTGGGTGAGCTGCTGCGGAAGGTGAATGCCTCGACTTCATGTGTGATGTACAGGGCGCACCTGACGAAGTCAAGGTTGAGCCGGCTGTTTGAGGGGGAGGAGGATATCTGTGAGTGGTGTAGGAGGGGTCCTGCGAATCGTATGCCAATGTACTGGTATTTCCTGAAGCTGGAAAGCTTTTGGATATGGAGCCCGGTCCCCTGGAAGCCATATTTGGGGTGTTGGACCGGCCGGAGTTGCAGACGGGTACGGAGACAGATGTTTTAGCCTTCACCTCGCTGATCGCTCGCAAGCGGGTCTTGTTGGGGTGGAGATCAGCTTCTCCACCCTGTGCCTTGGCGTGGCAGGGGGGAACTGTTGGGATTCTTCGCCCTGGGGAAAGTGAAATTTGCTCTAAGGGGGTGAATGATAGGTTCCACGAAAGCTACAGCTTGATGATTCTGCATTTTGGAGAGTTGGTTACCATTGACGGCTGAGGGGGTGGTTGGAGAGTTTAATGTATTGGGTGGGTTATTGTTGTTGTAAAATGTAAACAGTTGAACATTTGGAATAAAAATATCTCTTTTTAAAAAAATAAGTTGCCTTCCCATTTTTGCGACCAAAATGCATGGTCTCTTATCCACGTTAAACTCCATCTGCCACATTTTGGTTCACTCTCCTAACCTACCTCTATCCATTTGTAAGGTTCTTATATCCTCTTGCAACTTACTGTCCCACCTATTTTTGTGTCATTTGTGAATTTGGCTATAGAGCCTTCTATCCCTGTATCCAAGTCATTTATGTAGATTGTAAATAGCTGGGGGCCAAGGTCCGAACCCGGTGGCACCCCACTTGTTACATCTTGCTATCCAGAAAAAGACCCATTTATCCCGACTCTCTGTCTTCTGTCTGTCAGCCAGTCTTCTATCCAAGCTCATAACGTATCCTGAATCCCATGTGATCTACATCAAACGCCTTCCAGAAGTCCAGGTATACTACATCTACAGGATCCTCATTATCCACTTTGCTTGTTGCATCGTCAAAGAATTCTCGCAAATTAGTCAAACATGATTTATCCTTCATAAAACCATGCTGGCCCTGATGGATTGCATTTTGACTTTCCAAATGTCCTGCTATTACTTCCTTGATAACTGATACTTACAATTTCCCAACAACAGATGTTAAACTAACTGGTCTGTAATTTCCCACATTCTGCCTCCCTCCCTTTTGAATAGGGCGTAACATTAGCATTTCTCCAATCCACTGGAACCTTTCCCGTGTCCAGGGAATTTTGGAATATTATAATCAATGGATCCACAATCTCCGCTGCCACTTCCTTCAACACCCTAGCATGTAGGCCATCAAACCAAGTGGACTTGTCTGCCCTCAATCCCAATAGTTTGTTGAGTACCATTTCCCTATTGATGTTGGTTGTTCTAAGTTCCTCCCTTTCTATTACCTCTGATTTGCCTGTTATCATAGAATTATAGAATTTGCAGTGCAGAAGGAGGCCATTCGGCCTATCGAGTCTGCACCGGCCCTTGGAAAGAGCATCCTACTTAAGCCCGCACCTCCACCCTATCCCTGCAACCCAGTAATCCCACTTAACTTTTAGGGCACTAAGGGCAATTTATCATGGCCAATCCACCTAACCTGCACATCTTTGGACTGTGGGAGGAAACCGGAGCACCTGGAGGAAACCCACGCACACACGGGGAGGATGTGCAGACTCCGCACAGACAGTGACCCAAGCCGGGAATCGAACCTGATAGGAATGGTCCCGATAGGAATGGTACTAGTGTCCTCCACCGTGAAAACTGAGAACTGAGAATCCAGCCCATTAACCTTTTATGTTTCATGTACCAGAACATTGTTTGACATCTCTCGCTATTTAAATAATATACTGATTTCCTATACGAACAATTATTCAGTTATAATAATTCAGTTATAATAATTTCCAGGATCCAGTGCCTTCAGCCATTTCTTGATATTACGTGGACTACTAATAAGTCAACATTTTAGATATTTCCGAAAAATGTATTTTCATTTGAAGCACTTTGGTGAATTAAACAAAGGCACTTTAGTCCCTTAAAACCTTACCGAAAACATCATCCAACTCTTCATGGGCTTTCTTCAGTGCATCCGGATGGGACCCCAAGAGGTAAAGGGCCCAGTTTATTGCAGCGGCGGTAGTATCATGACCCTGATGGCAAAAACAATGCAATATGTTTAAACCTTTGCACGCAGTCATTTTTCCACAGACTGGATCCAATCTGTCATCACCATCATCTGAACAGACTAATAGAATGCAGCTGTTCCCACTGTTGAGAATAAACATAGGAGCTCTCTGCTGAATTAACATGGTTTGATTTGACTATGTCTGAAAACTGTGATGACTATTGCCACTCAAGTAAAAGAGGTCTGTTCTTTAATCACCAACTTACCCTGAATGATTTCTTTCCTTTAATACTGATTGTTCCACAGTTATATTGAAATTATATATTGAGGTAAACACATACCTCAGGATCAATTTACAATTTAGAAGTACCTTATAAAATGTCAATCATATATTTCATGGCCGACAATGAAAAGACCTTTCCTTAAAATAAAACACATTGCATTCACATTAAACATAGGCATCACAACCAGAACAGCAGGAAAATTTAGAAACAATAAAGGTTTTATGAAGCAAAGAGTTAGGAATGTGTTAAATTACTATAAGAGAGAGAGAGAATTGGAGGAATGCACAGAATGGCAGGGCAAGCACTTCATCTATTTTGTTTTTAAATTCCACGTTGCCTTCATCTCACAGAATCAAAGAATTGCTTCAGCAGGGAAGAAGGCTATTCGGCCCATCATATCTGTGCTGGGTCCCCAAAGTATTATTTACCAATTTACTATTCCCTCACCTTCTCCCCGTAGCCCTGCACATTCTTCCTTTTGGGGTAATAATCTAATTCTCTCTGGAATGGCTCGATTGAACCTATCTCCACCGCACTCTCAGGTAGCGCATTCCAGATCTTAGCCACTCACTGTGTGAAAACGTTTCTGCTCACCTTCATTGCTTCTGTTGCCAATTACCTTAAACCTGTACACTCTGATTTTCAAACCTATCACCAATGGGGCAGCACGGTGGCACAGTGGTTAGCACTGCTGCCTCACAGCTGCAGGGTCCCGGGTTCAATTCCGGCCTTGCGTTACTGTCTGTGTGGAGTTTGCACTTTCTCCCCGTGTCTGCGTGGATTGGCTAAATTTCCGCTTAGTGTCCAAACTTTAAATGAGGTTACTAGATTACGGGGATTGGGTGGAGACGTGGGCTAAATAGGGTGCTGGGCAGACTTGATGGGCCGAATGGCCCCCTTCTGCACTGTAAATTCTATGATTCTAATGGAAATAGTTTCTCCCTATTTATGGGCGGCATGGTGGCATAGTGGTTATCACTGCTACCTCGCAGCACAAGGAACCCAGGTTGAATTCCGACCTCAGTTGACTATCTGTGTGGAGTTTGTACTTTCTCCCCGTGTCTGCGTGGGTTTCCTCCGGAAAGTCCTCGGTGAGTCCCAGTTGTGATGGCAATGTTGAAGATGTGGGGGCAGTTTCGGGAGTATTTTAGGTTGGGAGCAGGGTCAGGGAATGCCGATTAGGGGGGAAATCATGGCTTTGAGCCGGGGAGGATGGGTGCGAGGTTCCGGCAATAGGAAGAGAAGAGGTTTAAGGAGATGATAGATTTGTTTCAAGGTTGGCGGTTTGCGAGCTTGGAAGAGCTTGAGTGAGTTTGGGCTGGCGTGGGGAGAACGTTTCAGGCATATGCAGGTGCAGGACTTTGCGAGGAAGGTCTTCCAGACATTCCTGATAGTTCCTGCCTCTTCGCTCTTGGAGGTGGTGCTGTCAATGAGGGGGTTGGAGAGGGGGGTCATCTCGGTGGTTTACAGGAGGATTTTTAGAGGAGGATGAGGTGTCTATGCAGGGGGTTAAGGCAAAGTGGGAGGAATAGCTGGGAGATGTCAATATACACACAAGTATATGATGGTGCATAGACAGACACTGACTGACACACTGAATGACCAATCAACACACAGAACACAGCAGCCAATCACCAGACAGGACACGGCCACTATAAAGCCAGAGGGCACTAGTTTTCCCGCTCTCTTGGGATGCAGCCTCTGAGACAGCCAGAGCCCATGATCAGCGACACGAACATCTACCATGTGGCAGCAGGATAGTCTGGTCGGGCTAGCCTCAGATCTCCAGTCAACTTAACATAGTGTCAACCCATAGTGCAAGTATGTTTAACAGCTCATAGTTAAATAAAATAGAGTTGTACTTCTACAAGTGTTGGTAGCCTGTCTCTCTCTCTGCTATGGTAAACGCAGTCCTCGCAGACCCAGCATACCCAACACATCAGGGGCAGCACTGGAGGAGGTATTTTGGTATCATAGATTCCCTACAGTGCAGGAAGAGACCATTCAGCCCATCAAGTCTGCACTGGCTCTTGGAAAGAGCCCACTACTTAAGCCCACGCCTCCATCCTATCCCCAAAATCCAGTAACCCCACCTAACCTTTTGGATAATAAGGGCCAATCCACCTAACCTGCACATGTTTGGACTGTGGGAGGAAACCGGAGCACCCGGAGGAAACAACACAAACACAGAGACAGTCACCCGAGGCCAGATTTGAACCCGGGTCCCTAGAGTTGCGAGGCAGCAGTTCTAACCACTGTGCCGCCGTGCAGCCCCTGGTGTGAGGTGCTGCGGAGGGTCAACGCCTCGACTTCCATGTGCGAGGCCGGGGCTGATACAGCTGAAGATAGCATACAGGGCACACTTTGCAAAGTCTAGGATGAGCCGGCTGTTCGATGGGGTGGAGGATATCTGTCAGCAATGTGGGAGAGCTCTTGCAAACCATGTACATATGTTTTGGGTCTGCCCGAAGCTGGAAAGGTTTCGGAGGTCGGTTTCAGGGGTTCTGCTCCCCAGAAGCCATATCCGGGGTGTTGGACCGGCCAGAGCTGCAGCCAAGTGCAGGGGCAGATGTTTTAGTCTTCACCTGGCTGATTGTTCACAGGCGGGTCTTGTTGGTGGGGTGGAGCTCAGCCTCTCCACCCTGTGCCTCGGTGTGGCAGGGTACCTGTTTCTGGCCCTGGAGAAGGTGACATTTGATCTGCGGGTAGGGGGAGGAGGAGTGATGGGTCCTACAATAGTTGTCGATAGCACTGCTGCCTCACACTGCAATGAAGTTACTGTGAAAAGCCCCTAGTCACCACATTACGACGCCTGTTCGGGTACACGGAGGGAGAATTCAGAATGTCCAAATTACCTAACAGCACGTCTTTTGGGACTTGTGGGAGGAAACTGGACCAGAGCACCCAGAGGGAAACCAACACAGACACGGGGAGAATGTGCTGTCATGTGAGGGTCCATTTAAGAAAAGTGTGTTCATCAAATAGCTGCACTAATGTCATTGTGTGGGTGGAGCAGAGCTGTGTTTCTGGCATTTTACTTTTGGCTTGAGCTGGAAACTGTTTTTTGGTTCTGAGTTTTAGTTTCGTTTTCAGTGGGGAGCTACATTCAAACCAAAGAGGTGTTTAGGTTGCTCTCTCTCTCTCTGCCTACTAAAGAATGTCTCCATATCACTTGATGATTTCAAAGTAATAGCTGTTTCTGTAAGGAATGCAAACCTACTATCTTTGTTAAAAAGGGTTTTTTGACTTTTGGATGTTGTTAGGAAAGTTATTAAGGGTTACCTATAGAGTATTGTACTTGTGGGTATTATCAGTTCGTAGCTGATAAGATGTTTACTGTATGTTTATAAAATGTTATCTGGATTCATAGAATGAACATTGTTTTTGTTTAAACATACTTTAGATCTCTGTTGCATCACACCTGTAAAGTGGGCCCTTGTGCTCCCCATAACCAAAATCTATTAAAAGGTGCGAGTCAGGTGAACTCCATAATATACTTTGGTGTTCTCTAAACCCTGGCCCAAAATGGTGCAGACTCCACACAGACAGTGACCCAAGCCAGGAATCGAACCTTGGACTCTGGAGCTGCAAAGCAACAGTGCTAACCACTGTGCTGCCCCAAGTAACTGAAGCTTCTGATCTCTGGAACCATTCCCATCAATCTTCTCTATATTCTGTCTAGTGCCTGTACATATGTTTAAAGTGTGACCTGCAGAATTGGACACAATGCTTCAACTGAGGACGATCTAGTTTTTGATAAAAAATTTAACATAGCTTCCTTGCTTTTATACTCCATGTTTCTACTATTGAAGCCTAGTACACTTTATGAACTGCTCCTTCAACCGGTCCTGCCACCTTCAATGACTTGAGCACATCGAGTTATCAGAGAATTTACAGTCCAGTAGAGGCCATTCTACTAGTAAAATAAGGGAAACTAAACCATTGACCAATGTTGGCATAATATAAATAACCACTAGATGGAGCTATAAATTAAGCCACGATAATACACAAGATGGATTGTGGTGAATCAGCTTTTTCTATTTCTTTAATAATCGCGTTGTTTATAAGCAGGCATCCAGTTAACTCAGATTAACAACTAATTAGACCACGCTCCATCACAAATCTGCTTCCATGGGAAGAATCCACATGGTGTAGGCGCACCAAATCAAGACTGATATTTTGTAAAATACCACTGAAATTAAAATGAATCTTAACTAACACTAATAGAATTGTGGGGCTCGTGTGGAGCAGTAGTAGCATCCCCACCTCTAGGCCAGAAGCTCCAGGTTCATGTCCCAATTCAGCACTTGATGGCCACAGAAGGTGTGTTTATAAAATGGGTAAACCGAGTGAATAGCAGCCTGTAATTCCTTCCTGTTGGCAGGTGATATGAGCTGGGGAGTTTCCTGATCTGCCATACTGCAGGAGGCAACGGCAACAACTGCAGTGCTTTGCCAAGCATATTCCTGGGCCAAAACAATGGAGGCCCATGGTCGCCAATGCCAAGTTAGGCCATGGTAACTGAAGGAGGGGGATGAGGTACAACTGTAGCAACGGCCACAACATAGTGACATCTTCTTGGGTAACTGCATCAACAAAATTATACTGGAGTTCATACATCATCAGTATGTATTGTTCGGAATTGAAATTAAAAGAAAGGCTTTATCAATTAGACATTTTGGGTTCTGATGAAAGGTGGAGTATTATCTTTCTTTCCCTCTGCCAGCCCTGCCGTATATTTCCAGCATTCTTGTTTCTAAATCCCATTCTAATCCTGGTGACCTGGGGCATGGTTTTCCCTGAACCCAATTAGCAGGTGTATAAACACGAAGCAGCTTTGAAGACCAGAGAGAATAGTCCCATCAATCCTTACACAAAAAGCACGCAAAAGATTAATGGCGTGGTGGAGGTGGCTGGAAAGTCTTTTGATCTTTATTGCACACCAGCTTTACACACGAGGGAAATAGGAGAGCCTTTTTATCACATTCTGAAAGTGCCTAAAAACCTGCCTGGCAGGTAAAAAAGCAGCGCTGTGATCACTTATAAGCCATGTGTTACATCCTTCAAGCTTGAAAGCTGAAGACTAAAATGGCATTACCCAAACTCTCACTTGTTTCATTGAACAAGCAAAAAAAGAATGTGGATGCCATTCAACTAAAAATAAAGAGTCCATTGTGGATGGGGACAGTTCTGGTGCTCCCGCTATCGAACAACATTGTTTTGTTTCCAGGCCCCGGCTGGGAGTGCCTCACCCCACTCCGCAACCCACACCCCCGAGCTCGCCTTCAGCGTAATTTACTGCTTTGAGGAGCTCTGGTGAGTGGGGCTCCTCAGTGCAGGAAGAGATCAGGGCGTTGTTTTTAAATGCCGCCCTGCTGCCAGGATGTCCTGGTTGGCAGTGCCAAGGTGCCCAGGTGGTACTAGCAGTGCTAGGGTGCCATCCTACACCAGAGGCCGATCACCTGGGGGCCTCTGATCACCTGGGTCTCCCTTCGATTCCCCTCGGCGAGGCCGATAGATACCGGCAGCCATGTTAGATCCGACAGCAGCATAGCTCAGTCAGTTTTTAAGCTCTTTTAACCATGCAGCCTGGGTCTTGTCCCTTGTGGGCGGGATCTAGATAGTGGCGTCTAATGAGATCTCACGAGACGTAAAGACCATTAGGAAACCCAGGAGAGGCCAATCCCGGGATCTACCAGCCGCTTCCAATCTAATTCCGGCGGGCCGCGGCCTGTAAATTATGCCCAAATGTGTGTAAGAATATTAAATAAGTTTGTACTTCGATTAATGATCCGGAATTGATTAAAAAGAACTTTAAAAAATAAAATAACAAGAAACTATAAGTAATTAGACGGCTGGAAGACACCAGAGCTGCAGTTCCATTTTACACCTGAAGGTTGCAATAGTGAAAGAAAGTCGTCATTGTCCCAGAGGACCATAGACTGCTCTCCCCTTTGAGAGAAAGCTGACTATGATGATATGCATAAAGCAATTCTGTAGTTAATATTGTACACAATCTCCGACCACCAGGTGGCAGTGTGAACCCACCACATGACCCTGTGTCTGGTGGGTTGGAGGTGAGTCGTGTGGGAAGATAGATGTATTTTAGAGTAGCTCTATAATAGTCAGTTAGCGTTAGGAGTTTATTATTTTGTTTATCCAAGTTATCTTTATCACACAGTTGTTTCATAATAAGTTATTTAAACTAGATGTTCTGTAGTTCATCGTTCTTATCGGCCAGTCTACAGAACATATCACTGGTTCCTGGTGATTTAACCATGAGTCACCACACTTCAGACGAGGGACAAGGTTGAGAAGGGTGGGGCTTTCATGGATACTTGAACTGGGCTGCGATTTAATTGTTTGACACAATGGGTTATTGAGTTCTCCCACCACAACATTCCCAACCTAAACTCCACTAAACCATGCAGATTTCTTCAGAGCATTTCTAAAACGGCAAACTATAATTAAAAATGCGGTTGCCAAATGTTCTTTTCCACCATTAATGTGAAAACAACAATTCCATTGCTTTGGCTCCAAACAAATATTTTTTTTCTCCCCATTGCTCATCATGCGAAAAACTGAGGCCGAAGTACTTTGAACAGTTTTCCTTTCCTGAGTGTACGCTGGGTATCTGATCTGACCGTTTTGCAACCCTGCTGAAATTTATTTTTACCCCTTCTATTCGGCCTCATCCTAATTTGAGATGTTAAAAAAAAAAAAATCACAATTCCTTATTGTCAGCTGAGCTTTTTGAGAAATTGCAAACATTCTAATGACTGGCATTTCGGAATGAAACAATGGTCAAAAGAGGTCGGCCGACACAGCAATTCTTTCCTCATCCCAATTGGAATTATTTTGAGAAAAACAAGCGCAAGAAAAAAAAACTTTGAAAACCACCAGGAAGCCTCGATTTAATTTGTATTTCGTTAATTGAAAACAACAGCGTTTGATCTCTGACATCTGAGAATCAGGGAGAGACGCACAGAATGAACTGAAGGACAGACATGAACAAACTACCAAGACTAGATACCAAATTTATTATTTTCTGTCATGTTTTAGCAAGTTTAGCCAGATGTGCTCCCAACCTCCAGCCTCCTATTCATAAGCTGGATTCACCGGAGATGAAGAAACAATCAGCACTGATCCATCACACGGCAATAATTTTCAAAATTCATACACTCAGCTTCAGACAGCATCCTTCAAAAGGAATCACAGTCACATGCCGTTCAGCCCATTGTGCCAGGGCCTATCCCCTCCTATGGACCTATCTATTGTAACATCATTAGCTTGCTCTCTCATTCACACTAAGGTCTTTATCTAATGTTTCACTTCACAGAATTTGAGGTCATACATTTCACTTTCCAGTAATCCTTTCCTTTTCTTGTATTCTTGTAAATGTATGTCCGCCTGTTGTTTATTCAATACCCAGCAAGAATCATCAATCACAATTTACCCTTTCAAACCAGTGCAAAAACGTCAGACACTTCTATTAGCTCCTCTTGAACTTTCTTTAGTAAATACAGTTGAGGTTGTTGCATGGCTTTCAAAAAATTGTGGCAAGAGATTGGAACAGTTAGAATTGTATCCATTGGAGCAGATAGTTTCTAGCAAATCTGCACTGAACCTTTTCTGAGGCTTCATGATTTATCGATAACCTGCACACGCTAATCTAACTGTGGTTTAACTAATAGCCTGTGATAGGTCTTCAGCACATGTATTCCTTGACCACCCATATAAAATCCAGAATTCAATGTTCCCTTCAGGTTTTACTCCACCTGTATTCCTGTTTGTAAAACCTGTACGGGCGGCACGGTAGAACATTGGTTGGCACTGTTGCACAGCACCAGGGTCCCGGGTTCGATTCCCGGCTTGGGTCACTGTCTGTGCGTAGTCTGCACATTCTCCCTGTGTCTCCGTGTACCCGAACAGGTGCCGGAATTTGGCGACCAGGGGCTTTTCACAGTAACTTCATTGCAGTGTTAATGTAAGCCTACTGGTGGCAATAATAAAGGTTATTATCTCTTGCCACCTCCGTTTCTCTAACCCAAAGAGAATGTTACTATGGTGGGGTGTGAAACCCCATCATCGGAAAAGTCCTAGCTGATGTTTTTTTGAAAGATTGTAAATTAAATTTCCTTTGCCTCTCCGCAATGAAGCTATTAAACCAATCTGCAAATACAATAATGTAAATGCCCTTTCAGTGTGTTTTAAAACAATATTAATGCCATTTACAGCCTGGAAATTGCAGTGGACAATATCAACAGATAAATATATGACTGGATGCACTATTTTCATGGAGATGCTAGCCAACTAATTTAACTGAGTTAACATCTCCATTAAAAATGGACTGGAGAATATTATCCAAATATGTTATCGGTCCATACACTAGCAAATAATTTCAACCCTTGTATCATTATTTTATGTAATACTTCGACGGGACTGGAAGATTCCACCGGCAGGAACGGCTGGAAAATCCCGCCCTGAATCTTACCTCAAACATGAATGTGTCCACTTCTTCTCTTATGTCCTGCAGACTCAGCTTCTTCCCACTTTCATCAGTCGCGTTGAGTATCAGGTCAAGAAAGGCCCTGCGCTTCTTTTTCCTCGATGAATTGGAGTCCGAATCAGAATGGTTAACTTCCTCAGAATTTCCTGTTTTGTAAAACCTCTCAGCAATCACCTAATAAGAAACAACAAATTAACTTGCTGTGAAGTAGCCTGGCCAAGTGATTGGAATGGATAATAATTGTTGTAGTTCTCACAAATCCCAAGACCCAGCCGGTCTTCCTACTGCTTCCAAATAGCAGCTTTTCGCCAATGTGCAAATCCCAGTCTTTATTTTACTTTATGTAAAAAAAAAATTAAGTGATTTGAGTGCTTTTAATTTCTTGGTTGGCAGCCTCTGAGAATCCTTTCAAGAGACTGGCTGATCGTTGACATCATTGCTGCTCCACATGGAGCTGCATTATTAAATGATTACTACAGTCCACCACCAGCGAGACAGGCAAAATTCTCCACACGGAGATCGTTAATTCTCTCAGCGAGACTTTCTTCAGGGTGAGCGACAAGCACCCTTGCTTCATTGCTGACCGCAGAATTCAGGCAATTAATTGGGAGCCTAAAAGCAATGTATGCAGGCCGAGAATTAATTATCGTCAAAAGCCAAGGCATCCACAAGCAACAAACTCCCCGTTGTTTTGAAATAAATCTTAGTCTATTAACGTTAGCACTTTTAATGCTCACATGCGCGGTGGCACAGTGATTAGCACTGCTGTCTCACAGTTCCAGGGACCCAGGTTCAATTCTGATCTTGGGTGACTGTCTGTGTCGAATTTGCACGTTCTCCCCGTGTCTGCATGGGTTTCGTCCGGGTACTCCGGTTTCCATCCACAGTCCGAAGATGTGCAGGTTAGGTGAATTGGGTATGCTAAATTGCCCCTTAGTGTCTAAACAGGTGCAGGTTAAGTTGGGTTACGGGGCTAGGACTGGGGAGTGGACCCAGGGAGAGTGCTCTTTTGGGGGGTCAGTGGCTGATGGGCTGAATGGCCTCTTTCCGCACTGTCGGGATTCTATGGATGCCAATAAATGTTTTCAGTACCTCTACAGTCTGACTCGCTCTTTATATGTTTATGAAATGTTTATATTTTATTAACTGCCTTTTCCTTCCTTTTCAGTTCATTTGCTAACTTAACAAAAACAAAGAAAGCAATCAAAAAAGCAACGGCAAATCCTAGCTATCTGAAAAAACACAAAATGTTGGAAACCCCCAGCTGGTGCGGCAGCATCTGTGAAGAGCAAGAATTAACATTGTGAGTGCAACCCCATTGTTAAAACTGCAGCATATCGCAAAACGGTAACAGTAATATTTAAACAGTCCTCATCTATATATATTCCAGCTTTTATACTCAAAATGTTGGTTCCTCTGATCGCTCCACAGTCACTGCCTCACTTGCTGATGGCTTCCAACCTTTTATGTATCGGTGTTACAAAAGGGCTATAAATCTACCTTTTCTGTGAAGGTGTGCAAGATTTTGAGAGCTTTGTCATGTTCCCTTCCTTCCCCAAATGTGTTGAACAGAAAGTCAGGCCAAAACCAAGGCATCTTCTGTCTGCGGTGAACCAAATCACTCATCCTAATCAAAGAGAAATCATTATCTTCAATACAGCTTACTCAAGCTCTACTCGACTCACTTATTCACAACTGCAAAAGAAGACTTCTGTTTTACACTGGCCGACAGCAGGGCTTGAACGATATTCAAGCTTGGCTCACAGGTGGCAGGTAGTATTTTACACTTGGCAATGCAAACACATTCCCCATTGACCAAATTGGTGGTCACCTCACCGGAAGCTTATCTAAATCATTCATATTAGCATTGTGGCTATAACAGCAGGGGAGGTCTTGGTACTCTGCAACGCGTGACTCACCTACTGGCCTTTCAAGATCTGCTTGCTATCTACAAAGCCCAAGAGCCCCTATGGTCCTGATCTTCTGACCAGCTTCCCCACTCCTGCACAATAAAAATTGCACTTAAAGTTTGTTGACATCGTTGGACCTCAATCTTCATGTTAAAAAGAATGACCTCGCTGGCTTACATAGGGTGTTGTTCTGATCACAGAACTGTTCCAGTGCAGGAAGAAGCCATTTGTCACACCGTGTCGGCACCAGTTCTCCCAACGAGCATCATGACTTAGTGCTAGCCCCCTGCCTTTTCCCCGTACCCCTGTAAATTGTTTCTATTCAAGTAATTATCTAATGGCCACCTGAATGCTTCGATTGAACCTGGCTCCACCACATTTCTAGGTGGTGCATTCCAGACCCGAACCACGAGTTGTGTGAAAAGTTTTTTCTCACACACATTTAGCTCCTTTTGCAAATCACTTTAAATCTGTGCCCTCTCGTTTTCGATCTTTTTACAAGTTAAAATGAAATTCAATGCAAAGCACGCAAATAAAACGTCCTGGGGGGCCTAGCCACCAAATGAACTGCTCGCTACCTGGTGGAAGTCAGGTAGGTAGAGTTAAAATCCACCCCACATCTGCACTCTCTGAGGAAGTTGATTTTTACCCATTTATAGCTAATATCTGCAGAAGATGGAAAGAAAATATCGATAATAATCTCTATCTGCACTGTGAAAATACAACAAATAATCATCAGTAACTGTCAGTCCTTAAATCTACTTTTCACCCAGTAAAATGAGGCCATTTATTTCTTTAAACTATCATTGAATTTGGAACAGGTTGTTCTCAAAAGATCAAATTAAAAGCAATGGAAAGTAGAATAATTAACATTAATGGCAGAAATATATGGATTATCCTGCCACCACTCAATTCTTCTGAATGGAACTTTATTATGAAGGATCATCTCCTACCTCACATCAGATGACATAGACAACATAAATGATAAACAGGAAAAAACGACTCATGGAATAAAAGGAACTCACTTGTAAATTGCATGTATATATTCCGAGTCACTTTTACTCTGAGCATAGACCTTCTTATCCATGGCAGTTTCTAGAATTAAAAATCTTTATGGTAAGTAGCATATTCATGCTGATCAAAACATTTAACTTTAACATTAGAAATACACAAGAGGATGGCACGGTGGTGCTGCCTCACGCCACTGTGGGCCCGGGTTAGATCCTGGCCCTGGGACACTGTCCATTCGGAGTTTGTATATTCTCCCCGTGTCTGCGTGGCTCTCGCCCCCACAACCCAAAGATGTGCAGGGTACGTGGATTGGCCATATCTTTTTATTAAAACGGTAAAAAAATATATACAAGACCAAACGGTACAAACATTAATTTTGTGTCGGAGAAACAGGGTACCCTCCCTCAGTACCAACCCGGAGGGGGGGGGGGGGGGGGGGGGGGTGTGTGTGGATACTCTGATTATTAAAACAGTTCATAACACGTTTCTACAAAAAGCAGATGGTACAAGTACTAAACTTTGTGCTGTAGAGACCAGATACACTCGCCTCTGTACCAACAGAAGGGAAAGGAAGGGGGGTGTTGGGGAGGAAGGGAGTCGGCGTGTTGGTGGAAGGGGACCTAATAGGGCATTGCCTGAACTATCTACAGAAGCAGGAAAACAAAAGAACCTTCAATTATGATGTGCCAGATTCCGGGAGTCCCCCAGAGGGGGTGAGGGGCAACAGTGTCAGGCACGAGTGAGCCCTGCACCCCACTGCAGAGAGCCTCATGTGCACCCTCCGCTCCCGACACTTGGCAGCTGACAGCCTTCGGACAGTCGCCCCTAAATTGCCCCTTAATTGGAAAAATAAAAAAATGTTTTTTAGAAATATACAAATAAGCTTATATCTATATACACTGATGAGATTTGCTTTATCATATCAAAGATAGACAAAATGTGTCAACACAAAAATCACCAAAACCACTGACTCATCAATTCACACATCATTACTCTCTGAGAATACATGGGGAGACTGTATAGTTGATTGTTGGGAAGTATGATTCTGCTTATTTTGCTGTTGTCATGTGAGTGTATCTTTAAGCGTTTATAAATGGGTGTGTATATAAATATTTGTAGTGAGAGTCCCTTTCAGAAATGGGTGTTTATTACTGCAATGAGTGTGGGTGGTGCTGGACTGTCTGTCAGTTTTTTACTTTGATTTTTGAGCAGGCTGCAGGGTGTGTTTTAGTTTCGTTTTCAGTGTTAGAGCTGAAGCCAGACCGAGCAGGTGTACTGCTGTTCTCTCGACCATGAAAAGACTATCCCTTGATCATTTGGTGAATTCAGAATTATAAATGTTTTTCAATAGTGACATTAACCTGATGTGCTTCTGATAAAGGTTTTGTTTTTAAGTCGTATGGATGTTAAAAAGAAAAGCTTAAAGGTTTACTTAGTGGTGTATTCTTTGGGGGTTGTATTTGAATTAATGGTTGCTAAGATGTTCACTATATGTTTTAAAAAGGTTAACTTGAGTTCATTGAATAAATATTTTGCTTTAAAAAATACTTTTCTATTTCTGCTGTACCACACCTGTAGAGTGGGCCGTGTGCTCCCCATACCACAATCTAGTAAAGGGTCAGGTGAACTCCATGTTACACTTTGGGGTTCTCTAAACCCTGGCCCATAACACTGTAACCTGTTTTGATACTTAGAACATAGAACATAGAACAGTACAGCACAGAACAGGCCCTTCGGCCCTCGATGTTGTGCCGAGCAATGATCTACTCAAACCCACGTATCCACCCTATACCCATAACCCAACAACCCCCCCCCTTAACCTTACTTTTATTAGGACACTACGGGCAATTTAGCATGGCCAATCCACCTAACCCGCACATCTTTGGACTGTGGGAGGAAACCGGAGCACCCGGAGGAAACCCACGCACACACGGGGAGGACGTGCAGACTCCGCACAGACAATGACCCAGCCGGGAACCGAACCTGGGACCCTGGAGCTGTGAAGCATTTATGCTAACCACCATGCTACCGTGCTGCCCTTGTTTAGAATAAAATACATTTAAAAAAAGAGAGAATACATGAGGAGCAACTCCGAGGTATGGACGATGTGTCAGTCATGGTAGTGACTGTAACTACAATTAACCATTGGGAAAATGTTATGTTATTCATTGGAAGTCGAGCTCTAATTTGATAAACCTCAGCTTTGAAGCTTATAATTTAGTTTTAATTTAATAATCAAACACTTAATTATATAGGCTGAAAAAAATCCTATTTGGCTGAAAATCCAAGGAATCAAATATTAAACAATGTTCAAGATTTAAGCCCCAATTTTAACCCAGGGAGGAATCGGGTAGATGACAAGCCCCGATGATAGTTCTGGCCTCGATGGTTTAAATTTGATGGATGGGCTGTCCTTATAATCAGTGACAGAACTAGGTAGTACCCATTTGACTGCATGTATCTTACAGCTCAAGTCGAGGCCAGCTTCATGCTAAGTTGCATTCTCGGCCTGCATTTTTTATTCTACAATTTTGAGAGTCGTTGGCACGACTAAGCTAGCCTATTACCCTCACCCCACCTCACATTTCTGATCGATAAGAGGTCCAGGTGGAGGAAGTGAGGTCCACTGTAGAAAGCAATACTTCTCCTAAAAAACACGTCTGCATTCCTAACGCCAGGATGATGCAGGCCTAAATAAATTTGGCTGACAGGGTCAATGGTAGCAGCATCACTCCAAGAACCTGAGTTCAACACAAGAAGAACCTGCATTTAATACAAGAAGGTATCCAAAGAGCAGTAAGGGTGAGTACAGCTCTTCACTTCACCTTCCTCAACAGCACCTCGCGATACTACTTTCAACCTCTTCCCCACTTCCCACAACATTACAACCAAAAGGGCACAGCTCTTTCCGATTACAAAACTTACTACCCTCTTTATACTGCACGTATAATTACATCCTTCTCTTCTGGCATTCTCCCACAACTCCTTTAGGTGATACCCCAGGAATATAGAGCCAGACCTTTCAGGCGTGAAATTAGGAAACTCCTCTTCCTGCAAAGGGTGACAGAAGTTTGGAACTCTCTTCTGCAAATAGCAATTGATGCTGTTAATTTACGAACTGAGATCAACAGACTTTTGTTCGCCAAAGGTATTAAGGGATTATAAGGCCATAAGACATAGAAGCATAATTAGGCCACTCGGCCCATCGAGTCTGCTTTGCCATTCAGTAACAGCTGATATTTTTCTCATCCCCATTCTCCTGCCTTCCCCCCCTAGCCCCTGATCCCTTATTAATCGGAACCTATCTATCTCTGTCTTAAAGACACTCAGTGATTTGACCTCCACAGCTTTCTGCAGCATAGAGTTCCACAGATTTACCACTCTCTGGCAGAAGAAATTCCTCCTCATCTCTGGCTTAAAGATTTCCTAAGCATTTCCCCATTTAGAAAATAGTCTATGCCTAAATTGCTCCTTCCAAAGTGCATAACCTCACACTTTTCCACATTGTATTTCATCTGCCACCTCATTGCCTGTCCAAATCCTTCTGCAGCCCCCTTGCTTCCTCAATATTCCCTGTCCCTCTACAGGTCTTTGTATCATCTGCAAACTCAGCAACAGTGCCTTCAGTTCCTTCATGTATTTTGTGAAAAGCTGTGGGGCGGAATTCTCCGCTCCCCACGCGGCGTGGGAGAATCGTGGGAGGGCCTCCCGACATTTTTTACGCCCCCCTGGCGCCCCCCGCGATTCTCCCCCCACCGCTCGGAAAAATCGCCACTCGCCGTTTTTCACGGCGAACGGCGATTCTCTGAGCCCGATGGGCCGAGCGGCCGGCCCTTCGCGCCCGTTTCACCACAGCAGCAACCACACCTGGTCGCTGCATTCGTGAAACGGGCGCCAGATGCCCGTTTGGGGCATCTAGGAGACCGATTTGGACGGGAACACCGCGACTGTGCTTGGAAGGGGACAGCCCGCGATCGGTGCGCACCGAAAGTCGGGCCAGCGTCCAAAACGGACACACTCTTTCCCCTCCGCCGCCTGGCAAGATCAAGCCGCCACGTCTTGCCGGGCGGCTGAGGAGAAAGACGGCCACCGCGCATGCACGGGTTCGTGCTGTCTGCGCGATGAAGTCATCCGCGCATGCGCGGGTTGGAACCGGCAACCCGCGCTTGCGCGGATGACTTCACATTCTCGGCGTGACGAGGTCGCTGCCAAGAAAGATGGAGGCCCGCTCCTAGCCCCCCGGGTGGGGGTGAATTAGGTGCGGGGAACGGGCTCCGAGGCCGTCGTGAACCTCGGCCGAGTTCACGACAGCCTTTACGAATTCGGCCCCCTGCGGAGAATTCCGCCCTTGGTCCCAGCAGACCCCTGAGGCACACCACTAGTCACTGGCTGCCATCCTGAAAAATACCCCTTTTTCCCCACTCTCTGCCTTCTGCCAGTCAGCCAATCCTCTATCCATGCCAGGATCTTATCCTTAACACCATGGGCTCTTAACTTATTTAACAGTCTCCCAAGCCGCACCTCGTCAAAGGCCTTCTGGAAACCTAAATAAATCATGTCCACTGGTTCTCCTTTGGCTAATTTCATTGTTATTTCCTCAAAGAACTCTAACAGATTTGTCAGACATGACCTCCCTTTGACAAAGCCGTGCTGACTCAGTCCTATTTTATCATGCACTTCCAAGTACTCCGCGATCACATCTTATAATAACGGACTCTAAAATGTTACCAATGACCAAAGTCAGCTAACCGGCCTATAATTTCCCATCTCCTGCCTCCCTCCCTTCTTAAACAGTGGTGTTATATTAGCCACTTTCCAGTCCTCTGGGACCCTTCCTGCCTCCAGTGATTCCTGAAAGATCATTATCATAGCATTTACAGTGCAGGAGGCCATTCGGCCCATCGAGTCTGCACCGGCTCTTGGAAAGAGCACCCTACCCAAGGTCAACACCTCCACCCTATCCCCATAACCCCACCCAACATTAAGGGCAATTTTCGACTCTAAGGGCAATTTATCATGGCCAATCCACCTAACCTGCACATCTTTGGACTGTGGGAGGAAACCGGAGCACCCACACACACACGGGGAGGATGTGCAGACTCCGCACAGACAGTGACCCTAGCCGGAATCGAACCTGGGACCCTGGAGCTGTGAAACAATTGTGCTATCCACAAATGCTACCGTGCTGCATTCAGGATCCTGACCTTCCCATTGATTGCCATTTTAACACAAGATCATTGTAAACGCCTCCAAAATCTCCTGAGCTATCTCTTTAGAACCCTGGGGTGTCGTCCATCCGGTCCAGGTGACTTATCCACCTTCAGACCTTTCAGTTTCCCCAGAACCTTCAGTCCTTATTCTGGGATTTTGGCACTTCTCGAAGGTAGTTACCCGACTGCTTAGAGATTTGTCCCGGCCGTAAATAAATGAATATTCGTTACTGACGTGTTCGAGTGTTTTACTTCTGGACTGACGATCAGATACGTGAAAGCGCAATTCACATTTGGTGGCCCGTACGGGGATCTCCAGAGGGCTTGTTTCACTTTGATAGTTTAAAAGTATCTTTGATGTAAACATCTTACTACAACTCGTTATTCATTTTGGGCATATCGTCTCCTCTCAGATCTGCTTTTAAAAAAATGCTTTCGTTTCAATAGTTAACTTTTATTTCTGTGATTTCAAATCGTTTAATTTTCCAATTGTCCCCAGTTCATAACTTTGCCTTTGATTTTGACTTAAATGATGTTTCTCGTAGCCAGGTCATCTCCAATTTTCTTTTAATTAACTTGATGTTCGTAGAATTTTACCCCTTAAATTGACACTAAATTCGACTGAGCATCTTCCATTCTTTCCAGCTGTTTACTAAGTGAGTTTATTTCAATTAAGGTGTGAAACTTTGCTCTTAGCTGTATGCTAAAATTTAACTTGGTTGTGACTTGAAAGACTTGCCTGTTTTAAACATTCGTCACTTAATGCAATTGAAACTCTCATCCATGCTTTTTCAGATGCTTTCTGAGATAGTTACATTCCATGAAGGTGTGAGCCATTGTTTTAGCTTACCACATGAAGCCTGTGTGTCTGCTGAAACCTGCTTGTGCGCAAGAATCTGCATTTTATAACCCTGCTCTTTGCAGCTGCTATTAACCTTTTGTGCGATCTTTCCCTGTACCCTCTCAAACCAGATATTGCCAGACTTTCATGTTTCAAATGACACATTTTTCTGTATTATCAAGAACCCACCGCAAAGAAATTAATTGCCTTGTGGAGGGAATACTGTCAGTTAGTGAAAGATGCATATATACTGGCTAGCTGGCAGGAAAATGCCTCAAAATTGGGTATTGGCCTCACTGAAGGGGGAATTGTTAAAACAGTAGAGGTCTTACAAAGGGAATGTCAAGAATATAAGAAACGTAAGAATGCTACTCCTACCCCGGCGCCGGTCAGCAATGCGAAGCAAGGTTGGGAGGAGGGGGACGATGGGGATGAAGAACATCTGTTCAATTGCGGGGGACGTCAGAAGCCCCCACAGCCTCCACAGCCCCCACAGCCTCCACAGCCCCCACAGCCCCCACAGCCCCCACAGCCTCCACAGCCACCTCCGCCACCGCCCCTGGAATGTGATCAGTATTATGAGTAACTCAGTATGTTCAGAACTACATTGGTCTCAGAATAAACAGATAAAGAATTTGTGCTGGGCAGTTTCGAAACTGCTGCGTTGAAATTGACACTGCATGGCTCCGCAGGGTCCTAGTGCCCGCTGATCACAAACAGTCACTAGCAGAACCGCCTCAAGGAGGCACTCCTCCAGGCCCCTGCCCTTGGTCGACCCTTATTTGATCGCCCTTTTCAGCTCTATTGCACAGTCCTTGCCGACTGCGCCACAGCTGTCCTGACCCAACGCCACGGCGACCGCTGTCGCCCGGTTGCATACTACTCCTCTAAACTCGATCCGGTAGCCCTTGGCTATCCTATCTGTACCCAAATTCTTGCAGCTATCTACAACAGCCTGCAATCGGCTGCTAATATTACCCTCCAACAAGATATCACTGTCTATAGTTCCCATTCTGTTACGGCCCTTTTGGGACAGCTACAGACTCAGCATCTCACGATGGCTCGTCAGAACAAATATGAGATTGCTCTCCTTAATAACCCGAAAGTCCAGTTTGCCCACTGCACCACTATCAACCCTGCTGACTTTTTGACGCATCCTCCCACAGACATGCGCGACCCAACTCATGACTGTCTGCAACTGTTGCAAGAAGTCTCCTCGGTTCGAGATGACCTCTCCGATATACCCCTCCCAAGTGCAGATTGTTCCTTTTTCACCGATGGAAGTTCTTCCGTCGGCGAAAGGGGGGATAGACAATCTGGCTATGCAATCATCGATCAAGACGGTGATGGAAAAACAGAGGATTTCTAACCTCCGCTGGTACACCCATCTCACACCAGCAGTTAGTAACACAGTTATTGCAGGCCCTTATGCTCCCAGACAAGATAGCGGTGATAAAATGCGCAGCACATACAAAAGGCACGGGACTGGTGGAAACGGGCAACAGGAGAGCGGACGAGAAGGCAAAAGAAATTTCTAAATCTGGCAAACTAATGGTGCCTAGAATGATGAGGCAGACTAAAACCCCCCCCCCGGAAAAGTCTCCCTCTGAAAAACCTATGCCAACCATTGCTGACATAATCCAAATGCAGGAGGACGCTCCTGCAACTGCTGTAAATATGTGGAAAAACTTAGGATGTATATATGATATCGAAAATAAGCTGTGGGTCACCCCGGTAGGACAAACATGTATGACCGATGCATTAGCAGCCTGGGTGACCGAATGTGTACACTTTGCAACTCACTGTGGAGCTCGTGCCACAGGGGACATATTGTTAAAAAGCTGGTGGCACCCACGACTGCAGGAAATGGCCCAACAAATTAGCAGTCGGTGCCTAATCTGTCAACAGCACAACCCCGGTACGGCCGTCCCCTGTGATCCTGGCACAACCCCCTTACCTGAGGGTCCATTTGAGACCCTACAAATGGATTACATTGAGTTGGAAAGATGTCAATGCTATAAATATGTGTTAGTCATTGTGGACACTTTTAGCAAATGGATCGAGGCCTACCCGACTACGGATAACAAGGCCTCGACAGTAGTTAAGGTGTTAATGCGAGAAATTGTTCCGCGATTTGGAATTCCAGCCCGGCTGAGCTCTGACAATGGTCCCCACTTCATAGGTCAAATCAATAAGGAATTCTGTGCTCTGCTAGGAATAAAGCAACAGTTTCATTGTGCCTACAGACCACAAGCCGCTGGAGTGGTGGAAAGGGCTAATCAGACTCTAAAGACTAAACTCGCTAAACTACAAGCAGACACTGGGGCCACTTGGCTCAAACTCCTGCCTTTAGCACTCTTCCAGCTACGTGCCACCCCTGCAGGAAAAATTCGCCTAAGCCCAGCGGAAATACTATATGGCAGACCCTTTCGAACGCCTTGGGACAGCAGTGTTCCACGGAATGTTCAATTCCATTACATGACTACCGAGATGGCTAATTATATATTAACACTAACTAGAATTTTGAAAGGATTACACTCCCGAGTTCGTGCCACCCAGGAAGAAGTCCCATCCATTACTCATGACGTCTCCATCAACCCTGGGGATTATGTCCTAATTCGAAATTGGACACGTAAAGGTTTGGAACCTCGATGGGATGGTCCCCTACAGGTTCTACTCACTACCCCCACTGCAGTAAAAGTGGAGGGACGAAACGCATGGGTACATATGCACCATTGTAAGTTAATTAAGTATCCATGATGTTCTAAACTTTTCCTTTAAGTCCTAGGAACACGAGTACCAGGATGAGGCCCCTCTTCGCCGTCACAATACTCGCCACCCTGCTCTCTCTCGCTACATCCGAAAGAAGGAGATGCCTGTACGGAAGCCGACACCCACCCATGTGCCGGGAAGGAACCCCACGATGTGGAACAACGACAGATCTCCGATGGATCACCACCGCTATCAGAAACTGCCCGACCACCGTTCCTCCCAACGACCAGAAGCGCCGATTCCTGATTACGTACATGGTTCTAATGTACGATCGCCACACATGCAGGTGGAACCACCGGTGCATTGATAAGGACAGGGTACAAATTTTACCATCAAGGACTACTCACCCCTACTCGCCTTCCAGAAGGAAGCGGGCAACGCACCATGTAACGGCAAATTCATTTCTGTTTATGTCCTATGTCTATGCTAAGAAAGTGGGTGTCTCCTCTTGCTGAGTATGTACACAGGTCCCGACCCATGCCCATGGAGGCATTCCCTTGATATCTGTTCCTTTCTCGATTGAACAGACGGCTGAATGGGTTATATTCCAGACAGTTCAGAGAATATCACGCGTCTGGTAACCCATATCAGAGATGGAGTACAGCGCTTGCGACTCGCCGGTCAGGCTGACTGGTGGAGCTGGATGTGGTCCAATTCTTGGGCCACTTACCTATTCCATGGGCTCATTATCTTCGTTACCATCTGTTTGTTGCTCTGTATCATAGCTACAGGTGTGAAATGCCTATGCAACCGTTTGGGTGCCACTGCATTACCACAGATGCTTCAGAGATCCGCCCTAGACGAAAAAGAAAAACTGGGTCCACCTACCCCTGACCTATATGAGGAAGTGGCATCCTGCCGGAGCCTAGTAGAGGAGGAGTACCTCCGCCTCGCTCTCATTTCCATCTAAAGTATCCTGAGTGTTATGTGATCAAGGAATGATCAAAGGGGGGAATGTAGAAGTGGATTTCATTTGGAACTTCGCTGATAGGGTTAATATAACAGTTCTGAAAAGCTCTGTGAAAGAGATGTCAACAGGTCAAGGGATGAAATAAAGGGAGCGTGTTCTGACCGGCATCTGTGAAAGCAGAGATGTCAGAAGGTTATGGGATGGAAAGAGGGGAGTGTGGCTTTGGTACTATTTAATGTTCTGACCGGCATCTGTGAAAGCAGAGATGTCAGAAGGTTATGGGATGGAAAGAGGGGAGTGTGGCTTTGGTACTATTTAATGTTCTGACCCGCATCTGTGAAAGCAGAGAGGTCAAAAAGTCAAAGAATGGAATGAATGGGAAGCATTACTTTATTGCAGAGATAGCATAATTAAGCTCGTTTGACCAGTTGAAACAAATAAACATTGAGATGTAAGAGGAATGGGCTTTGGAATGAGATAAGCCAGATGGCCATGGGATACAAAAACCTTTGTATAATATTAATAGTGACTTGTGCTAATGATTATGTCAAAAATAACCTCCCGACCTCGAAGAATAATTCCATATATGTACATGTTCTGGATCCTTGCCAAATCATAGGTGTATCTAGGAATTTAAGGGGACCACCCCTAAGCTGTAAAATGTATAAAAATACAGTCCTTATTCTGGGATTTTGGCACTTCTCGAAGGTAGTTACCCGACTGCTTAGAGATTTGTCCCGGCCGTAAATAAACAAATATTCGTTACTGACGTGTTCGAGTGTTTTACTTCTGGACTGACGATCAGATACGTGAAAGCGCAATTCACAACTGCACTCACCTCTGCCCCCTGATTCTCCTGGAGTTCTGGCATCCCACTGGTGTCTTCCACCTTGAAGACTGATGCAGAGTAACTATTCAGTTCGTCTGCCATTTCTTTGTTTCCTATTATTACTTCTCCAGTCACGTTTTCCAATGTCTATTATTGCCTCTCTCTTACCTTTTATATATTGAAAAAAACTCTTCCTATCTTCTTTTATATTACTCGCTAGCTTGCACTCATATTTCATCTTCTCTCACTTATTTGTTTTTTAGTTGTCCTCTGCTCGCTTTTAAAGGTTTCCCAATCCTCTGGCTTCCGGCTAAAACGCAGACTGGGTGATCGCTTTGCTGAGCACCTTCGGTCTGTGTGTATTCAGGATCCTGACCTTCCCATTGCTTGCCATTTTAACACAAGACCCTGCTCCCATGCCCGTCCTCGGCCTGCTACAACGTTCCAATGAAGCTCAACGCAAACTGGAGGAACAACATTTCATCTTCCAGTTAGGCACGCTACAGCCTTCCGGTCTCAACATCGAATTCAACAACTTCACATGATTAGCTCTACCCCACCTCGACCCATTTGTTTTCATCCCATTTCATTTTAACTCTGTTTGACCATTTCTTTCTCTCATCTTTCTTTGTATATATTCACCCATCCCCCCCACCTTATCCACGTTTCGTTACCCTTTCTCCCCTTTGCTCCCCCCTTCCCCCACATCTACATCTGTCACAGTTTACCCTCTGATGTTAGTTTCTCTGCAGTTTGGTCTTTCACACTGTATTATTCCTTGTATCTGAATAAAGCTCATAGTCTTACAGTCGAAGTAAATGCTTTATTTGCATGAGTTCATTCTCTCTCCAGCGCTTATAATATGTTACATCTGGGCTGCCTGTCTGTGTCCTGCTCACCAGCTGCCGTTCTTGTGAAGAGTCTCTGACTTCCTGTCCGTCTGTATTTATACATCTCCCATGCTCTCTCTAGTAATTGCTTAGTTGTATTGCATTTACATTGACCCCTTGTATACATGCACTGATATGCAGATCACTACACACACCTTTTGTTCTCTCTGGGGACTGCCATTAGCACTCTTTCCCCTTGCTTTCTGTGGTTATTAGCACCCCGTTTCCCTGGGTTTCTGTGGCTATGACTCATTTTTCATTCTCACTCCACAGTATAAACATTTCCCACTTTCTCGGTCTTAAGCTTTGACAAAGGATCATCTGGACTCAAAACATTAGCTCTTTTCTCTCCCTACAGATGCTGCCAGACCTGCTGAGATTTCCCAGCATTTTCTTTTTGCTTTCTTAATCACATCATCTGCCTGTCCTGTTACTTCAACACTTCAGTATTCTGCCATTTATTGTGAATCCCCTGTCACCTTTTCTGTACCCAAATTAGCTCACACTTCTCCAGACTGATCAATTTGTCACTTATCTGTCTACCTGACCGATCCATTGACACCTTCCTGTAGTCCACAGCTTTGTTCCTCACTATCAACCATAATGTCAATATTCCTCTCATCTGCAAACTTCTTCATCATGCGTCGCCTACATTTAGGTTTAATCATTAATATATATCACAAAAAGCAAGGGATCTAATACTATGCCCTGTGGGAACCCCACTGGAAGCAGCCTTCCAGTCACAAATACATCCGTCTACAATTATGCTATGCTCCCTACCGCTAAGGCAATTCTGAACCCAGCTTCCAACTTTCCCTTGGGTCCGGTCAGAAAAGATTTCAACAGTTTACTAAGTACTGAGATTAGGTTGATGAACCTGTAATTACTTGGTCTATCCCTTCCCACAATTTTAAACAAGGTTAGAATGTTAGCTGTCCTCAGTCCTCCATTCCTAAACCTGCAAAAAGAGAAGATTGAAAATGATGGACCGTTTTCCACTTTTGCTTTTCTTAATAGCCTGGGATACATTTCTTCAGGCGCAATTTATCCACTTTCAGAGATACTCAACTCCTCTCCGCTCTTGCTATGTTTATCCAATCTGATAATTCTCCTTAACTACAATATCTACATTGTAACCCTCTTGTGTGATGCCTACACTCCCTCCATATTTTCATCTCTAATTGACACTATTCTTTCTTTCGTTAACCTTTTGCTGGTAATTTATTTATAGAACATCTCGATTTTATTTGCCAATATTTTGCCTCTCATGTCTGTCTTTTCATTTTTAATTTCATCTTTACACTTTCTATACTTCTCCAAGCTTTTTGCAGTATTTGTCTCTCAATATGTCAGAATCACAGATTGTCACAGTGCAGTAGGACGGCATTCAGCCCATCGTGTCTGCACTGGTTCCCCAAAGGAGCATCTGGCTTTGTGCCATTCCCCTGCCTTTCCCCGTACCCCTGCACATTATTTCAACAGAAACAATCATCGAATACCCTCTTCGATGCCTCAATTGAACCTGCCTCCCAAACCACTCGTGTGAAAATATTTTCTCACATCACATTTTCAAATCATTTTAGATCTGAGCCCTCTCGTTCTTGATCTTTTTACGAACAATTTCTACGATCTATCCTGTCTAGCCCATTCATCGCTTTGAACATCTCTCTCAAATCTCCTCTTGGCTTTCTTCTCTCTAGGAACAGTCCCAACCTTTCCAATCTATCCTCTGACAAGAGGTTCTCTTCTTTGGTTTATTTTATCTCCTTTGTTGCACCTGAACATCCAGGGGCTCGAAGATTTGGGAGTCCCACCCTTTTTCTGACCCCTATCGCCACTTCCTTGAATGCTTCCCACTGCCCAGACACTGGGCGCGATTCTCCCAAACAGGGAGAAATCGTAAGGCTGGCGTCAAAAACGGGCGGGTTTGACGCCAGCCTCCCCCTCCCCGACCGGGAACCGATTCTGGTCCCCGGTGGGGCTAGTATGCCGCGGCCGTGAACTCCGGCATCGCGGGCTTAACGAATTTCGTTAAGCCCGCTTGCCAGAGTTTGCGACGGCTGACGCGTCGCATGACGTCAGCTGCGCATGCGCGGATTGAAAGACTCCAACCCGCACATGCGCGGATGACATCATCGCGCATTTGCGCGAAACCCGCGCATGCGCGGGCCGGGATGCCCCTCAGCCGCCCCGTGAATTGATACAGCAGGGCGGCGGAAGGACAAAGAGTGCACGGGAATCGGACCCGCTGCCCGCGATCGGTGCCCACCGATCGCGGGCCCATGGCACCCTTGGCACGGCCGTGGTACTGCCGTGCCAATCGGTGCCATGGTTGCCAAGATCGGGTCTTTACGGCCGTTTTTACGAACGGCCAGACCAAGTGTGTTTGCCGTTCGTAAAAACGGCCGTAAAAGGCTTGGAATTCGGCCCATCGGCCAGCTGAGAATCGCTGCTCGCCGTAAAAAAACGGCGGCAGCGATTCGTGTCGGGAGTCGGGCGTGGGGGGGGGGGGGGGGGGGAGAATAGCAGGAGGGCGTCGGACTAGCGTGGCCGTAAAAATTTACGACCCCTGCTATTCTCCGCACTGTTTCCAGTTCACTTTTGCCAAAACACACCTCAACAGAGTAGAATTTTCCCAAATTGAGAACTTTCACTCCGAGTATAATCATTGATGAGTCCTGAATTGAGGTCTTCCACTCAGAGTACAATTATTGATGTGCAGTGCAGGTCACCAATGCGTCAAGTTGTAACAGAGAAGGCAGTCTACAGACAATTCAGAAAGATGTACAAGAACAAGTCCAAAACATTGGGTCAGTTTGGATTAACACTGAGAAGGTAGGTAAAAGACTTCAGGAAGACATGTTCGCAGAACGGTCAGACACGTGGAAGATACAATTTAATGCAAAGAAACAGGAGATATTGACTTTGAGTAGACTATACAGTACTTTCAACAGAAAAATACGCAAGGCTGTGCATGAAGAGACACCAGGGATTTAAGTATATAATTTCCCAAATATGTCAATGCAAGTGGTTAAGCCATTAAATGGAGTGATAGAGTAAAACTACAAAAGTCATCAATTAGGCCTGTGAGCAAACTGCAGACAATTGTGCATGACCCATTAGAGAATAATATTTAAACCATAGATTCACCAGGAAGATGCCAGGGATGGGAACTTATAGTTACGAGAAGACTTGACAAATATTTCTACTTGCGCAGAGGAGCCAATGTAGAGACCAAATGATTTTTTTCCTCAAAGTCCAAAAGCCTTTGATATAGTATCTAGGCAAAGATTTTCCTCAAGCTGATCCATCAGTGACCAGGAGGCATTGATTTTAAATTATCACGAAAGCAATGAGGAACAAGAGTTTAGAATAAATGTTCTGATGCAGCAGGCTGTTGCTTGCCCCTGAGGAATGTTGGAGGTAGGGACCACTGCGTGTTTCAAATAATAAAAATCAAACCAACATTTGAAATGGAAGATATGTCACTATGGATGGAGGGGGATTCATTTTCAATTGCTCTAGTGAAGAGTCAGGTCAGACACAATAGGCTGAATATCCTCCTTTCTGAGCTGTGAACTCGTATACATCCATGCATTTTTCCCATTCTAACAGTTCGTCCAAACTCACCACAGATGATGTCCAAAGCACAGAGTGTGATATCATTGAAGCAATTAAAAGGTCCTTTTCCCACTTCCTTCTCCCACTTTTCCAGTAAAACATTGGCCTGTTCATTCATAACCTCTAGAAATTCCATCAGAATTGTGAAATGAAATGTCGGAGTTATCAATTTTCTCCTTGCACGCCATTTACTTCCTGTACTACAAAGCAAAGAGTAGGAAATTATTTCTACACAGTAAGACATTATTTTATTGCATTTTCATAAAGTATCTCTAAAAGGGAGGAGGCCAACCTCAGACAAGAAGCTGCAATAATATTAATGATCCCAAGTGTCCATATCTCCAAATTCCACAAATAAGATCATTTGCTTTTATCAACTTTAATGATGTGAAATAACACAGATGGAGAGCATTGAATACATATCTAAATATCCGTTGTGTTACGGAACAATATCTTAAGGAAATTATATCAAATTTTTCATCATTTTGAAAAAATATTTATTAAGACAAACAGGACAAGCTTCCAATACACCAACAGAGAGAGTTATATGCAAGCGAATTAAGCATTTGCAAGTGACTGGCAATTTATGCAAACCTATATCATGCAGCAGTACTTAAAGGGGGTGGTTTAGCACAGGGCTAAATAGCTGGCTTTGAAAGCAGACCAAGGCAGGCCAGCAGCACGGTTCAATTCCCATACCAGCCTCCCCGAACAGGCACCGGAATGTGGCAACTAGGGGCTTTTCACAGTAACTTCATTTGAAGCCTACTTGTGACAAAAAGCGATTTCCATTTCATTTCAAATCAAAATCAGCTGTTCCTGTTTTTATTTAATATGAAACAATGATCTGTTGATTCTTTCAATCAAAAGTAAAATGATACTATTCTGCAGTTAGAATTATACAGCGTGTAAGGAGATTATTCAGCAAACTGCGCCTTTAGCAGCTCTTTCAAAGAGCTTTCCTCTTAACACCACTTTTCATTTTATTCCTCTATCGGGTGTGGGCGTTGCTGGCAGGGCCAGCATTTTTTGCCTATGATTTCTTGTGTTATCATTAGGCTCACAGTGGCGCAGTGGTTAGCACGGATGCCTCACAGTGCCAGGGACCTGGGTTCAATTCCAGCCTTGGAGAACAGTCTTTGTGGAGTTTGCATTTTTTCACCGCGTCTGCGTGGATTTCCTCCGGGTGCTCCAATTTCCTCCCGCAGACCAAAGATGTGCAGGTTACGTGGGACTGGTCATGTTAAACTGCCCCTTAGTGCCCAGGGGTTATGGGGATAGGGCAGAGTGCTCATTCCAAGGGTCGTGCCAAATGGCCTCCTTCTGCATTATTGGGATTATATCATTCTCTGATTCTCAATTATGCAGCCATTCGAATCCAGCACGCCTAACTTCTCAAAAGAACTGGGGATCAAGTCGGGAGTCATTTTGACTTGTGAAACAGTTGCTCGGAGCTCAGTTGTCTTCCTCATCTCTGTTGACTTTCATTTCCATTGACGTCAATGAAAATCAGAAGAAATGTATAATGTGGGTGGGGGAATCTGCATGGTAAGGGAGTGAATCACTCCTGGGTATCTCTCCTAATGCCAGAGCAGATAAAAGCCATTTTACTCCTCCAGGAGAAAGGTCTCCCAAACAGAGAATTCAGCCCAAAATCATTTCTGGAGTGGGAGCTAAAGACCACAACGAGACCGGTTCCCAGAGATCAGGGCAGCCCAACTTCAAAGTTAAGTTGAAGGTCCTCCAAAACAGCCACTCACAGGCAACGCGGCACCCTGCAGACATGGGCAATACACCCAACCCTCGATGCCGCAGTGGCAGCCACCTCTCCACTACTAAATGTCCGTGTAACCCCCGCCCCCAACACCACGTAGGCATGAGGGTGGGCCGGACCCACCCCACCCCACCTGACTCCTTCCTTACTAGCATTGGGGCATCGGACCCCCTCCCTGCCATCCCCTCTCTCTCTCTCTTCCCCCCCCCCACCTAACAACCCAAGAGAGTGATTCCCCAACATGGGGTCTCCAACATCCCCCATTCCACACGTCCCCATCAGGCCCACACCCTCAATTCCACCCCCTCTTCCCCCCTTCATGGCCATCACCCCTCTCAGGTCCTGCCCCTTTGCAGTGCCGTTGGCATCCTGGCACTGCACCCTGGCACTGCCAGTGTTAGGGTGCTGAGGGCAGTGGCAGAGCACTGTCCTGCCCTGCCTACCCAGGGGCTCCAATGGCCTCTAATCCCTCGGGTGTGGCCATCTCGTCTGGTTCACACTTCTGGAAACCTATACTGATGTGTGCCGGCCTCACACTGCGCCAGTGGGGACGGAAAGTCCCGGAAGCCGGGAGATATCGGCTTCGAATGGGCTGCGCATATTTAAATCAGTTTAAAGACTTATTTAAGTATGTGAGTTTGGTTCATGCCCAGCGAGGGACTCTATCTCCGCTCCACCACGCTCCATTCGGCGCTCAGTGCGAATCCTGTTTAGTCTCCCACTATTCTCCGGGACTAGGAGGAGGTAGGCCAGGCACAACGGGGCATCTGTCAGCAAAACTGCACTTTGTCTTCAGTTCTTTTAAATTACATAAAGTGAACTGTCATAAATGAGTTAATTGCTGTGCTGTACAATTAGGAAATAAATTGAGCTGACAATGTATTTACTTTGGCAGGTTACCCTCTTAGTGAAGATACCAAAAGGTAATAGCTTACATTTCTCTCGGATATTGAGAAGGTGGTGGTGAATTGTTGTCTCTAAGTACTGAATTCTATGTGGTGTAAATATACCCACAGTACTGTTGGGAAATGCTTTCATACTTTTACAAAAACGCTTTTGATCCAGAGACCGTGAAGAAGCGGTAACATGATTCCAAATAAGGATGTGTATGTGACTTGGAGAAGAATTTGGAGTGGTGGTGATCCCATGTCTCTGCTGCTCTTATCCTTCAAGGTAATAGAGATCGTGAGTTTCGAAAGTGTTGTCAAAAAAGCCTTGGTTTCTGCAGTACATCTTGCAATATGGTAACATTGCTGCCATTGTGCATTGGTGACAGAGGGAGCAAACATGTATTTTGGTCAGTGAGGTGCCAATCATGTCCTCAAGCTGAAGCCGCACTCATTCAATCAAGTCACACATCACATTCCTGAACTTGTGCCTTACAGATGGTGAAAAGGCTCTGGGGAGTCACGAGGTGGATAACTCACTGCAGAATACCACAATATTACATGGCTGGTCCAGTTACGTTTCTGGTTACTCCCCTAATTTCTCCCCGAACCCCTGCTGTTTTTTCATATTCAAGAGTGGGTAACTCAATAGGATTATTGCAGATTGTGCTGCATCTCAAAGGCAATTATAGCGATGAGCAATAAATGCTGACTTATCCAGCGACATCCACATCCTATGAATGATTTTTATTAATGAATTTCTAAAAAAAGAACAACTGACATGCACAATTGAAATGTTAATTGTAATTTGTGGCACTTTCCTCAATCTTATCAGCGAGAGGATGTTGCAATATGTTACCTTATCACATTGAACACGTATGACGTAGTATTCATGGTACAAAGCAAGTCACCCTTTGTGACACTAATATCAGATTTAAATAGTCATTTCTATATTAATGTGGTGTGTTACAGTTCACTCAGGAAGTCAAAGCTGCCTCAGCAACATGCAGATCTCACAAGCATGTTGCAGCCTGGAGCTATGGATCGTGAAGATAAAGGCTCTAACTTTCTTTCCATCACGTGGCCGGCCAGGCGTCTCTCCTGCTCTTCCGCCTGCTACTGTGATGTGTTGGAAGGATTTTCAGGTTGGAAGGATTTTCAACCTGTTTGGCCACATTGTGAACACGCTTTCCTTGCCCATCAAGTCCTGAGATGGTACTCGAGCCCAGAGCTCTGGCGCAGTCAGGGACAATATCCTGACCGTCAAGGGTGTCTACCGTTCCATCCCTCAACCGCACTTCGGAAAATCAGACCACAGGACAGTGCTCCTTCTCCCGGCATATAAGCAGAAACTTAAGTGAGAGAATCCGGTTAAGAAGGGTGCACAATGCTAGTGCGAGGCAACAGAAGAGCTCCTACGTGATTGCTTGGAGTCAGTGGACTGGTCCATATTCAAGAACTCAGCGGCCAACTTGTATGCCACCACCGTCACAGACTTCATCAGCAAGTGTGTTGAAGATTGCGTACCAAAGAAAGTAGTGCATGCGTTGCCCAACCAGAAACCATGGGAGATCCACTCTCTACAGAAGACCAGGTCTGAGGCGTTCAAGACAGGTGACCCTGACCGATAGAAGAAATCTAGGGATGACTTCCGCAAAGACATCAGGGGTGCCAAGGGACAATACCAGACTAAGCTAGAGGCACAGACTAACGACACGGACTCTCGTCGGTTGTGGCCAGGCTTACGGGCTATAAAACAAAGCAGAGTAGAATCTCTGGCAACAGAGCACCCCTCCAATGACTCAATGCATTCTATGCTCGTTTCGAGCAACATTGTTAACTGCCACAACAGCCTCGGACACACCTATACCTACCTACCATCACAGTCTCAGAAGTCAGATCAACACTCTTGAAAGTGAACCCATAGAAAGCCGGAATCCCTGCGCTGACAAGCTGGCAGGTGTGTTCGCAGACAGCTTCAACCTCTTCCTGCTCCGGTCCGAGGTTCCCATCTGCTTCAAGAAGACCACTATCATACCGGTGCTAAAGAAGAACCAGACAACGTGCCTCAATGACTACCTCCAATGGCCTTGACATCTATCATTATGAAGTGCTTCGAGAGGTTAGTCATGAGATGCATCAACTCCATACTCCTAGAATGCCTTGATCCACTGCAATTCGCATACTGCCGCAACCGGTCCACAGCAGACTCTATCTCTCTGGCCCTACCCCTACACCCATGTCCAGAGCATCTCAACAAAAAAGACTCCTACGTCAGACTCATATTCATTTACTATAGCTCCATCTTCAATACCATAATCCCCCAAGCTCAACTCAAAACTCCAAAACCTAGGACTTGGCTCCTCCCTCTGCAACTGGATCCCAGATTTGCTGGCCCATAGACCACAATCAGTAGGGATAAACAATGAGACGAGAATCGCGTGGGGCAGCGTGGCCCAGTCGCGGGGATTCTCCGGCCTGGCCCAGGGCTGGAAGAATCCAGCCCCATATGTTCACCTCATAGAGACAAAAAATACACACATTACAGGGTAAAAGACCTTCATATGGACAAGACAGGTATTTCTCGCTGGCAGGAGGGTTCCTGCCATTGGCCGGTGGTTTGATCTGAAGATCCTGCCACTGTCATGGAACTTCCCACTGAATCCACTCCACACCGCTGGGAAACCCGCGGGGGGGGGGGGGAGGTGCCCCATCAGCGGGATGGAAGATCCCACTGCCAGCTCAGTATAGTTAATATCAGAGAGAAATGCGCGCTATTACCTTTCATTGCGTTCACTAATAGGGTAACCTGCCAAAATAGCTGAACTTTCAGCCCAATTTATTTCCCAATTGTACAGCACAGCAATTAACTCACTTAATGTAATCTAAAAGAACTGAACAAAGTGCAGTTTTGCTGACATGATTAACTGTGAGCACGATTCTCCGGCCTTCCCGCCGCAGATTTCTCAGGGGTGGGAGGCGGCGTGCCGTTCTCTGGCAGCGTGATCATCTTGTCCTGCCACTGTCAATGGAAATCTCCACTGACGCCACCCCACGCTGCTGGGAAAACCGCGGTGGGGATGCGCTAGCGGTGGGACCCGAGAAGCCAAGTGCTGTGAACACCCATCAATTCCAGTCCGTATCTTCGCAATGTTTTGAGTGAACAGTATTTTTAACACAAAAATAAACATTTGGGCCGGGATTCTCCGAAATCCCAGCCAAGTGTTGACGCCGGCGTCCAAACCGGCACGAGCGACACTGGCGTCAACGGGCCTTCAGGCCCAGTCATTCTCCCCATCCTCAGTGACTAGAACCGCGCCGGAGTGCTGTGCACTGCTCTGGCGCCGAAAGCCAGTCCTACAGGGCCGGCGCGGGTCCGTGCATGCGCGCCACGGCCGTCTCCACGCTGGCCCCCGGGCAACATGGCGGAGCCCTACAGGGGCCAGCGTAGAGGAACATAGCTCCCCCCCCCCCCGGAATGAGCGTGCCCGCCGATTGATAGCCCCCAAACGCGGGCCTGGCTACCGTGGAGGCCTCCCCACCAGGATCATACGTGAACGACCCCAGTGGGACTCGGCTGAACTCGGTAGGCAGTCAGCCAGTCGAGCGCGAAGAATCGCCGCGGGGGGGCGCTTTCAACGGCATCCCGGCGTCGGAGCAGCATGGCGGGATTCAAACACCTCCACCCACCCTGGCGATTCTCCGACCCGGTGTGGGTTCGGATACTCCCGCCCTTAGTTCCTTGATCACGGAACTGCACTGATGCTTGGAGAGAAGTTCTAATAATTAATCCCGTGTCCGAATTACTTTTATTTCATAGCAAAACATATCGGGAACAGTGTGAACAAGGTGATAATAATTTAGTTGGCCATTATACATTTCTTCTGATTGTCACTGACGTCAATGGAAGTGAAAGTCAGCAGAGATGAGGAAGACAACTGAGCTTCGAGCACCTGTTTCACAAGTCAAGCTGACTCCCCGATTGGATACCGAGTTATTTTGAGAAGGTAGGTTGCTGAATTCTAATGGCTCCATAATTGAGCCTAGTGATAACACAAGGAATCATACTGAAAGGCCAGTTATGCATTCTCTCAACATTTATGAGATCTAACAGATTCAAATTCACAAACACATAACTCAACTGTTTCATTGTAGCCAATAAATTCAGCTCCACTGTACTTCAGAAAATTCCATCTCAAATTGTCACATTCCATGTCCCGTGTTCCGCCAAAAAGATGAAGAGGAACATAATATACTTCTGGATAGGAGCACAATTCTTTCACGTGTCAGAGTATATGTCTCCTGGCTTTGTGTATGTGCCAGTTAAAGAGTTAGTGTAGCTAAAGCCACAAATTCAGTAAGACACTTGTTAAATAAATGTTTGTTTTAAGGAGTCTAGTTAAAAGGAATCATCAAATCTTTGAATTATTTAGTATGTATTGCAATAACCTAATCCAAATGTTCATTGACATTGATGCGTCTATTTCCCTGGTGGTGTTAACATAATAAATTGAAGATGGGTAGCTTGAATGTCAGATCCCAAATGTCAATGATATTTAGTCAAATATCACTTCACACCCAGCTTTGACTGCATATGGCCAAATGTAATGGGCTCCAACCATAATTAATGGCTTTTAATAAAGATGCCTGTCACTCAGAGTAGTAAAAGCAACAGCAGGTGTAACATAACCCTTCTCAATGAGGACAGGTTGACTGACTGACTATTCCTCACCTCATAAAGGTAATACCAGAGTGAGGTGAACAAAGCTCAGGTGATACCTGACAACAGAGGAAGCTAGGGGAAACTGTTCTGTAACTCGGTGACATTTTTGAGCATGCCCTGGTTGAAGTGAATACCACTGAAATAACAATTAGACTCCTGCCTGACATCTTTCCAGCAAAAGGAAGAGCCACAGCAGAACTGAAGCAGAGGAGGGAGGGAATGGAATGTTTACAATATACTCACATGACCAAACAAAGGCAATCTAAACATACTTTCAAAATATCTTGCACTATTACTACAGTCCTATGGAAAATGACAGCTCTGTATTACCAAGAGAGCTTTGCAGAAACTTACTTTCAGATAACCATTACATGATCTGACCATCGCAAAGGCTCTATCAGATATATGTAGATGTAATAATCATACCTGGTCAACAGTCCTGTACCAAGCCAGGGGTGAAGAAACTTGTATGCATAGGATTTATCAAGCTGCTTGGAACTGCTCAATATCACCTATAGGATTACAAGACGATACATTGTTAGATGCATCATAGCCTGCATTTTTAATAGAATCACAATTAATGTTTATGTACTTGTAACAAATCATAAACTACCGCCATGTTCTATTCTAGCAGTTCAAAATAGAAGAACCAAAAACACTAGTGTGCGTTCTCCACCTCGCGATGCTGGCAGAGGGGGTCCTGATGCAGAGGAGAATGGGGCATCCGGAGGAAAGCAGGATTGGTGCCGGGCACCCGGGGGCGCTGATTCGTTTGCGATGCTCCGGCCCTCACCTCCCACCGCTGGTGGCGGGATCGGGGCTCATGCCCACATGCTGGCGGGAGGATGCAAATGGGTGCTAATGACCTATTTGCATCCACTAAGCAGGCCGGGCACCAAGTCTCCGGGCCCGTGTGATTCTCTGGTCCTCTGGCTGGGAATCATGTAGGCGGGGATCACTACTGGGATTTACCAGTGTGGCCCTGACGTGATGGACCTCACGGTGGGCCGAGGGGGTAATTCCTCAAACATATCTAGCAACATGCAGAGCTCTGTAATCCTACAACTGACAGATTAGACCATAAGACCATAAGACATAGGAGCGGAAGTAAGGCCATTCGGCCCATCGAGTCCACTCCACCATTCAATCATGGTTGATTTCAACTCCATTTACCCGCTCTCTCCCCATAGCCCTTAATTCCTCGAGAAATCAAGAATTTATCAATTTCTGTCTTAAAGACACTCAATGTCCCGGCCTCCACCGCCCTCTGTGGCAATGAATTCCACAGACCTACCACTCTCTGGCTGAAGAAATTTCTCCTCATCTCTGTTCTAAAATGACTCCCTTTTATTCTAAGGCTGTGCCCCCGCGTCCTAGTCTCCCCTGCTAATGGAAACAACTTCCCTACGTCCATCCTATCCAAGCCATTCATTATCTTGTAAGTTTCTATTAGATCTCCCCTCAACCTCCTAAACTCCAATGAATATAATCCCACGATCCTCAGACGTTCATCGTATGTTAGGCCTACCATTCCTGGGATCATCCGTGTGAATCTCCGCTGGACCCGCTCCAGTGCCAGTATGTCCTTCCTGAGGTGTGGGGCCCAAAATTGCTCACAGTATTCTAAATGGGGCCTAACTAGTGCTTTATAAAGCCTCAGAAGTACATCCCTGCTTTTATATTCCAAGCCTCTTGAGATAAATGACAACATTACATTTGCTTTCTTAATTACGGACTCAACCTGCAAGTTTACCTTTAGAGAATCCTGGACTATGACTCCCAAGTCCCTTTGCACTTTAGCATTATGAATTTTGTCACCGTTTAGAAAATAGTCCATGCCTCTATTCTTTTTTCCAAAGTGCAAGACCTCGCACTTGCCCACGTTGAATTTCATCAGCCACTTCTTGGACCATTCTCCTAAACTGTCTAAATCTTTCTGCAGCCTCCCCACCTCCTCAATACTACCTGCCCCTCCACCTATCTTTGTATCATCGGCAAACTTGGCCAGAATGCCCCCAGTCCCGTCATCTAGATCGTTAATATATAAAGAAAACAGCTGTGGCCCCAACACTGAACCCTGCGGGACACCACTTGTCACCGGTTGCCATTCCGAAAAAGAACCTTTTTTCCCAACTCTCTGCCTTCTGTCTGACAGCCAATCGTCAATCCATGTTAGTACCTTGCCTCGAATACCAGATTAGATGAAAGCTCTGCAGTCCTTCCACATCCAGTCAAGAATGATGGTGGACAATGAGACAACTAATGGGAGAGGAGGCTCCATGAACATCCCCATCCTCAATGAGGCCCAATGTAAGTATAAAAGACAAAGTTGAGCCTTTTATAACTATCAGCCAGATATGCTAAATAGTAGATCCATCTCGGCCCCCTCCCAGCACCACACAGGCCAATTCAATTCACGCCACATAATATCAAAAAAACAGCTAAAGCAATGGGCCTCAATCACAGTGCTATATTGTTGAAGACTTATTCTCCAGATCTAATCATGGCCAGGCCAGGTTGTTCCAGTACAGCTGCAACACTGGAAGCCACCAAAGTAGAAAATTATGCAATTAAGTATTTCATGCCCAGTCAGTCACTCTTCTTCGAGCAAAACATGTGGCAGCCATGGATTTTAATCTTTAGAATAATAATCTTTATTATTGTCACAGGTGGGCTTACATTAGCACTGCAATGAAGTTACTGCAAAAATCCCCTCGTCGCCACATTCCAGCGCCTGTTCGGGTACACAGATGGAGAATTCAGAATGTCCAATTCACTGAACAAGCACGTCTTTCGGGACTTGTGGGAGGAAACCGGAGCACCCGGAGGAAACCCACTCAGACACGGAGAGAGCATGCTGACTCCGCACAGACAGTGACCCAAGTGAGAATCAATCCTGGGACCCTGGCGCTGTGAAGCAACAGTGCTAACCACTGTGTTACCGTGGCGTCCATAAGGTAAATAAGTTGCAAATGTTTCCAGTTGCAGAGGTGACACTAACCAGAAGAGACAGATCAATGTAAACAGCAAAAGAAGCAAGGTGTGATCTGGAACATACTGCCTGAAAAACCAATTCAACCGAGGAGGAGACAAATACAAAAAAAATTATAAGGCTGTGTGGTGGACTGGAATTAATTGGGTATTTTGCCAAAGGAACCATAGAGGCTTAATGGACCATGTTCTTCATCATGAAAATTAAATCTGGAACATCACCACCCAAACAGCAGCCAAGCGATGGAATCTGACATCGACAGTGCCACCAAGCAGCACTTACTCACCAATAATCTGCTCACTGATGCTCAGTTTAGGTTCCAACAGAACCACTCTGCTCTGGCCTCTTTCTCGCCTTGGTCCAAATATGGACAAAAAAGTTGAATTCCAGAAGGTGTGACCTTAAAGCACCCTCAGGAGACCTCGTAAAATTGAAGTCAATATGAATCATGAAGAAAATTCTAGATTTAATTAATTAACAGAATATAAATTGGTGGGATTTGAGATCTCCAAAATTCATGAAGCAGGCTGTAAATAAGCACTATGCCACCATAACCCTCCCACAAGGCACAAGTTAGTGTGATGGGATATCCTGAACATTCCTCAGTGGATGCAGCTCCGACAGTACTCAAAAATCTCAATACCATCCAAGATAAGGAAGCTTGTTTTACTGGCACCCCATCTCTCACTGTGGCTGCAATGTATTCTGCCTACAAGATGTATTGCAGCAACTCCAAATTACAGCTTATCAACTGGAAAGACAGGGCAATAGAGGCATGAGAACACCATCCCCATCACCTCAAAGTTCCTGGCTTGGAAATATACCACCACTCCACAATTGCTGGGTCAAAGTGCTGGAACTCCTTCCCTAGCAGCACTGTGGGAATACCTTCACCACATAGGCTGCAGCCATTCACAAAAGTGCTTCACCATCACCTTCTCAAGGGCACTTAGGCTTTGGTAGTGACATATCACATCAATGAATCAGAATATATCTTTTTGTAAATCAACCACAGACTCAAAGACCATTTGTCTGGAACTTACCTCCACAGTCTCTGCATGAAACAACACAATAAAGGGGAGTGGTCCAATCCACAGTTTCATCAATGGTTCATCTCGGCACTCGGTGGTAAATTCAATCAGTTGAAGGAAAAAATCTAAAGAACCCAAAAATAATTGTTAATCACATAACTTAGAGAATACACTAATGTATACAATATATGCAGGAATAACTTTAGGATACTGAATTAGAAACCAGATTCTCATTTACATGATTTAATAAGTCTGTAGTTTTTATGACCACTCCAAGAATTTCATTCTCTTCAATAGTATTTAAAAGATTAAGATCCCTAAAAAGAAAATCAAATTGTACAGTACAAATGACACTTCAAAGGCATATTTTTTTAATTGATTTTTTAAAAATTCATTCATGGGATGTGCTTATCTCTAATTGCCTTTGAGAAAGTGGTGGTGCATTGCCTTCTTGAACCGCTGCAGTCCAGTAGATGTAGGTACACTCACAGTGCTGTTAGGGAGGGAGTTGATGTATTTTGACCCAGCGACAGTGAAGGAATGGCAATATATTTCCAAGTCAAGATACTGATTCACTTGGAGGGGAACTTACAGGTGGTGGGGTTCTCGAGTGCCTGCTGCTCTTGTCCTTCTAGATGGGAGTGGCTGTGGGTTTGGAAGATGTTGTCTGAGGAAACTTGGTGAAGTACTGCAATGCATCTTGTAGACGGTACACACGGCTGCCACTGTTCGCCGGTGATGGAGGGAGTAAATACTTGTGGATGGGGGAGCCCATCACTGTATTTATATGGCCAGTCCAGTGTAAGTGCCCGGTCAATGGTAACCCTCAGGATGTTGACAGTGGGGGATTCAGCGATGTTGATGTCATTGAATGAATATCAATGCACAATGGTTAGATTTTCATGTTGGAGATGGTTATTGCCTGACACTTGTGAGGCAAAATGCTACATGCCACTTGTCAGCATAAGCCTAAATATATGTTTATAAACAAATAAAAATATATTTAACCAATTGTTATTCTATGAACTACAAACTATTTCTTAAATCACAGGTTCTTGATGCTCTTGAGGTTCTTGATCACTGATCTGTGCTTGTTACAATCCTGCTTACATAAATGCAGAACGTGAATTACACACAGGACCGGCTCAAGGCACCGGCAACTCGGGCCGTCGCCCGGGGCGCCATGTGCTCGGGGGCGCCAGAGACTCGGGACCCGCGCATGCGCAGTTGCGCCGGTGCCAACCAGCGCATGCGCGGTGGCCGCCCGCCCCCAGGGCGGCCCCCCGGCTCGGTCCGCCCCCCCGCTCAGTCCCCCCGCCTCCCCTCGGGTCCGCCCCCCCGCCCCGCCCTCGGGTCCGCCCCCCGCGTGTCCGCCCCGCCCTCGGGTCCGCCCCCCCGTCCCGCCCTCGGGTCCGCCCCCCCGCCCCGCCCTCGGGTCCGCCCCCCCGGCGTGTCCGCCCCCCCACCCCGCCCTGGGGTCCGCCCCCCCGCCCCGCCCCGCCCTCGGGTCCGCCCCCCGCGTCCGCTCCCCTCTCGGGTCCGCCCCCCGCCCCGCCCCGCCCTCGGGTCCGCCCCCCCGCCCCGCCCCGCCCCGCCCTCGGGTCCGCCCCCATTTCAGGTCCGCCCCCCCGCGTCCGCCCCCCCACGTGTCCGCCCCCCCTCCCCCAAGGGCGCCGAAGTTCAGCTTGCCCGGGGCGCCAGCAACCCTAGAGCCGGCGCTGATTACACAGATCATAATTTAATCGTGACTCTTTAAAATATACCTTTAGAAAAAAACTAATATTCTTTAAATTTGAAAAAGAAAGTGGCAAAACATTTCAACTTAAAAATTACAGGAAGTACCATAAACCTCGTCTTGTTTCCATGTTGGAATACTGGGTGCAGTTACTCACTCTGACATTTAAGATTGATTTTCAACATTGAACAAGTTATCTTGCTGGATTCAGTAAATTGTGAACTATCTGGGACATGAGCGCTCTCTCTGTGGCATGAAAGCAAGTCCGATTTTGTTCAAACTAAATAGGCACTCGGTTAACAAGGTTTAGCGCTTGACACTGGGCAGCTCTGTCACCCTGGGTAGCTACCTTCTCCGCTGGTCTTGAAGAGAAGCGCGTTCCCCACGATCGGGTAGGTGGGACTGAGCCCGGGGATCCGCTTCATGGCGTTCCACTTGCGCACGTAGTCGCCGAATAAGTGGAAGGCGAGCGCAGCCAGGAGAGTGAGGACGGCAGCACCGAGCACAGCGCCAGCAGGCAGCGCTTCCATCCCGCCGCTCACACACTGTCTCCCGGGGAGACACTCCAGCTCCTACTGCATCGACCGTCTGCCTGCAGTCTCACTGGCTGCTATTCTCATATCAAACTCCCCCCTGCCGTTATTCTTATTGGTTATTATTAGGACATTGTTGCCGTCCAAGTTGGACGGTCCAACCTAAACTCACAAAAGCGTTTACCAATCTTTCCAGTTCAGAGTGCACCAACTCTGTCTCAATATTTTACTGGAAATATGATCATGTGACTGCCTCGTCAGGTGATGCTGCTGATCGGAACTGCCCTCCCACTCATAATAATAATCTTTATTGTCACAAGTAGGCTAACATTAACGCTGCAACAAAGTTACTGTGAAAATCCCATAGTCGCCACACTCCAGCGCCTGTTTGGGTACAATGAGGGAAAATTCAGAATGTCCAAATTACCTAACAGCACCTCTTTCGGGACTTGTGGGAGGAAACCGGAGCACCCAGGGGCAACCCACACAGATACAGGGAGAACGTGCAGACTCCTCACAGCAGTGACCCAAGCCAGGAATCGAACCTGGGATCCTGGCGCTGTGAGGCAACAGTGCTAACCACTGTGCTACCATGCTGCCCACTCAGCTGAGGAGTTCACCCAGAGTTCACCTGTATTTGGACTTCACATGAAAATATCTGAAGGACAAAAAAAACAGAGCATCAGGTGAAAGGCTGTTTTACAGACGAGAGTGAACTGTGCAAGGGTCAGCATTGAGGCGACAGTTTTGTTTTGATTTGAATCAATAGCCTGGAATTGGGTATACAGGGCATCAATAGCCTAGAATTGGGTATACAGGGCATCAATAGCCTGGAATTGGGTATACAGGGCATCAATAGCCTGGAATTGGGTATACAGGGCATCAATAGCCTGGAATTGGGTACACAGGGCATCAATAGCCTGGAATTGGGTATACAGGGCATCAATAGCCTGGAATTGGGTATACGGGCCATCATTGGAAAGTCTGCAGATGGTGTGAAATCAGCAAAATGGTAAACAGTCAAGAAGATAGGAAGTGTTTTTGGGAGACACTTGGCAGCCTAGCAGACTCAATACCGAGTTCAACAATTTCAAATCAGAATCTGCTGCTGTTGGTAACGATTCTGTTTTCTCATCTAAATCTCCCTTAAGAAATAAAAGTCTAACTTGACCTGTTACATCCCTTTATGTCATTTAATTTCTCTCATCTTTCATCCCATAACACACCTTCACTTTTGTCTTCCTCCTTCCACTATGCTTGCTTAAAACCTGTTACACCTTGATGTTTTTGTAGTTGTAATGAAAGAAGTGCTGGCCCAATCAGAGGCCGGGGTGGGGTGTGGAAGGTTGGGGGAAGGGAAGGATGGTTGGTGGAGGGAGAGGGGTTTGATAGTGGGGGTGTTGGCAGGGGAGGTGGCATAGAGATGGGGGGTTGACAGTAGGGTGTGGCAGGGAGAGGGAGTTTACAGAGGGGCAGGGAGGGTGTGGCGGGGAGGGGTTATGGCAGGGAACAGTGTGGCAGTTGACGAGCATTGCTGTTGGCGTCAGGGAGCCCGTCCAGAAACCAGACTGCCCAACAACGTGGCTTCCTTGCTGGGAGATACCAGGTAATCCTGGGCAATTTCCCCACAGAATGGAGAGCCCCCAACCACTGATTTAAATAGCCAGAAGAAGCCCTTAATTTGCCATTTAAGTCACACAATGATCTCGGGGTGGGGTGTGTGGTGCAGAACTCCTCTGATATCTTATCTGCCATTGGCAAAATGGCATGGCAACAGGAAGACGATAGACACACCACTCAACAACTTCCGCACAGCATTTTTACGGCCATCCCACTTCCAAGCCTGTCCTCAAATGACTGCTAAATTCAGCCCAATACCTCTGGGGTGAATTTTACAATCCCCCACTGACATATTTGAAGGCAAGGGGCACACAGGTGGTGGGATTCTCCGACCATCCGCACCGAAATCGCACTTGCCGCGGGGGCGGAGAATTACCTAAAATAGGCTCCCACGCCAGCACACAATTCTCCAGCAACCAGAGGTTCACCACCAGTCGCGCACATGCGATCGACGCGGCGCCGGTCGCTTTCAACGGCCCCTGCGGTGATTCTCCGTCCTTGACAGGTCAAATGCCCGCCGAGTTCCGCCATCCTGGTACACATGGTCCCACCCAGTGGGACCTCGGTGTTCTGGCTGCAGGGGCCGTCCTGGTGGGTGGGCTGAGAGATCCGACTCCAAAGGGGTGACTCCACGGTGGCCAGGCCCGCGATCGGTGGCGACCGATCGGTTGGCGCGCTCATTCCGGGGAGGAGGCTATGGGCGCGATTCTCCGCAAATCCGGCGTGCCGTGAAGGCTGGTGTGAAACTGCCCGTGTTTCACGCCAGTCTCGGAGCTCCGTCCCGGGACCTGATTCTCCCCCCCGGGCGGGGCTAGAATCGGGGCCGGGGGAATCACGGCGACGTGGAGTTAGCGAATGTCGCTAACTCTGCCTGCCAAGAGTCACGGCGGCTGACGCGCACGATGACATCAGCCCCGCATGCACGGGTTGGACGGCTCCATCCCGCGCATGGGCGGATGACGTCATCTGGCAGACGCGTCAAACCCACGCATGCGCAGGCCGACAAGCCCCTCAGCCGCCCCGCGGACTGATCCTGCGGGGCGGCGGAAGAACAAATAGTGCGCGGGTATCAGACCCGCTGCCCGCGATCGGTGCCCACCGATCGCAGGCCCATGCCACCCTTGTCACGGCCGTGGTGCGGCCGTGCCAATCGGTGCCATGGTTGTCCGGGACGGGCACTTTGCGGCCGTTTTCACGAACGCTGAAAGCAGGAGTGATCGCGGCCCGTAAACTCCACGGTATCCGGCCCATCGGCCTGCAGAGAATCGCTGTTCACCATAAAAAACGGCAAGCAGCGATTCGTGTCGGGGGCAGCCGGAGGGGGGGGGGGGGGGTGGAGAATAGCGGGAGGCCGTGAAAATTGTCGGGAAGGCCCTCCCGCTATTCTCCGACCTGTCGTGGGCAGCGGAGAATCGTGCCCATGTTCCTCCACACCGGGCCCCTGTAGGGCGCCGCCATGTTGCGGCGAAGATGGCCGACACACGTCTGCGCGGACCCCCGGCCGGCCGCCGTGCACATACGCAGCTGCGCGGGCTTAACTGCAGGGCCCACGCTGGCAGCTGGAGCTGCGGGTCGCCGCCGGTGCCCTGCTAGCTCCCTTGAAGACGGAGAATCACCCCAGACTTTCGAGGAAAAGTCCGGAGTGATTCCCACCCGCTTTCCGGCGGGCGTGGGGACTTAGTCCCCAGAAGGGAGAATCCCACCCAGGATATTGGGTTACCAGCTTGCTGCCTTCCCGCCCACATCCAACCTGGCCCCCATATTAGAGCGACTTGGTAAGGCATCAGGAAGCCTGCCTACCCGTAAGGCCTATTGAGGCCCTTTAATGGACAGGCAACTGCTTCATAAGGGCTAAGTTCCACCTCTACAGTAGTTCTTCGATCTGATGGGGAATGGGAAACAGCCCGGCTGCTTACACTGCATGGCCTACTGGCAGGCAGGAAGGAGGAGGGCGGTTTACCTCTTTCAAGGGAATCCCCTGTGCCCATTCAGGGCAGAATCCCTCTCCCAAAAAAGGTAGCATCACTTGTCCCTCCCACCGGCCTCTCTAACCCAATCCCCCCGCACCCACTCCATCATTGGGGCCTCCCCGTCTTTACTGCTCAAATCCCGCAGTTATCTTCAGTCCAGAATCCACACTCATTTTTTCCTTGGTACAGCCCGTAGTTGCTGAAGTAGCCACTGTACTCTTCTGGAGCTGCTGGGATGACAGAGGCTCTCTGGGGTGGAACCGCCTGTCTCTGAGCGGGTGATGTTCTGTTTTGTTCCAATCAGGGCCACCCCAGTATTTTTTATTGTTGCAGCGCATCCAGGTGTCGACAGACCCGCCTTTTGACCCGGGGGGGTACAGTGAAAATCAAGCCATCTTATACTCTCCACAGATGCTGCCTGACCGACTGAATACTTCCAGCAATTTCAATTTTTATTTCCGGAGGATTTAGACAGGCTAGTGAATTGACGGACACGTGGCAGCTGAAATTTAATGCAAAGATATAATGTGCTACATTTCACAAAGTTATAACCTGATGAGGACCGTGGGGAAACAATCATTGATCTCCCTGTGAGACTCTTAGAATACAAGTTCCCTAGGTGGGAGGAGGAGGCCAACCATCTGGGCCTTGTTAAGGCAGGGAATAAAGTAGGCCGAACTCAGGGCCTGATCAGATATATCCTCCCAGCAAGGTCTGCACTTGAGATACTGTACTAAGCCATTACACGTGAGAACACCACCCACCTCATGCGCTGCAGGTAGACGTGGTACATTGGCGAGACCATGCAGATGCTGCGATAATAGATGAACGGACATCACGCGACAATTGCCAGGCAGGAATGTTCCCTTCCAGTCAGGGAATATTTCAGCAGTCAAGGGCATTCAGCCTCTGATCTTCGGGTAAACGTTCTCTTCAGGACGCGCAACACGGAATCGCCGAGCAGAAACTGATAGCCAGGTTCTGCACGCATGAGTGTGACCACAACTGGGACCTCGGATTCATGTCTCATTACATTCATCCCCCACCATCTGGCCTGGGCTTGCAAAATCCTACCAACTGACCTAGCTTGAGACAATTCACACCCATTTAATCTGTGATTATCCCTCTCTCCAGTCGCACTGTCTGGACCTGTAAAAACTTAATTACCTGCAGAGACTCGCATTCAAAGCATCATCTTGCATCATTGACTTTGTCGATATATGTGTGTGATGATTGGTATTTACCTTTAACACCTTGCCCCTTTAAGAGGCTTGGAACCCTGGGGGACTCCGCCTCTGGCTACATCCCCAGGAAACAGTATATAGGATAAGGCTCCATGTTGCAAGCACACTTCTCTCGAATGCAGTCCTGTTCTCTGTATATTAAAGCCTTTGATTACTGACCTCGCTCTCGCGTCGTAATTGAGAATGCCTCAATTTAATCTACAGACACATCAAGATGGACAGCGCTCTAAAACCGGTGAAACTCAACCTGGACTCCAGGTTGCCGGAAGCCCCGGAAATATTTTAATATTGGCTCCGGTGTTTCGAGGACTATCTGGACTCCTCAACGACTGATGTCGACAGCACTTGCAAGCTGCGCTTACTACATGGCCAGGTGAGCCACCGACTCTCCACCGTGATCAAAACCGCTACGACCTATGAGGCGGCGGTCGAAATATTGAAGAAACGCTTCATAAAACCTACTAACGAGGTACACGCCAGACATTTGCTCTCAACCTGCAGCCAGCGTTCCGGGGAAACGCTGGACGAGTTCGTGGAAAGACTCAATGCGCTCGCGAGGAACTGCGACCACAAAGCAGTGACAGCAGAAGAACACAGGAACTTACATATCTGCGACGCCCTTGTGTCTGGTATCAGGTCCTCTTACATCCGGCAGTGGCTCTTAGAAGACGGGGCAAAGGATCTCCAGGGCACGGTAATGCTCGCCTCTTCTCTCGAAATGGCCCACCATAACCTCCGTACGTACTCTGCGGACCTTGCGAACCCCTCTCGATCCCCTCCAGACTCGGCCACGCTACAGGCCTGTGCCACGCGACGATCCACTCACTCCAGGGGTTCCCCATGCTATTTCTGTGGGCAAGGCCAGCACCCACGTCAGCGTTGCCCGGCCCGATCCGCAATCTGCAACGACTGCGGGAAGAAAGGGCACTTCGCGAAAGTCTGCCTGGCTGGGCCCAAAGGCCACAAACAAAACCCTCATCAGGCCCAGAAATCAAGCTCCCGGTCTCACAGACCCCGCAACGCGGCCGCACTGCGGCCGGGCACGCCCACTTCTGACGCGTCATCGACCTCGTGCGAGTCATGGGAGCGGCCATCTTGGCGGCGGCCATCTTCGAAACCCGACACATTCAACCGCCGCCGGCGGCCATCTTGTGACTCTGGGCAGCCATTTTGTGAGTTCGACTCTGACGGCCCGCAACTAGGAGCGATCACACTCGATTAATCGCAGCCGAAACACCTGCGAAACTCAATGATGCGGGTGCGAATCAACGGCCATGACACTCCCTGCCTATTCGACTACGGGAGCACGGAGAGCTTTATCCATCCAGACACGGTACGGTACTGCTCCCTGCGCACCCACCCCGCCTCCCAAACTATCGTCCTCGCCTCAGGGTCCCATTTGGTTCAAATCACGGGGTATTGTATCACTGACATTGTATTGTGGCACTGACAATTCAAGGCGCTAAATACTCCCGTTTTAAACTTTACATCTTTCCTCAACTCTGCGCCCCCCTGCTGCTCGGCCTGGACTTTCAGTGCAGCCACCAGAGCCTGACACTGAAGTTCGGCAGACCCCTGCCCCCACTCACAGTATGTAGCCTGGCGACACTCAAAGTTGCGCCACCCCGCCTCTTCGCGAACCTCAGTCCCGACTGTAAGCCCGTCGCCGCCAGGAGTCGCCGGTACAGTACCCAAGACTTGACTTTTATCAAGTCAGAGGTTCAGCGGCTACTAAAAGAGGGGGTCATAGAGGCCAGCAACAGCCCTTGGAGGGCTCAAGTATTGGTAGTCCGCTCCGGGGAAAAGCAACGAATGGTAGTGGATTATAGCCAGACCATAAACCGCTTTACACAACTCGATGCTTACCCACTTCCCCGCATAGCAGAAATGGTGACTCAAATCGCCCAGTATCGGGTAGTCTCCATGGTTGACCTCAAATCGGCCTATCATCAACTCCCTATCCGCTCAGAGGACCGCCCCTACATGGTTTTTGAAGCAGCCGGTCGGCTGTTTCACTTCCTCAGGGTCCCTTTTGGTGTCACAAACGGAGCCTCCGTTTTCCAGAGGGCGATGGATCAAATGGTGGACCAGTACGGTTTACGGGCGACCTTCCCGTACTTGGACAACGTCACCATCTGCGGCTATGACCAGCAGGACCACGACGCAAACCTGAGTAAGTTCCTCCAGACTGCCCGGGCCCTCAACCTCACGTACAACAAAGAGAAATGCGTGTTCCACACAACCTGGCTGCCATCCTCGGCTACGTCGTGGAAAACGGGGACCTAGGCCCGGACCCCGACCGCATGTGTCCCCTTAAGGAACTCCCCCTCCCCCGTAGCCTCAAGGCACTCAAACGGTGCTTGGGGCTTTTCTCCTATTCCGCCCAGTGGGTCCCCAGATATGCGGACAAAGCCCGGCCACTCATTCAGACCACGGTTTTTCCCCTGACGGATGAGGCCCAGTCGGCTTTCGACCGTATCAAGGCCGGCATCATCAAGGCCGCCATGCACGCGGTGGACGAAGCCATCCCCTTTCAAATAGAAAGCGATGCATCAGACGTCGCCCTGGCTGCTACCCTCAACCAAGCGGGCAGACCAGTAGCGTTCTTCTCCCGAACCCTCAACGCCTCGGAAATTCGGCACTCTGCAGTCGAGAAGGAGGCACAAGCCATTGTGGAGGCCGTGCGACACTGGAGGCACTACCTAGCTGGTAGGAGGTTCACTCTCATCACCGACCTACGGTCAGTCGCCTTTATGTTCGATAACGCACAACGGGGCAAAATAAAGAACGACAAAATTCTGAGGTGGAGAATAGAGCTCTCCACCTATACATACGATATTAAATATCGCCCAGGGAAGCTCAACGAGTCCCCAGATGCCCTGTCTACCCGGGGGTCACCCGGCTTGCCCACTTCATCAAGTCCCGCAACCTACCCTGCTCCACAGGGGAGGTCAAGGCCATGACTAAGGCATGCCAGATCTGTGCGGAATGCAAACCGCAATTTTATCGACCAGACAAGGCCCGCCTGATAAAGGCCTCTTGGTCCTTTGAGCGACTAAGTGTGGACTTCAAAGGGCCCCTCCCGTCCACCAACTGCAACATCTATTTCCTCACCGTCATCGACAAATTCTCCCGCTTCCCTTTTGCTGTCCCCTGCCCCGATACAACCTCGGCCTCCGTGATCAAGGCACTGCGCAGCATCTTCACACTGTTTGGTTTCCCCGCTTATATTCACAGCGACCGGGGTACATCGTTCATGAGCGATGAGCTGCGTAGATATCTACTCAGCAAGGGCATCGCCTCGAGCAGAACGACGAGCTATAACCCGCGGGGAAACGGGCAAGTGGAGAGAGAGAACGCGACAATTTGGAAGGCTGTCCTCCTAGCCCTACGGTCAAGGAGTCTCCCTATCGCCCGCTGGCAGGAGGTCCTACCCAATGCCTTGCACTCCATTAGGTCGCTCCTCTGTACGGCCACGAACGAGACCCCTCACAATCGTTTGTTTGTCTTCCCCAGGAAGTCCACCTCTGGGGTCTCGCATCCACTCTGGCTGACGACTCCGGGTCCAGTCCTACTCCGGAGGCACGTGAGGAGCCATAAAACGGATCCAATAGTCGAGAGGGTCCACCTGCTGCACGCAAACCCTCAATATGCCTACGTCGAGCACCCCGACGGCAGGCAGGATACTGTCTCCCTGCGAGACCTGGCACCCGCTGGCTCTCCCACCGACCCCGACGTTTTCCCCACCTTCTATCGACCCCCCCCCCTTCTACCGACGCTCCCCGCCCCGCACCGACCGCCGACTCCGACAGCGCCTCCCCCATAGCGCCCCCCAGCCGGCGTCGGCCCCGACCACCCTAATCACCCCTGATTACCCCCCCCCCCCTCCAAGGCGGGCAAAGGCTCAGTCAACCGTGCTACCGGATAGCCAACCATCGGAACCGACCACATCCACGGCGCCACCACCGGAGCAGCGAAAGTCAGCACGGACGATCAGACCACCACAAAGACTGAACTTATAATTAAAACTCTTCACCCCCGACGGACTATGTGTTTTTTTTTAAACAGGGGGTGAATGTGATGATCGGTATTGACCTTTAATACCTTGCCCCTGTAAGAGGCTTGGAATCCTGGGGGACACCGCCTCTGGCTACGTCCCCAGGAAACAGTATATAGGATAAGGCTCCATGTTGCGAGCACACTTCTCTCAAATGCAGTGCTGTTCTCTGTATATTAAAACCTTTGACTACTGACCTCGCTCTCGCGTTGTAATTGAGAGTGCCTCAATGTGTTTGTGGAACCCGCCTCTTCATTCATCTAAAGAAGGAGCTGCTAGAAAGCTAGTGATTTGAAACAAACCTGTTGGACTTTAACCTGGTGTTGTAAGACTTCTTACTGTACTAAGCCTGTAATTGTAAATATGTAAATAAATTCATCTTTGTTCATGACAGCTTCCTTATGAGTTATAACATAAAAGCATTTGAAATAGGAGCAGGAGTAGGCCTCTCGGCCCCTCGAGCCTGCTCCACCATTCAATAAAATCATGGCTGATCTGATTGCAACTTCAACGCCACATTCCTACCTGCTCCCGATAAGCTTTTACCCCCTTGCTCATCAAGAATCTGCCTCATTTTGCCTTAAAAATATTCAAAAACTCGGCTTTCACCGCTTTTTGAGGAGCAAAGGCTCCTGTCTGAAAAAGAAATGCTTCTCATCTCTGTCTCAAATGAGCGATCCTTGTTTCAGATTCTGCCACAAGTTGAAATATCCTGTCCACACCTACCCTGTCCAGACCGCTCAGAATCTTTTGTGAAGAAGAATGAGGAGAAGTAATATAAACAAAATGCTGTAATGTCAAAGGGCCTACAGGACCCAGGGTGACCATTTCCGGGCTTTGCAGGGTGAATCTGGAAAAGCAGCTGGCAGGGGGAGGGTGTTACCAGAACAAAATGAGAGGTGGGGTGGAGACAGGATGCAGGGCCTGTAAGAGCAGGTAACTACCTGCCCTCCCACTGACCTGCATGATATCCCAGAACTCAAACTACGAACATAGCTAGCATGACTCATTCACAGAAACAAAAGAATAATATGTCAGGCTTGAAATGTGCACAGACACAAAAGGAATTCTGCAAATTAAGATACCATAGTCATCTCCTCCTGAGAAAATCTGGCCCAGGACACAGAACAAAAGGACAAATTACAGGACAGTCCCAGAAAATCCAGGACGATTGATCACCATGGCAGGAAGAGAGAGACTTCAGCTAGTGCATACACAAGTCTTTGAAGGTGACAGGGTATGTCTGCGGAAAATGCATATAATCATCTATATCTTTATAAATAGAGGGATAGAGTAAACAAGCAACAATGCTAAAAGTTTCTAAAGCACTGGTTAGGCTCCAATTGGGAGTATTATAATCAGGACTGGGCACCATACATTTGGAAGGATATCACAAGGGTGCAGAGGAAATTCCCATGAATGGTAATAAGGATAAAAGATTTCCATCACATGGGGGGACTGGAGAAAGTGGGGTTGTTTCCCACCGTCTGGTGTCCATTGGTTAACAATGAGCTCTTGCCTTTCAGTCAGAAGATTCTGGGTTTAAGTACCATTTCAGGACTTGTTCATAAAATCAAGGCTGACACTAATTTAAAAAAAATAAATTTAGAGTACCCAATTCATTTTTTCCAATTAAGGGGCAATTTAACGTGGCCAATCCACCTACTCTGCACATCTTTGGGTTGTGGGGGGTGAAACCCACACAAACACAGGGAGAATGTGCAAACTCCACACGGACAGTGACCCAGAGCCAGGATCGAACCTGGGCCCTCGGCATCATGAGGCAGCAGGGCTAACCCACTGCGACACCATGCTGCCCTGGCTGTCATTCTAATGCAGTCCTGAGGGAGTGATGCACTTTCAGACATGCTGTGTTTTGGATGAGAAGTTAAATATAGAAATTTATTTAATGACTTATTGTCACGAGTAGGCTTCAATGAAGTTACTGTGAAAAGCCCCTAGTCGCCACATTCCGGCGCCTGTCCGGGGAGGCTGGTACGGGAATTGAACCGTGCTGCTGGCCTGCTTGGTCTGCTTTAAAAGCCAGCGATTTAGCTGAGTGAGCTAAACCAGCCCCTCATAGATGGTTACAGAATAGAGGCAGACCATTCAGTACATCGAGTCCAAGTTGGCTCTATGCAAGAACAATTTACCCCACCTATTTTTGCAATTCCCTTTTGAAAGGCACAGTTGAATCTCCCTCCACCACGTATCCCAAACACTTGCCACATAAAAATATATTTTCTCACATTACCTTCGCTTCTTATGCCAATCATCCTAAATCTATCTTCTCTGGTTCTCAAACCCTCTGCCAAGAGGAACAGTTTCTATTTATTGATTCTGTCCCGACGCCTCATGGTCTATCGAATCTCCTTTCACCTTGCTCTTCTAAAGAGAACAGCTTCCCCAATCTATCGTCATACGTGTAGTCCATCATTGCGGGAACCATTCTGATGAATCTTTTCTGTACACTTTTGAAAGCCTTCACATCCTTCCTAAAGTGCATTGCCCAGAATTGGACACAATGGGTGGCATCTATCGGTCGGGTCGCGCCCGACTCTGGATGCGATGCGGTCAGTAATTTTTGCATAGGCCTCTAACGAGATTTACCAGCCTCGTCATGTCTCGTGAGATCTAACAAGATTTTGCGAGGCGTCGCGTTCTGGATCCCGCCCATTGAGGTCGTGATCCAGATTTGTATATTCAAGTGAGCAGCTAGTCTCATTCAAATATGTCTACGCCAGATCTACCCAGTGCTCCGGACCTAATGGGCTCGCCTCGGAGGCCCTGAGGGCACTGTTTAGCACTGGTTTCCACAAACATGGAGTGGTGTTGGTCGTTCTGGGTGAGTGTGCTTAACACTCGCTTTGGCTCTGTTTCACGTTCTAAGCTCTGGAGTCGCCAGGTGCCGTAAAGACACCGCTACAGGTTTCAAGGTCAAGTTCAAAGCAATAAAGCTGTACACCAATTAGTAAGTCCAAAACAATTAGAGTTTATTATAACATTCATGCACACGCTAAAGATTAAACTTACTTCTACCACTAAACAACTAATACTTAGCTAAGAAGGAACTGTGAGGTCAGGGAACAAGGCCTTTGTTCTGTTCTGGTCTGCAGGCTTCGAATCGCTATCAGTTGGCAAGGGTGTCAGTAATGCCGGTTTCAGGTAGCGGTCGTTGTTCAGGCACTTACGTTTTGGTGGCTGCTGCTCAACGGCTGATGTAGAAGACAGCAGAGGCTGGAGTCGGAGGCCGGAGACAGGAGACTGAACCATGTGTGGGACCTTTCTTTTATAGGTCCCAGGGGGTCCGCGCCCCTTTGGGCGGACTCTCTTACCTGCTGGGGATCGATTGGGCCTCTTCCCAATCGATATGTTTCGAACCCCCCAATCCTAGGGCCGTTCCTTGATTGCTGGGGCGGTTCTTAGGACTTATTGTCCTGGGCTTCTCTGGCGCCACTGGGTCTGGCCTCCTATTGAATGTATCGATTGATACTTAATTTGTGTCCATTGTATCTGGGACTTGCCCGGTATCACCTCATTAGTATGCTAACGGCTTCTCATTCACAGCGCTGCCTGGTCTCTGCAGCCATCAGAAACCGGTTTCTGCAGTTGTCCCAATACATAATTGCTCTGTAAGCTGTTTGCTCTTTAACATGTCCGTTTTCCCTGCACTCTTTGCAGTCTTCCATTTTGTGTTCGTTAGTGGCCATCTCAGGTGGCTACACTGGGTAGACAGGCACTTTGGGGGTGGGGAGAGTTCCCCCAAACGATCAGGGCCTCATTACCCTGGCACCCCTGAGGCCACCCTGGTAATACCAGACTGCCCAAACCAGGGATTGGGCCCCGGGGTGCCCTGCCCTTATAAGGTCGCGTGTAGGGGGGTTGGATGATCGGCGCTCCTTGATCTGCACTATCTACTCCCCAAATTCCCTGTTTTTTAATCTTTCCGATTTCCCTCTCCTGTGCAAACATTTGAAATTGTCCTCGAGTTTGCTGTCCAAAAATAGTTTCTGATCACTGTCCACATCCACTCTGCTCCTATTTGCAGTGAATAGGAGAGACGTTTTGGAAGTTTTTGCTTTGATACGAAGAGACCAAAGATTGCCAGTACTATTTTTCCCTGCCTTCATTTGAGATCACTTCCTTGGTGTTTTGTATTCATCAATTGTGCTCTTTTCCTTAACGAGTGCAGTCTCCTTTTTATTAAAAAAACAAAAAAATGATAGAAAAGCCAACTAGTCAGGCAGCATCTGTGGAGAGAAACAGAGTTAACATTTCAGGTTGAATGACTTTTTTTCAGTTCCTTTTTTTATTTTCAACCGTTTAAAATATAATTAACTGCAGCAGAAACAGAAGCATAGAAAACGTACAGCATTGAAAGAGGCCATTTGGCCCATCGTGTCGGTGCCAGCCAGAAATAAGCCTTCCAGCCTCATTCCACTTTCCCTCTCTTGAGCCAGAGCCTTGTAGATTGTGGCACTTCAAGTGCAGATCCAAACACTTGTTGTGGATTCTGTTTCCACTACCCTTTCAGGCATCGTGTTTCTGACCCCCGTACTCCACCTTCTCGGTGAATAATCTTATCCTTATCTCCCCACTAAACCTTCTACCAATTACTTTAAATCTATCCTCCCTGGTTATTGACTACTTATTGGCCAGGACGTCATGAGGATTACTTCTGGGATGTTGAGATCAACACAGCTCGAGTTGCTTCTTGTGTCAACACATCGAAACTCCTGATGTCCACAGTGAAAGCATTCTCCTCAAAAGAACACCATTGGCTGACAGCTAACAAAGAACTCCCAGGGACCCAAAAGAAAAATCCACCCACTCATGAAAATCCCTTTGACCCCAGTGGAACACACTCACACCCCACAAACTGATGACAGCCCCACCTGTCGACGGCACACCTCCTGGTTGACTGCAATCATCACCAAGCACCAGGATGTGAAGTCCCAGGTTTCAACTTTCCACAGAAAATCTGGACAACCCTCAACTGCTTGAGGACAGGACAGCAATATGTGGGCACTTGATCCACGTGGAACTTAAGGAGCAGAAAAATGGAAATCAGTCATGATGATCATGCTGGGGGCTCAAAGTTGAGTATAGTCCCTGAGTGGTGAGGGGCATGGCTGGGCTGTGCACTGTGGCAGTGCCAATCTGGCACTGACAGGTTGGTACTGCTGGAAGCAATGGGGATCCCATTATGTTGCGGGGGGGGGAGGTGATGACGCGATGGTGGACATGGGGGGATTGTGACTGAATGGCAATGGAGGGGGCAGAGACTCAGAATGGGGGGGTGCCCTGATCCCTGCGGGTGGGGTGGGGGGGTGGGTGGATGACTCGACATTGGGGTGTGGGGGGGGGGATAGTACCTCTGTGTTGGAAGGTTGGGGTGTTCGCCGTGTCTGTCAGGGGTCCTGACGGTCGGTGGGGGGCGATGGCCTTTAACTTCTCTTTGAGATCAGGACAACCTTCAGTCTTTGAATCTCAGCTTTGCCATCTCAGCTTTACCAGTGAGTTGAGGCCCCATCCCTCAGCTGGCTGTGTGATTCTTGCCAGCATTTTGAAATTGCACAGAGAGCCTTTAGAACTGATTCAAAAAGGAAGCTGTGAAACCAGCGAGTTTCACACTGCTTTTCACACCTGATCCAGCACTCTGCAATGTTTGGAAAATTCCACCCAATAATCACTGTGTAAATGTACCTCCTATTTAACCAAGAGAAAACTAATGCAAAAAGCTAATTCTTGTTCATCATGATAAATTGTTTATTTACAATAACATTAAAGCAAAAACAATACCTGGCATATCAAAAGTATTTGAATTTATAAATAGAACATATTTTATGATGTACCATAAAATCCAAACAGTATTATTTTAGAATTTACTGTCGGTGAAACTAGAGTGAACACTTAATTTCTCCGTCTGACATTCCTCTGTTTTAGGATTCCCTATTTATTTAACAACAAATATCTCAGATAAACTGGAAAACAGAGAAGTATCACACAAATCAATTAAGTATTCATCTAGCTATATCACAAACAGTACATTCGATACTATAATGTGTCTTTACACACACACATACACACATTCTGAACAACATAAAAGATTTGGCAAATTCACGCAGTAAAATACAATTAAAAATATTGTAAAAACGGAATCTTCACATTAACATATTTTTACTAAATAATGGGTCAGATCTTCCCGATAAAGAGGCAGCGAATTCATGAAGCATGCTGTAATTAATGCACAAATCAGCCTGCTAGTTCAGAGAATGATTGGATGGCGGAGTAAAGACTCGATGGGTCGAACAACCTAATTCTGCTTCTACATCTAATGGTCTTATGGAATGAAGAGCGACATCATGAGTAATGATTTTATTGAACTTGCTGGTTGATTCACACCGTTCTTCTTTTGCCTCGCCAAAACAGCATCCATAGGTACTCTGATATTGTTCAGAACTCACTGGCTTTTCACATGAATTACCCATTAAACTCACTGCAAAATGTTAAGGCTCATAATTAACAGTGTGAGCACCTTTTCAATTACGTGATTATTGTTAATGCGATGTTGATACGTCTCTGCAGCTCCTAAAAGAAAATCTAAACTGCTCAGTTTCATTCATGTAAATAAATTAATTTTAAAGATTAAAGATTAAAAACATAGTTTTCCAGGGCAGCACGGTGGCACAGTGGTTAGCATTGCTGCCTATGGCGCTGAAGACACGGGTTTGAATCCCGGCCCTGGGTCACTGTCCGTGTGGAGTTTGCACATTCTCCCCGTGTCTGCGTGGGTTTCGCCCCCACAACCCAAAAGATGTGCAGGGTAGGTAGATTGGCCACGCTAAATTGCCCCTTAATTGGAAAAAAAAATTGGGTACTCTAAATTTATTTTTAAAAAGGGGGGAAAAAAACATAGTTTTCCTTTCTACCCTTTTTATTCCTCTCTCAATGCAATGACTATTTCCCTTTCTGTACTAAAATTTACTCTTTTTCCCCGCTTGTTGGTTTCTCGGTTTCATTCTCGGTCTCTAAATCCCATTGATAAAGGGGTTACCCCATCATTTACTCAGTTCCCAGATGCCATTGTTTCCCTCGCCAGCAGTTATCAGCTCGCACTTCCAAAAAGCTACAGTGCAGAGAAAAGTCCAATGCCGCATATTGTAAGATGCCCTTCATCAGCAAGATTTGACCCATTGAATTATATTTAAGAGTTGGAGGCACAATTCAATAACATCTGAACAAATTAGAGGGGGCATTGCTGGTAACTAGTGCTTTTAGAACTCTATTCTTGTCACTGCATAGATTACAGTGTATTGAACATTACACAGTGTATGTAACATTACATATGTTACGGACTGATATGTGCAGCATGATTCATAAATGCTTTGAATACATTATAAATGCCATTTTTGAAATATAAATAATATAAATAAGAAAATCAAACACAAGAATATGTTACATCTCGATGAAATTAGGAAGAGATGACAAGCACATGCCACAGACATTTGTCTTCACATAAATACTGACAACCTACAAGAAAGCAGACACGTCTAAAGAGGAATACTTTGCATTTCTGCGGCATAACTGCAAGCTGATATCTCACTTTACCTTGCTCATATTGAATTCAACAAGCACAGACTTTCAAGAATATGGATTTGAATAGTTAAAGCTGCCTTGTTCCTTAATTAACACAAAATGTAATTGTAGTAGCTGCCTATCAGGAGGTCACTGAGGTATAAATATCATGTTGGCGCTAATGAGCAATTTAGGGGCAACAGAATGAAAGTGTCAGGTCACCGGTTATGACAGCAATAAATGTTGCTTTCCTCGAGTCTTTCCTTGGCAAATAGTCTTGTAAGTTCCTTTTAAATTATGCTTTTATTGCATAGTGCTGAATAAGTATTAATTCATTAGAAGGCAGCTAACAGAAATTGATCGCTGCTTCTGTGTTAAGTGGACCATGCTTCAATGCAAGCCTCTCACCACTTCAAAGCTCTCTGGATTGCCATTTAATCTCTTCTTCCAATTAGGCTTTCTGCTCGTCCTGTTTGTGGTCTGTCGTAAGCAGACTGTCTTCATTCATTCTTGAGCTTCCCATTGTCCAGTGTTTGAACTGACTTTACCTATGAAACCACTTGGGATCACTTTCTGGAACTTGCAGGAAGGCGACTGAATGGTTTGGACTGGAAATGGGCTTGTGCACCTAGAATAGATAAAGACAGACAACGAAGTGAGAACCAATTCGGGAAATTTGAGTGGAAAAGAGTAATGGGATCAATTTTTGCAAATGAAGTAGTTTCAATAATGCACAAGTTCATTTAGCTAAGCAATTTAAATCCATCCTCATGGGATCTACAATCCAGTACAATATCAACATAGGGAGCGATTTACCGCCTATTAAGCTAATTTAAATATGTGTGCGCTGGATTCTTCTGGCACCTGGAACCTAACGGTCGTGCATGGGAGAATTTTCCAGGGCGCCATTGAGCACTGGTCCACACAAACGTGGATGAGGTGTAATGACATCTGGGGGGGGGGGTCTCCCAGGCCAGTATAGAGCCCCGGGTGATCGGGGACAGGGCAAGGTTGTACCCTGGCACTGCTTCTGTCACCCAGGCACCCATGGCACTGTCACCTGGGCACCCTGGCACTTTCAGCTGGGCACACTGGCACTGCTGGCATGCCCAGTTGGCACTGCCAGCCTGGCTGGGGCACTGACAGGGTGCCAGTCTGGCAGTGCCAGGTTGCCATGCCAGGGGTCAGGCCCAGGGTGCCTTGAACATAAGAGGTGGGATCATGGGGGGCTCGACGACACCCTAAGAAGTTGAGTGGAGGGCCGTACGGTGCTGCCTCATGGCGCCGAGGTCCCAGGTTCGAACCCAGCTCTGGGTCACTGTCCGTGTGGAGTTTGCACATTCTCCCCGTGTTTGCGTGGCTTTCGCCCCCACAACCCAAAGATGTGCAGGGTAGGTGGATTGGCCATGCTAAATTGCCCCTTAATTGGAAAAAAATAATCGGATACTCAAATTTAAAAAAAAAGAAGTTGAGCGTAGTGGAGGGTCCGGACTCTGTGGTGGGGTAGCTAACAGGGGTTGTAAGATAGGGGCAGCATTTAATAATGGTGCCCCAATCTGCGAGTACTCTTCCTGGATAGATGTAGAGACCTGGAAATGAGATAAGTGCGTCCTCGGCTGGCCACAAAAACCCGACTAAGTGCTGTTGCATAGTGCGGTCTTTCACCGCGCTGAAGGCATTTGGAATCCAAAAAGGAACAAATTCCCCCAGCGAGCACAGATAGCAGTGGGTTTCCTGGCATCCACAAAGGGGCCTGAATGGGGAACTCGCGGCGGAGGCCGCACATAGCCCCATTTTGTACAGTGGGGAGTTCCACTGTACTCCCCATGGTAGTGAGAGATCAGGATAAAACAATCCCTGACTTGCCACCCAGCCTGAACAAGGTCCCCCTGCACACCTCCCCACACCCCCATACATTCCTTCCTCCCGCCCCCCCCACCACACATTCCTTCCTCCCGCACCCCCCACCCCCCACCCCCCACCACACATTCCTTCCTCCCGCCCCCCCCACCCCCCCACCCCCCACCCCCCGCCATCACCCAGGCCGGCCTATGGAATGTTAGTTGCATAGCAATAGGATGGCTCTGTTCTTTTGTATCAATGGGTGAGGGCAATCAGACAAGATAACGCTGATGGGTTCATAGAACATAGAACAGTACAGCACAGTACAGGCCCTTAGGCCCACAAAGTTGTGCCGATCATTTAACCTAATCCAAGGTCAACCTAACCTACCCGCCTTCAATTTACTGCTGTCCATGTGCCTGTCCAAGAGTCGCTTAAATGTCCCTAATGACTCTGACTCCACCACCTCTGCTGGCAGTGCATTCCACACACCCACCACTCTCTGTGTAAAGAACCTACCTCTGACATCTCCCCTATACCTTCCTCCAATCACCTTAAAATTATGTCCCCTCGTGACAGCCATTTCCGTCCTGGGGAAAAGTCTCTGGCTAGCTACTCTATCCATGTCTCTCATCACTCTCTGCCTTCTCCGCTCCAGTGAGAAAAGCCTTAGCTCCCTCAATCTTTCTTCATAAAACGTGCCCTCCATTCCAGGCAACATCCTGGTAAATCTCCTCTGTGCCCTCTCCAAAGCATCCACATCCTTCCTATAATGATGCGACCAGAACTGGACACAATATTGCAAGTGTGGTCGAACTAGGGTTTTATAAAACTGCAGCAAAACCTCACGGCTCTTAAACTCAATCCCTCTGTTAATGAAAGCTAACACACCATACGCCTTCTTAACAACCCTATCAACCTGGGTGACAACTTTGAGGGATCTATGTATGTAGACCCCAAGATCCCTCTGTTCCTCCACACTTCCAAGAATCCTGCCTTTTACCCTGTATTCAGCATTCAAATTTGCCCTTCCAAAATGAATCACTTCACATTTATCAAGGTTGAATTCCATCGGCCAATTCTCAGCCCAGGTCTGCTTCCTGTCAATGTCCTGTTGTAACCTGCAACAACCCTCAACACTATCTACAACTCCCCCAACCTTTGTGTCATCGGCAAACTTACTAACCCACCCTTCCACTTACCCATCCAAGTAATTTATAAAAACCACAAAGAGCAGAGGTCACAAAACAGATCCCTGCAGGACACCACTGGTCACCAACCTCCAGGCGGAATACATTCCATCCACTACCACTCGCTGTCTTCTTTTGGCCAGCCAATTCTGTATCCAGAAACCAAATATCCCTTTATCCCATGCCCCCTAACTTTCTGAATGAGCCTACCATGGGGAACCTTATCAAATACCTCGCTGAAATCCATATCCACCACATCCACTGCCCGACCTTCATCAATGTGTCTCGTCACATCCTCAAAGAATTCAATGAGCCTTGTGAGGCGTGACCTGCCCCTCACAAAGCCATGCTGACTATCTTTAATCAAACTATGTTTTTCTAAATAATCATAAATCCCATTTCTCAGAATCCTTTCCAATATTTTGCTCACCACAGACGCAAGACTGATGGGTCTGTAATTCCCATGGATTTCGCTATTCCGTTTCTTGAACAGGGGAACAACATTCGCCTCCCTCCAATCATCCGGTACTACTCCAGTGGAGAGTGAGGATGCAAAGATCATCGCCAACGGAGCAACGCAGCAATCTCCTCCCTCGCTTCCCGTAGTAACCTTGGGTATATCCCGTCAGGCCCAGGGGACTTATCTATCCTGATGCTTTTCAAACTTTCCAGCACATCCTCCTTCTTAATATCAATCTGTTTGAATCTATTAACCTGGTTCACACTGTTCTCATGAGCATCAAGGTCCCTCTCTCTAGTGAATACTGAAGCAAAATATTCATTTAGGGCCTCCCCCATGTCCTCGGACTCCAGGCACAAGTTCCCTCCACTATCCATGATCGGCCCTACTCACACTCTGATTATCCTCTTATTTCTCACGTAAGTGTAGGACACCTTGGGGTTTTCCCTAATCTATCCCGCCAGGGCTTTTTCATGCCCCCTACTAGCTCTCCAAAGTCCATTTTTGAGTTCCTTCCTGAATACCTTGTAACCCTCTAGAGCCGTGCCAGATCCTTGCTTCCTCAACCTTAGTTCACCTTCTCTTGTCATCCAAGGCTCCTTCACCTTCCCATTCCTTTTTTGTCTCAGTGGAACAAAACTATCCAGCACTCGCAGCAAGTGCTCCTTAAACAACCCCCACAATACTGTTGTCCAAGAACAATTGTTCCCACTTTATGCTCCTCAGCTCCTGTCTAATAGCAGTGTAATTTCCCCTCCCCCAATTAAATAAAAGTCTGTTCAAGTCGGTTCAAGTCTGGATACCTGAGAGAACCATTGTTTGAGGGAGTGGGCAGAGCTGAGAGAGAGCGAGAGAGAAAACGAATGCTGTTCTGAACAGTTACAGGACAGAAGGCTGTAGAAATCAACCAGAGAGGTCATGAACATTTCCACCGCGGCGTGCTTTGGAAAAAGATTCTGAACAATTGTCCCTAACAGAAGAAAAATTGCTTCGTAAATGCAAGTATTGCCTTGGCCTGTCTGTGTAAGCGGAATGAGAATGGCATGTTATTTACATTGATGTTTAATTGGAACTAATGTGTTAAGGTTAAGAAACTGCATGTAATCTGTTAGTGTTGGAGCTGAAGTAAAAGTTAAAATATTGTTTTTGTTTTTTTTGTTTTAATAAAGTTTGTTTATAAAATAACCAAGCTCTATTTCTTATATGATCACTCTTGCACCATCTTAAACGTTAAAAGATTATGGCATCTGGTCCAGTCTCCTCGCCACTGTTGAGAGCTGACCAGGCATCCGTAACATTAGTATTATGATTCCCAAATATAATTTTCATGAGCAGTCTTGAAAGTTAATGCTCTTAGAAGAAACTCTGCCTTCTTTAGAGAAACCGAAAGGAATGTTATTAAATGCGAACTCGAACTTAGTTGTAGCACTCTCGTCCATGAGTCATAGGCTACTAAGTTCCAATCTTACTCTAGTAAATACATAATATGGGCTAAGACTTCAATGCAGCGCTGAGTGAATGCTCAACGTTTGGAGTCATTAAAACACGCAAATGTTAATGTTCAGAGGCATTTGGGTGTCCCCATACAAAGAACCCAGAAGGTTAGTTTGTAGGCACTAAAAAAAATAGTATGTTGGCCTTTATTAAAAATGAATTGGAGTACAAGAACAAAAGAAATATTGTTGGAAGAGATAGGGCTTTGGTGAGACAACACTTGAACAGCTATACATAGTTTTGGTCTCCATATCCAAGGAAAGATATACTTGCATTAGAGTCAGTACAGCAAGGGTTCACTACATTGGTTCCTGGGATGATTGGGTTGTTCTACAATGAGGCTGATTAATTTATATTATCTGGAGTTTAGAAGAATGAGAGGTGATCTCATTGAAACATACAAGATTCTGAAGAGGCTTGAAAGGGTAGATAGTGAGTGGTTGTTTTCCTTTGTTGGGGAATCTGGAACATGGGCACAATCTCAGGATAAGGGACCAATTATTTAGGTCTGAGATGAGAAGACACTTCTCTTTGCAAAAGGCTGCAAATCTTTGGACTTTTCAACTCAGATGGTCGAATAGGTTTAAGGCTGAGATGGACAGATTTCTGGTCACTCAGGAAACCAAGAGAAATGGGGACCAGGCAAGAAAATGAAGTTGAGGCAGAGGATCAGTCTTGATCGCATTGAATGGTGGAGCTGGCTTGTGGTGCCATACGGTCTGCTCCTAGTTCTTATGTGCCATCATTTAGTTATTAGAAAGGAGCCGTAAAATGGCAATGAGGGGCTTTTCACAGTAACTTCATTGCAGTGTTAATGTAAGCCTACTTGTGACAATAAAGGTTCTTATTATATTATTATATATCAAGTCTGCCATTACTGGTATGTCAGTACATCTTCCAAAGCATTATTTTGAAAAGAGCAACAGAATTATCTCTGGTGTCCTGGATAATATTTATTCCTTCACCAAGATCACAAAAAAAACAGATTATTGGGACCTTATTACACTGTTTAAGGTGTTGGTGTGTGTGAATTGGCTGCTGTATTCCAGATATGACAACAGTGACAACACTTCAGAAGTAAATGACTATAAAGAACTTTAGGACAGGTTATGACAGGTGCGACATAAATGGAAGTCATTTCAATGAAAGCTGGAAGATTTATTATTTTTCTCTGTACCAAATGCCTCTCTACTAAAATCCCAGTTATGCACAGGTTTGAAATTTGTATTTCAGAAAGCATAGTGTTCTTCGTGGGTCATTAAAATTCCACAGCAAGCAAAGATGATTCTTATGTCAGAAATTTTGCCACATTGTAAGAGGGCCAAAAGTGAAAGAAAAAATGTGCTGAATCCCAGAAAAGAAAAAAAATTGAAAACATTTATAGTGCAGCAATATAGTTTCAGTTCCAGCATAAATATTTCATCAGAGTTTTCAGAAAGGCTCACCCATTCCCTGAGAAGTTGGCTGCACAAAAACATGCAAGATTTGAAGAGGGAAGGGGGGAGGAGAGAATAGGAGCTAGGGGACAGAACACCCTGAATGAAAGAGGGGAATGCCAAGGAGGGGCCAGGGAGGGGAGGGGGGGGGGGGGGGGGGGGGGGAAGAGAATATAGAGAGAGGAAACACCAAGATCGACAATACATATATAAGAACCACACGGGCTGTAAATATTGAAGTAAAGTGTTATTGGATATAAATAATAATAATAACCGCTTATTGTCACAGTAGGCTTCAATTAAGTTACTGTGAAAAGCCCCTGGTCGCCACATTTCGGCGCCTATTTGGGGAGGCTGGTACAGGAATTGAACCCGCGCTGCTGGCCTTGTTCTGCTTTGCAAGCCAGCTATCTAGCCCAATGTGCTAAACCAGCCCTTGAAAAATTCAACAACAAAAAATGATTTGGAGGGACGTTGAGAAGTTGAGATCCTCAACACAACAACTGGCCTACATCTGCTTATTAATGAATTGCTCAAACTAATTTCAGGAAAAGATCCTCATGGCCAATAGATCAAAAGAACGTCATTTCAACAGATCTGTCTGCATCTGAATGCATATTTCTAAGTTAAAAGGACAACACACTAATTTACAACACCATTCCATTTCTCACAGGGCCATGCATAATTTACCATATCCTTGTTTGACACAAGTAAACATTGAAATTCCGACAGAAATATTTCATGTGACATTTTTGCATTATCCTAACATAAGTCTTGCTCATTAACTACAGCATTTTCATGCAAGGGAAGTTACACTGTCCTTTCTGAATATTTGATAAGAATTTAAAATTACAATACCCCACATTGTTCGATACTCGTCCTCGTCACCTTCAATAGGTGTCTGGTTTAATAGGTGATGGTGGTGATGTGCAAAGTCCATGGGATAATTTGAACTGGAGGCAGAAATTCCGAGGCTGATGCCAGTCACACCAATTCCAGCACGATCTGTAAAGAAAATTCTAAAGTATCAGTAACTTTAAATGGCTTTCGCGTCCTTTGATGAAAAACAGTTTTGATCCTATCCTATTATCACATAACAACTTGCACATACTCCCCATGTCTGCGTGGGTTTCCTCCGGGTGCTCCAGTTTCCTCCCACAGTCCAAAGACGTGCAGGTTAGGTGGATTGGCCATGCTAAATTGCCCTTAGTGTCAAAAAAAGGTTAGGAGGGGTTACTGGGTTACGGGGATTGGGTGGAAGTGAGGGCTTAAGTGGGTCGGTGCAGACTCAATGGGCCGAATGGCCTCTTTCTGCACAGTACTTTCTATGATTCTATAACTTAAGAAATAGGAGAACTAAGCTACACGGTCCCTCAAGGCTGTACCACAACTCAATAAGATCATGACTGATCATTGATCTCAACTCAACTTTCCCATATCCCTTCAATCTCTTAGTGCCCAGAAATCTATCAGTCTTGATTGTGCTCAGCATGATTGAGCATCCGCAGCTCTCGAGGGAAACAAATTCCAAAAATTCAGAACTGTCTAAGTGAGGAATGTTTATTTACCTCTTAAATCAGTCTTAAATGGTCGATACCTTATCCTAAGAATTCATAGTTCTAGACTCTGCAGCCAGAGGAAACAATCTCTCAACATTTGCTCTGTCAGGCCCTTGAGGAATTTTATCAGTGGAATTCTCCGGTCAGTGCCTCACTGAGCCAGGAACCGGGTTCAATTCCACCCTTGGGTCACTGTCTGTGTGAAGTTTGTACGTTCTCCCTGTGTCTGTGAGGGTTTCCCCAGGATGTTCCTGTTTCTTCCCACAGTCCAAACATGTAGGGGTAGGTGGATTGACCATGATAAATTGCCCCTTAGTGTCCAGGGATGTGCAAGTTAGATTATGAGGTTGCAGGGATAAGGTGGTGTGTGGTAGGTAGACATAGATGGTGTAGCCATGCAAAGAGATGGCCACCTGCAAGGGACCATGGGAATTATGGTCAACCCAGGACTCAGACAGATACAGAGCTGTGTATTTGAAACGCAGGTAGCTAGACCTGATCGAAACCCCGGCTCGTTTGCCTCTAATGGTCCATTTCCCCAGACCAGTAGAACTGCACTCAAGAAACCGATACAGCTACAGACTGATTAGCGCCACTCCCTTTACTCAGAGAGCCCAACTGCCAAGGTCAATGACCGCTAAGGACCCACCCAGCCACCAAGACATCCGCCCCTTCATTGGCCGGAATCGAAGGCAGTGCTCAGAGCTCTGTCGAACTATTGGGTCCAAGATCAAGGACCGCCTCAAAGAACGCAAAATCCCAGAGGGATAAAAGGGGACACAGCCATGTGTTCTGCCTCTTCTGGACCCGGCCTGTGCCAGCGTCCTTTGAATCCGGCCTGTGCCAGCCCAACTGCAGCATAACGACCAGGCAGCCAAGTTCAAGACCAATGATCGCTACCTGATGGATGAGCCCAGCAGAGACATAGCCACTTCATCAAACCAGCCACGTGACATCAAGATAAAGGCCTTATCCACTTGCACAGTGCCGGTTGCCTGAAGTTAAGTATAGGTTATTGTAGCTGATGGGTGTAATTTAACTTGTAGTATATTGTGCTTGCATGTCCAAGTAACCCTTGTTTGTAAATAAACCATCTTTGAACTGGAACTGACCAACTGGTTGTGTGGTCATTTGACCGATATACAGGAAAGCCTTGTGGTTCAGTAAGAGAAACAGAAGCACCCACAGTATTGGCGATGCTATTGGAACATAACATCATATCATAAAAAGAGCCTCAATATCATATTGACGATTCTAAAGAGCAACATTATTGGTGACGCTCGTGGGATAGCATTCCCTTAAATTGGCAACAATGGAATGCTCATTTGAAGGGGCAGTGCAGACTCGATGGGCCGAATGGCCTCCTTCTGCACTGTAGGGATTCCATGATTCATTATGATTCACTTTACCCGCTGGCAGCGCATCACCGCCAGCGGGGTTCCTAGCAGTGTGGGGTGGTTACAATGGGGAATGGCAAGCAGCGGAAAGATAGAATCCCACCACAGTGAAATGTGAACCGCCAAGAAACACATGGCTTGGGGACTAGAGAATCTCGCCCTATATGTTTAATTAGATCACCTCTCATTCTTCTAAACTCCAGGGAATATCAGCCCATTCTACTCATTCGCTCTTCACAGGCTAATCCTCTCACCCCAGGAATCAAACTGGTGAAACATTGCTGCACTCCAACTAAGGTAAGTGTGATGAAAACTGTACACAGCACTTCAGGTGTGGTCTCACCAAAGTCCTATACAATTACAGCAAGGCTTCTTATGCTTCAACCTCCTTGCAATAAAGGCTAACATGCCATTACCTTCTTAACAAATTGCTGTACTTGCATTTTAGTGGTCTGTGAATCATGTACTAGAACCCCCAAATTCATCCGAATACCAATATTGACTATCTCTCACCTTAGAATTACATAGAAATCATAACACAGATGGACGCCATACGATTCCACCTGTTCATGCTCGCGTATTTCCTCCATATCCTCCTCCCAATCCCAAGTGCTGCTCTGTTCCCATCTCACTTTACTCTTCTTTCCTTCGATCAGTTATTTATTGATAAATGTTGGCAGGCATGGACCTGATTTAATCACTAACTTTATTACATCATTCCATATGCCCAAAACCTCTTGTGTGAAATGTTTCTCCTGCTCTCTGTCCTATATCTAATCTCTTTTATTTATTAATCTCTGTGACCCGGTCATACTGGATCCTTCAATAACTGGAAGCAATCTGTTTCTATCAAATCTATATCCTTCCATAATTTCAAACGTCTTCAGAAATTGCCCCGTAATCTTCTCTGCTAAACGAATATCGCTCTAATTCTTAAAATCTTTCTTTATAGATTTTTTTATACCAGGTAGCATTCCAGTAGATTTGCCATGTGGCCTTTCTATTGCTCTATTTCCCCAAATCATTGCTGTGCACAATGAGTGGCCATCCAGAAGAATCTTTTTGAGACATTGCTACCCTGAGAAACTACCTTCTATTTCCTCCCGTCTAGCTAATTATATATATGATACTGCCTTCAATCACTCACATTCAATATGATGATAATAGACTAATATGAGGAATAAGTTGCAATTGGTTTTTAAAGCAATTAATTAAATAAAATGGCACATTAAATTATCTTAGAGCTGTCACGTCAGCCACAAGCTGACTGTTTGAAAATGTAAATACATTTTTAAATACACATCATTACATTTCCCTATATGTCCATTTTCTCCATATTAACATTGATAGACTGATCAACTATAAATTCATTCATCTGAGTGTATGAGCCACGATAGGATGTTAGACTGGGACTGTTGAACTTGTCTAAATCTGCGCAATTCCACATTTTAGACGTTTGCAGATCAGACCCCGCCTCAAAGAAACCAGACATTGTGAGCATACTAAAAGGATCCAAATAAGGCAGGACCAATCTCGAAAGCAAATCTTACTGAGACATTTTGGGCGAAATTCTCCCAAAACGGGAGAAATCGTCAAACTGCCGTAAAACCCGGGCGGGTTTTACGGCATCGCGCCCCTTCCCGACGGGGGACCGATTCTGGTCCCCCGTCGGGGCTAGCAGCCCGATGTCGGAGGCTCCGACAAGTCGGGCTTAACGAAAATCGTTAAGCCCGCTTGTCGGACTTAGCGCCGGCTGACGCGTCATATGACGTCAGCCGTGCATGCGCAGGTGGGAAGACTCCACCCGCGCATGCGCGGGTGACGTCATCGCGTTTTTGCGCGAAACCCGCGCATGCGCGGTCCGGGTTGCCCCTCAGCCGCCCCGCGTATTGATACTGCGGGGCGGCGGAAGGACAAATAGTGCGCGGGCATCGGGCCCGCTGCCCGCGATCGGTGGGCACCGATCGCGGGCCCACGGCACCCTTGGCACGGCCGTGGTACTGCCGTGCCAATCGGTGCCATGGTTATTTTTTTCCAGGTGGTCACGACGTTTTTACGAACGGCAGGACCAGGTGTGTTTGCCGTTCGTAAAAAGGTCGTAAAGGGCTGGGACTTCGGCCCTTCTAACAGCTGTGAATCGCTGCCGGCCGTAAAAAAACGGCGGCAGCGATTCGTGTCGGGATTTCGGCGGGGGGGGGGGAGAATAGCGGGAGGGCGTCAAAAAAGTCGGGAAGGCCCTCCCGCTATTCTCCCACCCGTCGTGGGGGGGGGAGAATTTCGCCCTTTGTTTTTTAAGCTTTGTACACTCTAGCTAGATGAAGAAAATATCCACTATTCGGGTGGAATTATCTGGTGCCACCCTCGCCCCGACAGGACCGGAAAATGTAGCAGGCCATTCAAAAGCCCATCGCCTTCAGTGGGACCAGAAGATCCCGCCAGAAAATGTGATTTTTTTTGTGTTTGTTATAAGCCATTTTAGGTGCTTGAGAAATGTAAAAGCAACATTGTTAAAAATGGATAATTTTTGCATGGTTTCCTTGCATTCCCTATTACAGGATCCAATTAAACAGAAACTTCAGAGGATGAATGTCCATAGAATCCCCAAAGTGCAAAAGGAGGCCATTCGGCCCATCAAGTCTGTACCAGCCCTCTGAAAGAGCACCCTACCTAGGCCCACACCACTGCCCTATCCCCGCTATCTCACATAATTTGTACACACTAAGGCAATTTAGCATGGCCAATCCACCTAACCTGCACATCTTTGGACTGTGGGAAGAAACCGGAGCATCTGGAGGAAACCCACAGAAACACTGGGAGAACGTACAAACTCCACACAGTCTCCCAAGTTTGGAATCTAACCTGGGTCCCTGGCACTGTGAGATAGCTGTGCTAACTACCGTGTCACCCTGTGTTATGCCTCTTCACTAGTTTTAAATCGTTTTCAACATAGTATAGAAATATAACACAAGTCCTCAAAAGCCCAACCTTCAGATAATCAAATCAAAAATTCAGCTGCACTATCTAATGGCCTAAACAAAACCAAGTTTATTCAACCTTCCAATCTTGGCACATTAGACATAAATCTTACAAAATTATGCTCCTGGTCAGGATGGTAGATCTGAGCCTCTTTTATCTGCAACTTTCTGTTTATTAAAATTAATAGATGGAAAATCCTATAGACCTCAATCCCTAAATTCCTGTTATAAACTGCCTCAGAGATGTGGCTTCGTACTGGGGGTATAATTTTAATCTCTAATATGTCTAAGTACTGAGTGCACCACAATCTCTGGTGATACTTCACTTCCACATCCGTGGTTGATCCACTTATGAGAATAAGAGGAAATTATTTTGTTAAAGACTCCATTAGGAATCATTTTGATGCAATAAAAAATATTTGGGTCTCTACATTATTAGTACATAAGCAGCTTTTCCTAAATTCTCTCCCCTTTTCGCTAAAATGTAGCTCCATGGACACCAAAAGGTCACAAATGCCATACCCAAATAGGCACCCTTAATTTCTTAACCGAGAGGTTGTATTGTGTCAGGGTGGGAGGTCTTGTGGCACAGTACATAGCGTCCCTATCTCTGAGCCTGAAGCTCCGAATTCGAGTCCCATCACAGGACTTGATGACGAAAGAAGGTGCAAGGACCGTGCATAACACGGTCAAACAGGTTGAGTGTGTCAGACTGTAAAGTCCTCCCAAATATGCCAATGGCCAGCAGTAAGAGCGGGAGAGAACCTGGTCAACCACGCTGGATGCGGAGTGGGGTCCCTCAAGCAGACCAGTAACCTGTTCTGGGAATAACTAACTCTGGAAACAGATAATAGTCTGTTTTAGTGCACCACTAGGTGTGGGAAGAGATTTGAAATTAAACAGCAGCAGCCATTATAACTGAGCTCCATTTTGCTCCAAAGTTCACATGGGTGGTACAGGAGCACAGTGGTTAGCACTGTTGCTTCACAGCACCAGGGTCCCAGGTTCAATTGCCAGCTTGGGTCACTGTCTGTGTGGAGTCTGTACGTTCTCCCCGTGTCTGCGTGGGTTTCCTCCGGGTGCTCCGGTTTCCTCCCACAAGTCCCGAAAGACGTGCTGTTAGGTGAATTGGACATTCTGAATTCTCCCTCTGTGTACCCGAACAGGTGCTGGAATGAGGCGATGAGGGGATTTTCACAGTAACTTCATTGCAGTCTTAATGTAAGCCTACTTGTGACAATAAAGATTATTATTATTGCATGCACATTTTCTTGCGGCATTCATTGGTTAGCAATTAGAGGATAATATTCTAAAGGTGTGCAGTAAAACAGCTCTAGAATTCACACAAATACTCCTTGATTTCTGATTAAATATAAGCTTAGTAGAGCGCTGTTTATTTACCTGTTAAGGAAGCTCGTCGTGTCCGAGTATGGCTGGCATAGTCCATTGGTGTGAAAGACCGTTTGAATGGTGTATCAGACTGAAATGTAACACATTTTCCAACAGTTAATGGTCATTGCACTCAGCTCAATCTAGAAACACCTGATTTGACCAATTCACCCAATATGCGTACAAACTATGAGACTTCTACTATCTTTTCAACAAAGATATTTTCAAACACTTCACACATTAATTTTAATTGGGGTCATGTAAACATACTCTCAATAAAATATTAACTGTCTCATGATCCTACTTTGAACAATATCATTGATAGTAGTTTAGGATAGGCTGAATTATCACATTTATTCACCTTCTCTCTGATGGGGCAACAATGCCTCGTTAAAACCGCTGCAAAAATAATTTAGCAATTTAAAGAAAGAATATATATAACAGCATTCACAACCTCATTACATCCCAAATCCCCTCAGAAACAATAAATTACTTCGAAAGTGTAGTCAGTCACATAGGGAAACATGACAGCTAATTTGTGCACAGCAAGGACTGACAAATAGATAAATAACATGATCTTTGCTCTCATGGCTTGACTGCAAAAATATGCATAGCGCTGAACACACTGGTTTCCTAGCAGTTACTGGGATTGGGGCGCCATTTTGAACATGCGCCCTGTTCCAACGTCCAGGGACAGGATTCCCTCTCTCCCACAATGCAAATGTAGACTGTTATATTACTTGAGAGTAATATATGTTACTCATTTGTTTATGCAAGTTAAACTTAACTTTGATGATCAATACTCAAACTCTTCCAGTGATAACAAATTATTTATTGAGTAACGAACCAATTTACTCGTGAGTTCGATTCTTCAATACTTTTACTAGTAGTGAAATTAAATTAGATAGAATTAGATGAACTATGAATATTATACTATACACTTTGAGCTTACTATACTTCTGTTCTCTAGCTACAACACACCCGAAGAGATCAGGAAAACAGATTGAGCTTGTTTATATACTCCCTATTAGGGTTGCCCTCTAGTCATCATCTGACTGTACTGACCGCACATTAACCCTGCATGTATTTATATGTACAGAGATCACTACATTGACTTCCCCGCTGACAAGGGGAGCACCCCAACCCCTCATCAAGGAGGTGCAACCTACACCCCACCATGGGAATAATGGGTCACCTCCCCCATACCATGCGTGCATGAGGGTAACCTGACCCCCCTCAGTCCCACCTGACCCCCTCAGCCCCACCAACACCCCTTCAGCATCCCCCCTTAGCTACCCCACCCTTCAAACTCCACCCGCCAGGAACATCCTTCAGCCCCCAATCCTGGCATTGCCAATGGTGCACTGCCCCCTGGCACTGACACCCTAGCAGTGACTCCCTAGCCTGGCACAATGGACTCAGAGCTGGGGTAAGGGGTCAGCCCATTGCTTATGTGCCCGTCTGCATAGGGAAAGTCCCCAAGGATCTTAGGGGTTGGATGGGCTCAGGCTGTGGGTAAGGGATTGATCCCGAACCCTTCCCCAGGTTGGGGGTTCTGTGTCTGGACTGCCTCTTCAAGGCCTGTGAAACCTGTGATCTCAGGCAGCCCTCTGTTCAAAGTTTCCATCCTGGTCTGACCTGTTCAAACTCTGAAACTTCGGACTCTGAATTACTCTATGTGACAGCTGATGAACACACCAGACATTTCAGTGAAGAATCACGCCAGGAACGCTTTCCCTTTCCTCACATCTGGGGCTGGATTCTTCGCCGGCGGGATACTCGGTTTCACCGACAGCCTGGGGGTTTCCCGAGGCCAGCGGGAGCGGAGACTGGGGATGGGTCTGCCGTTTGGCGCCAATTCCATTTTTAGCCCGATGCAAGATTCTCCGCCTGGACGTTATTTCCAATCTTAGTGGCAGGGAATGGGGATTTACGCCCCTCAGCTCAATGAGCAAAGTACAAACAAAAAGTAAAGTTAAATGTTATTTAATCCTCTTGATAAATTATACATTTATGACAACGTATACCAATTTAACTCATTAATATGCTTTTGAGAGGCAATTGGGCCCTTTGGGTCAGGTGGTAAACAAGGCTCTAACTGCCCTCTCAAATGGATGTATGTGGCACTATTTCAATGAAGAAAAGGGAAGTCTTTGCAAGTGCCCACTAACATAAAAAAAATGATTACCTAGTCATTGTCATATTGCTGTTTGGGGAACCTTGTTGTGCACAAATTGCCTGCTCCATTTATTATATTACAACAGTGACTTCATTTTTAAATATTCCATTGGCTGAAAAGCACATCGGGGACATCCTGAGGTCATGAAATACTTTATACATATGCAGATATTTCTTTCTTTACAATATGACTGTGCTTTTGGCAAAGAGCTTTGCTCAATGGAAATGCTTTGAGAAATGTGGGTTGTGAGGTTGGGGCAGGTTTTTAATCCATCAAAGTTAGTGGTGGAGGGGACATGTGACGTAATCATGGGAGCAACTGTGTTTTCTGAAGCTCTGGTGCAACTCATCTTTTAATCCTTTTTTTAAAATCCTGATGCACAACCTATAATTATTTGATCCTGATGTGAATAACCTGGGCTGTGTTTCTGAATGTTCCTGGATAAATTTTGGCGAGGCGAGAGGAGGCCGGGTTAAGTCAAGTTTGAGCTGGTTGGAGATGGCCAGGATGGGGCTCAGTTTGCAAGGGCGGTTATGCTGGTGAACGGACCAGCCATTCACCATGCCTCGATGCCATTCGTATCAAGATGATTGTGAATGAAATTCCCGATGACGGTTTAGGCTCCCCATCACAGGTTATTTGCGCTCACATTGATGAACTGCGAGATATGTGAGGGCAACATGGTAGCACAGTGGTTAGCACAGTTGCTTCATAGCTCCAGGGTCCCAGGTTCGATTCCCCGCTGGGTCACTGTCTGTGCGGAGTCGTCACATTCTCCCCGTGTCTGCATGGGTTTCCTCCGGGTGCTCCGGTTTCCTCCCACAGTCCAGAGATGTGCAGGGTAGGTGGATTGGTCATGCTAAATTGCCCTTAGTGTCCTAAAAAAAGGTTTAGCTCGGGGTTACGGGGATGGGGTGGAGGTGTGGGCTTAAGTGAGGTGTTCTTTCCAAGAGCCGGTGCAGACTTGATGGGCCGAATGGTCCCTTCTGCACTGTAAATTCTATGATATATCCCGAAGAGAATGAAATAAGCGGAGTAAAGAATCCAATAGGACAGTTTCCTCGGTGGGGCTCACCTTCAGTTCTTGGAAATCCTGCTGCACTGTATGTCGAACATCTGATTCAGGTAGACGGAGCTAGAGAAGAAGTATCCATTTGCTCGGTCCCCCGAGAGGAGCCGGGGATGAACTCCCGGCCGAATTTGAGAAGTGGCTGCCATGCTTTCACAATCTCGATTTGAAAATTAGGCATTTCAAGTTCAATGGAGCATATTGTATCCGGCCTACAAGGTCTTCGGTCAGTTGGAGACTCTAACCACCGATCTTACATTGTCTTGTCCTTGATGTTCGTCGAGAAAGGCTGGAGGCAACTGGATGCGACGGGTCTTCACCACCCGCCAGGGTCTAAGTTTCTCTTTACCGGGGCTTCAGGACGGTGACATGGCGGAGGCGCAAACATTTTGGTGAAACTCTGGATGGATCCTGGATGTTGCTCGCCAATCCTGTCACGGCTTTGGCCTTTCCGAGCTCCATGGATGATTATCCTACCCTGCAATACATCATATGGGGCTGGTTTAGCTCATTGGGCTAAATTGTTGGCTTTTAAAGCAGACCAAGCAGGCCAGCAGCACGGTTCAATTCCCGTACCAGCCTCCCCGGACAGGTGCCGGAATGTGGCAACTAGGGGCTTTTCACAGTAACTTCATTGAAGCTTACTCGAGACAATAAGCGATTTTCATTTTTCATTTTCATTTCATTAATCCTGAACTTTGACCCCTCGTGATTATATTCCTGTCTTTTATGCTGACAAGAGTGTATGATATATAAACACAGAGACATTTGTTGCCTGTTATACTATGAAAATCAGGGTTGTCCATTTTTCTTCTTTGATGGTATTCGTCCACTAGTGCGCTCCATTGACGGAGCTGGGGAGGCTTTAGTTTATTGGATATTACCGTTTGCATTCAATCTTGGTTTTGATGCAAGGTGCCGGGAGAGTGGTGTAGTTAAGCGGGGGGGGGGCTGTGTAAATACTAATTCTTGGGTTTCTGTGTTTGGAATACGGAGATATTTCCTTGTTTAGAAATTATGTTTGGTCTCCTTCTTTCTACTGGGGAGCATGCTGAGTTGTTCGTATGACATGAGGGTTGTGCAGTATTTAGCTGTTTTTGTATGTGCTATATTCCTTGCTTTTACACTGAGGAAGTATATTTTTTGGTGCCCTTCACTTTCTTTACAGATGAGTGGTGCCATAGCAGGGTGGTGGGTGGATGGTTTGGTATAGAGGTGGTTGGCATGGCCTTGTAAGTCCTCATTGTGGGTGAGGAAAATCCCCATTAGAACTATTGGTGTTGTGTTTTTCTTTTGTACTTCTGTATTTTCGAGATTAAGGAATCCTTGCTTGTCTCCTGTAAAGGTCCAGAGAGACCATGGGCTGGAATCACCGCCGGCGGGATGCTCCATTTTGCCAGCAGCCCGGGGCTTTCCTGACGGCGTGGATTGGATTGGATTTGTTTATTGTCCCGTGTACCAAGGTACAGTGAAAAGTATTTTTCTGCGAGCAGCTCAACAGATCGTTAAGTACATAGGAAGAAAAGGGAATAAAAGGGCAACACAAGGTATACGATGTAACTACATAAACACTGGCATCGGATGAAGCATACAGGGGGGTAGTGTTAATGAGGTCAGTCCATAATAGGGTCGTTTAGGAGTCTTGTAACAGCGGGGAAGAAGCTGTTTTAAGTCTGTTTGTGCGTGTTATCTCAGACTGCCCGTGGGGCTGCCCCACAATGGGAAACCCTATTGACTAGCCAGCGTAACGGAGGATCCCGCCGGCGGGGTAAAACCGAAATGTGGAGCAGCGGGGCGGGGAATCCAGCTCCACGTATCCTGGAAAAGATTAGGGCTGCAATTTTCCGGTCATTGCCATTCACTTTGCCTGCCAGCATCAAACCCCCGCCCGCAGATCTCCCGGCAGTGTGGAATTGCTTCAATGAGAAATCCCATGACAATCCAGTCCAATCCAAAGTGGTGGGAAGATAGAATCCCACTGCCAGAGAACGGTGCGCCAGCGAGAAACACGCAACTGGGGGACCAGACAATCCAACCCCAAGTTCTCTTTTTTTTTTGCAGTTGCCGCCTCTGGTGTTGTTGGACCAGGGGAAAATGGTTAGTTAATGCTTGGATATCTAGTATCTCTTGGGTTGGTGTTCTATACTTACTTGGCTTCATGGTAAGTGACAGTGGTCACTTGATTACTTGGCTGATGGAATGTACAGTAGGCATCTTATCCTGCTGTTGATGGTGGGGTCTAAGTGGCACCAGTGGGGTGCCTCGGAGTAGTTTGCTTTGTTAAATGTATGTGAGCATCGTCCACGATTCTAATGTGTCACTGATCCTAATTTAGCTCTGTTGACTAGGGTTAGAGCAGTGGTAACTGTATTTATCCAGGTCAGGTGGAGAGTATGCTGGGCAGGGAAGCAGGTCACCCTCCACCGAAATTCCCCCTTTTGGGGGTTTCTGAGATTTGATTCCCATGGGGATATAGTATCCTGGTGGCTGCAGGGCTTGACTGCGAGTCGGAGTGCTTTAGTTCAGCGTTGTTAGATTCTTTCCTCGGTTGGAGATTGGGCTGGATGGAGGAGTAGATCTCCCTCCTCCAAATGATTTTATATAGGGACTTCCAGACTGTCCTTCCTCTTGAGGCTTGAAGTCCACTGGCAGGGGAGGGAGGGGGCAGTATCCTGTTTCATATGAGGTTATGCTGTTCTGTTCTAGGTTTCTTTTTTGCAAAAGTGTACATTGCTGGACCATGTTTGACATCCATTGGCTAGTCCTGGCATTCCTCTCTCTCTGGGGTTTCCTTTCTTTATCTGGGAAGGTGAGGTGATGATACAGTCTCGGATTTGTTATATTTAATTCTAGGCTTCCTTTATCATTCCGAGAGGAGGAGAATTGCTTTCCCGTGTTATGGGCATCCTGGAGATTCTTCTCCTTGTCTATGGGGATTCCTTGTTGGAGTATTGTTTACTTATTCTGGTGATGGTAGGGCCTGAACGGTGCCTCTGAGTTGGTTGGAGAGGAGTGAGGTCTGTTGTGTTGCGAGTCTTGGCATGGTCTAAGAATTTGTGGCTTACTGTCTCCTGTGTACAAGAGCGTATACTGCCCAGCCATGTCTTGGACCAATGGTGGTATCCTGCTGTCCACCTTTTTCTGGGGTATCCTTTCTTTGCTTGGAGGTCTTGAGATGCTGAGTTAGGTCCTGATTGATTGTATTTTACCCCGTAAGGGATCCGGTATATTGTATAGCTCGGTCCATGTTGTCCTGTGGAGGAGGGCATGCACAATGGTACCATGTGCTCTTGGCTTTATCCTGTTATCCTGAGATCCGCCAATAGCTATTCCCAGACTATAGTGGCATCATATGAAAAGTAATTTATATAAATATCAAAAATCAAAGACCTTACCCGAAATGAATGTGTTGTATTGGGCCGTGAAGATGTATCCATAGCGATAGGACGTTCCCTGAGAGGTCGTCGGCCTGTTCCTTCCCCAATAGCACTTGACACTCTGCTACGTGGAAATCTTCCCCTCTATGGAATACAATTTTCTTTGCTTACTTTATAACTTGAAGGATGGTTAATAATCTCATATTTGTAAGTACAAAATTTGCCTCTGTGGAATCTTTGGGCAAGTTATCCAGGCAATGAGCAGCATTGCCAATTTCCCAATAGACAGTTAGATTTCAATTGCATATAAATCCTGCCAGCTTTGTTTTTCAAATTGTTCTCTACTTTCTCACAAATCCATAGAATCCACAGAATCCTTACAGAGCCATTTTGCCCATCGAGCCTGGTGACATATTGCCAAGCACAAATAAGACGCCATATTGATGTCTTGCAAATTGACCATTCTCCATGTGTACACCTAGACAAAGTATTGGTGAAAACTGAAAATGGAGGGAGCATCACAGTAAATTTTAAACAGTCATTGGATATGTTCAGCAGTTGGTGTTCTGTCTAATTTGAGCCCAGGGCCACTGTAGTTAATTATAAGCTCCTTGCAATGACTTGGCCGTAACACCCTAACAGCATCAGCATAATTACAAATTCATAATACAAGTGGCATAATTACGTCGCCTGGTAATGAACACAGATTTGACTGATAAATATGAATATATCAAGCTTCCATCTTACCAGCTGGTATCTTGATCCAGGCAAGTGAAGTTGTGCTTCTGTTGATTCTGAGTGAATGGGTGGCAATTGGTTAGTACGAGCAGACTGTACTGGAGGGGAGGATAGCCGGTCAGTGCCAATGTGTCTGAATAGGTGAGAATGAGAAGCCACTTTAGCACAGTAACAATATCGCATACACTTTCAATCAGGGTTCTTATGGTACTGTTAAAGATTTTAATTGTTGAATAATCAGGAACTGCCCAGTACAAAACATGTTGATAAAATAAAATAATCAATTCCAATTATCTATTAATGATATAATGCTGGGAGAGCAAACTCCAACTTTATATTGCTTATTGACAGAGGCTTTCATTAAGGTTCTAAATCATAGAATCATAGAATTCCTACAGTGCAGAAGGAGGCCATAAGGCCCATTGAGTCTGCACCAACCCTCTGAAAGAGCACCTAACCTAGGCCCACTCCCCTGTCCCATCCCCGTAACCCAGTAACCCAACCTAACCTTTGGACAGTAAGGGCAATTTAACATGGCCATACGCGGCACGGCCGGTGTATTTCCGCACATACGTGGGGGGTTTCCCTCCTCCGCGCAGCCCCCGGGCAATATGGCAGAGCCCTGCAGGGGCCTGGCACGGAGTAAAGTAGGCCCCCACAGAACCAACCCGCCCGCCGATCGGTAGGCCCGATTGCGGGCTAGGCCACTGTGGAGGGCCCTCCCTGGGGTCGAATCCCCCCCCCCCCCCAAGGACGGCCCCCGCACACTTTCCTTCCAGGTCCCGCTGTGTGTGAGGTGAGTAATCCACGCCGGTGGGACTAGGCCAAACACGTCGGCCACTCGGCCCATCGGGGACCGAAGAATTGCCGGGGGGCCGCCGTCAATGGCTCCCGACCAGTGTGGCGGGGATCCCGCCGGCGCCCGAAAAATAGCGTCGGAGAGTAGGGAAGCCGGCGTCGGGGCGGGATTCGCGCCTCTCCCCGGGGATTCTCCGACGCGCCGCAGAATCGGAGAATCCCGGCCCAAATGTGTTGGATTTTTATCTTGGAGGTGAGAGATTTCCCCATGCCGTTATCATGTCTCGTGACCAGCAGTGACTATTGATGTTATTTTTGTGGCAGGGAGGCAGGGACTGGCTGGAATTGGCCTGTTGTCTTCCATCCACCATAACGGCTCAATCAGTGGCCTATATAGTGCTGGACGTGTAAATGGGTCCATTCCATCTCGGCACCAATAAAAGGCCCACCTCATCCAAAGAGTGATGTCTCAAAAATTTCAGGGAGGATTCTAAAGAGCTTGTCAAAAATGCCGGAGCAGTTGACTGAACTTTCACCTCTGCATACTCACTGTCATTTATAATGCAATTGCTAGCTAATAGCTCCCGGGAAAGTTGGTCCATTATGAAGAAAAAGTCAGAGAGCTTCCATCTGATTGCATGATCCACTGTTGTTGTGATCTGCTGCATGTGAGGACCCAGCTCTGAGGAGTCTGCCAGGCCAGCCTTGCCCTGCACTCCCCTGCAAGTGGCTTGCATCCAGCTCAGTAAGCACACTGTAGTTCACAGCACATCTATACAAGTGTGCACAGCATCCCTGCTCAAATACTGATCCCCACCTCAACTCTACAATCTATGATTCAAACCCTCACCCTGCAACCTTAACAAAGGAGAGAGAGCTCCTGAACCTGGCTAATCCCAGCCGTACTTCATTCCAAGGCTCCTCAAGGAGATCTGGTCCCTTAGAATGTTGCCACACAGTGTCAACACCTGCCACACGCACACCAACGCTGAGGCCACCAAACATCTGCATGACAAACACATCACTGCTATTCAGGTCTCCTCGCTATCATGGCATTGTTCCAAGCTAATGGCATACCACTCACGTGGGCAACACACAAACTGACCAATGTGCTTCATCTATACCAATGGCAGGATGTTTGAACCAGGAAGCAGCCAGGAGAGCTGGGGTATTCTTGGTCCACGCTTCAGTGACTGCAGCCCAGGCATATTGGTACAGGCAGTCAGTGACAGGAGGGACATCTTCTACCCAGCACACTGCAAGATGTCAGCAATCATGACCAAGAGGGCAGTAATGTAAATAGCATAGGCAGTGGTCAGTGCCTCACTGAGCACGACGAACCTCGGTGCAGCGCCACATGTGATTCAGTAACCTCTGCGTCTGGCAAGGTGAGTGAGACTTCCTCATTCTAGATGTTCCCATCTGGATCGCAGCATACAACATACAAAGTATCTGGGGGACAATTCCACTTGGGAGGTATGTCTGCCAAGATCACTGCTGCACCAACCTGTGCTAATAGGGAACAAGGGCAAAGAGCAGATGCTGGGTCAAACCAGGTGGATGCAGTAATGCACCACCTCATGGCCCTCTCCCTATTTTCCTTGTATGACAAGCATACAGACATATGAATTAGGAGCAGGAGTTGGCCATTCAGCCCCTCAAGCCTATTTGATAAGATCATGGCTGATGATTGTGGCCTCAATGCTCTCTTCAACTATATCTCTGCACATCAGAGGCTTTCTCTGTCTGACACGGTCTCTCGCTCTCTCACTCTCTCTGAAATGAAATGAAATGAAAATTGCTTATTGTCACAAGTAGGCTTCAAATGAAGTTACTGTGAAAAGCCCCTAGCCGCCACATTCCGCCGCCTGCTCGGGGAGGCTGGTACAGGAATTGAACCGTGCTGCTGGCCTGCCTTGGTCTGCTTTAGTCTGCCAGCTCTTTAGCCCTGTGCTAAACCAGCCTCTCTCTCAGTCACTCTAAATTGTCATTTCTGTAATCCTGGCATTTTATCCCTGTTTATCATTAGGGCAGCACGGTAGCATAGTGGTTAGCACAATTGCTTCTCAGCTCCAGGGTCCCAGGTTCGATTCCCGGCTTGGGTCACTGTCTGTGCGGAGTCTGCACGTTCTCCCCGTGTGTGCGTGGGTTTCCTCCGGGTGCTCCGGTTTCCTCCCACAGTCCAAAGATGTGCAGGTTAGGTGGATTGGCCACGCTAAATTGCCCTTAGTGTCCAAAATTGCCCTTAGTGTTGGGTGGAGTTACTGGGTTATGGGGATAAGGTGGAGGTGTGGGTTTGGGTAGAGTGCTCTTTCCCAGTGCAGACTCGATGGGCCGAATGGCCTCCTTCTGCACTGTAAATTCTATGAAATCATCTCTATACCCGAGCCGTCAGAAGCAGCATTCAATTGGCAGTGATAGTGTCCCTCTCACATTAACTGCCCACTCTTACTGGGAGTGAGGCAGCCATCAGAAATGAGTGCTTCATGCCTGTGGAAGACTACTGACCACAGATGGGACACCAATACTGATGGAAAAGTGGACTATTGAGGGAAGAACCATAAAGATAGCTTTGGCCCTGCTGTGAGAACATGAACGAAACAGCAAATTCCCTATTCCAGGCACATAGGGCCAGGGAAGAGACATTTGTGGGAATAGTGTGATAGCAGTTGTCATGGTTGTGGACCCACAAACAGGAGCCAAGCAACACATCGGAAGCAAGAGGAGGGAAACTTGTCTGGGGAAGCAGCGTTACTGCAAACTCGGCTCACCAAGCACTAGCTCACATATTTGCATCCCATGTGCAGTTTTAGAGTCAGGGCAGTGAGTGAGGAACATAGAGCAGCTGTCAGAGGCAGAGACATCTGGGGACAGTCCCTCTCCGTGCAGAGAGGAGAGTTGCAATGATGCCCTGAGGAGCAGTAAGATGGGGCCTCAGGAATTTCAGTTTGGGGCTTTGTATTTGTGCCTGCAGCAGTAGGTGGGTGGTCAGAGTTCCCTGAGCAAGTGAGAGCTCATGCACTGTAAATGGAGGAGTCCCAAGTACAAATTACTTCAACCATGTCTTGGGAAATCCAGCGCATAAGCTCCATCCCATGAGAATGTGGCCAAGCTCATGGTGAGGCACAAGTGGCAGCACATGGAGTGTATGCAGAAGCAGCACAATGTCCTGCCCAGGAAGCCCGGCCCTCTCCACGCACGGTGCGCAGCTCTCTCCACACACGGCGCACGGCTCTCTCCACACATGGCGCACAGCTCGCTCCACACACGGTGCCCAGCTCCCTCCACACACGGTGCCCAGCTCCCTCCACACATGGTGCACAGCTCTCTCCACACATGGTGCACAGTTCTCTCCACACATGGTGCCCAGCTCTCTCCACCCACGGTGCACAACTCTCTCCATAGCCATTCAGTTATGAGCCTCAGTATTGATGTCCATGGGACCACAAGACATAGGAGCATAATTAGGCCATTCGGCCCATCAAGTCTGCTCCACCATTCAATCATGGCTGATATGTTTCTCATGCCCATTCTCTTGCCTTCTCCCCATAACCCCTGATCCCTTTATTAATCAAGAACCTGTCTATGCCTGTCTTAAAGACACTCAGTGACGTGGCCTCCACGGTATTCTGTGGCAATGAATTCCACAGATTCACCACCCTCCGGCTGAAGAAATTCCTCCTCATCTCTGTCTGAGGCTGTGCCCTCATGTTCCAGTTTCTCCTACTAGTGGAAATGTGATTGGAGTGCATGGTGTGCTACAAAATCTGAACTGAACACTCTTATTGGTGGCCCAGTTGTAACTAGAGGGGTTTCCAGCTGCCCCAGCAGCAGATCCCTCCAAATCAGTGGAAGAGCACATTGTGATCTGAGGATGATCTAAAGGAGGATGAAGATTCCATACAAATTGAGGGAACCCCATCAGGACTTTTGATGGCGGCATGTAGGGACTAGTCACACACGAGCTGGTTCATTCGTTTTCAGGAGAAAGAACGAGTCTTGAGATGGGCGAAAGATCAGTGGGACTGCAAGTGGAGGGCCACGCTATCAGGCTCTACCAGGATGTAGGCATAGAACTGGATAAAAAGCAGGCGGCGTTTAACACGACCAAGGCTGTGTTGTATAAGAGCGGAGTTCGATTGGGGTGGTATAACCTGCATATTTCAGAGATACTTTTGATATGAAGGACCATTATTTCTACTGCCAGAGGAGGCAGATGCTTTTGTTAAGAAGAATGGGCTGCAGGCGATTTAAATGTAATTCTCACAAGGTCCTTGTTGGGGTTTCTATTGCAAGTATGTATTTTTTTGTTCTTGTGTGGGAGGGTGCTCTTTTTTTCATTGATTTTAAGTTGGAGTTGGGCAGCGGGCTGCTGGTTATGGCTATATATTTGTCTTTGCTCAAGGGAGGGCCCCCTGCTAGCTGAAGAGTTGGCTAACGGGAGAAGAGTGGTGGGGGATAATTTTAGATTATGGGTGTAGTTTTAGATAATGAGCTTAGTATTTTTGTTTTGTTTCGGGTTAGGGGTAGTGGAGATAGGGGCTAGGCGTCTCTTTTCGCCTTTTGGTTGTTTGTTTATTTGAGTGTGGTATTGTTGGGCGGTGGGGAGGATAGGGATATTTTTCTGACTGTGACTACAGTTTTTTCTTTGTTCTGTCAGGATGGAGGGTCTGGCTGCCATCTTGGGTTGGCCGGTGCCTGTGCTCTAATTAGTTGCTAGATTACCCCATTCGAAATGGCGGACTCTGGGTCAGTGGAGGGAGGATGGTGGGGGAGGGTGGAAAGCCCCCTATTTGGCTGGTCACTTGGCATGTATAGGGGTTTGAATGGCCTAGTAAAAAGGTTGAGGAGATTTGCTCACCTGAAAAGATCGAGTGCTGATATGGGGCTGGTTTAGCACAGTGGGCTAAATTGCTGGCTTTTAAAGCAGACCCAGGCAGGCCAGCATCACGGTTCAATTCCCGTACCAGCCTCCCCGAACAGGCGCCGGAATGTGGCGAGTAGGGGCTTTTCACAGTAATTTCGTTTGAAGCCTACTTGTGATAATAAGCGATTTTCATTTTTCATTTATGGGGCGAGATTCTGTGATCCTGAGTCTAAGTGTTGACGCCTTCGGAATCGTTGTTGCGTTTCTCGATGGCGTCAACACAACCCCAGGATCAGCAATTCTGGCTGCTACAGGGTGCCAGCACAGCACTGGAGTGGTTCACGCTGCTCCAGCTGCTGATCCCGGCATCAACTGGGCGTCGCAGGATCCGCGCATGCGCAGTGGCACCGGCGCCAATGCGCGCAATGGCACCAGCGCCAATGCGTGCATGCGCAGTGGCTTCCTTCAACGCGCCGGCTCCGATGCAACATGGCGCAGGACTACAGGGGCCGGCGTGGAAGAAATGAGGCCCCCAGCCAGAGAGGTCATCCCGCTGATCGCTGGGCCCCGATCGCGTGCCAGACCACATCAGCCCCCTCCCGAGTCGGACCCCCCTCCCCCCACAGGCCGCCCCTGGACCCATCCATGCCGAGGTCCCGCCGTCTGAGAGCAGGTGTGGATGGCACCGGCGGGACTTGGCGTTTTTACGACAGACGCTAGGCCCATCCCGGGCTGAGAATCGGCTGGGGGGGGGGGGGGGGGGGGGTCGCGTAAAACGGCCCCTGACTAGCACCGCACCAACCACGCCGGTGCCAATTCTCAGCTCTGCGGAGAACCGCTTGCCGGCGTCGGGGCAGCGTGGCGCGATTCTCGCCGGTACGGGGATTCTCCGGCCCGGCCCCAGGCTGAGTGAATCCTGCCCGTGGTGTTTTTGCAAAAGATTCATTTGCGGGTCAGAGAGCAAACAAGATTAACCAAGAGATGGGTCAGGTATTCCACTTGTGCTTCGATGGTAGAGCCCAGGGGACAGCAATTTTGATTAACAAAAGAGTTCCTTTTTCTGTGGCTAAGATCTTGGGGGACCCGAACGGGAGACATGTGACTGTCAGTGGGTCTTTGGCGAGGCACTTGATCCCACTGTTATTGGACATGTTTAATGATTCCATGTCCCGAGGAGTATTGCCCGTTACATTGGTGCAGGTCTCTATTTCCCTCATTCTGAAGAAGAATAAGGACCCTATTGAGTGTGGATCATATCGGCCTATCTCGTTGTTGAATGGGGCAAAATTTCTGCTAAAGTATTGGCGCTGCGGTTGGAGCCCTGCTTTCCAGAGGTGATTTCAGAAGAAGAGTCAGGTTTTAAGTGTCGGCCAATATACACTCATTATCAAACATCGTCCTCTCCCCGTCTCCAGTGCCCAAACTGGAGGTGATTTTGTCAATGGACTTTGATCGGGTGGAATGGTGGTATTGCTTTGAGATATTGGGGAGGTTTGGTTTTGGGCCAAAATTTTTAACTCGTCTTGATATTTGTCTTCTGTACAGGGCCCCTACTGCAAGTGTTCACACAAACGCCTTCAACTCGGGTTACTTTCAGCTGAATAGAGGTACGAGGCAAGGTTGCCCATTGTCTCCGCTTTTGTTTGCTTTGGCCAGAGAGTTAGGATCTTCCACTGAATGGAGGGTGATAAAGTGGGGAGGGACGGAGTATAGGGTGCCCTTGCTTGCAGATAATCTGCTTCTTTATATCACAGACCCAGTCTCCACCATAGATGAGATAAAGAAGTTATTTCGGAATTTTGGCTCCTTATCGGGTATAAGTTGAATCTAGACAAGAGTCAATATTTTCCAGTGAACTTCCTCAGGCGAGGGGAGCCGGTCTGGAGTTCTTGTCTTTTCGCCTGGCCAGATCTAGCTTTCATTATCTGGGGATCTGAGTGCCCATGATTGGACTTTGCTTCAGAAACTAAATTACACTAGTCTAGTCAATGGGGTTAAGCCTGACTTGCAGAAGTGGGATAACCTCCCCCTATCCTAGGGGGCGGAGTTCAGACTATTAAAATGAATGTCCTCCCGAGATTTCTATTTCTTTCTCCAGGTCTCCCCTTTTTTCTCCCCAAATCTTTCTTTGTCAGAGTCAACAAATTGATAGTTTCCTTAATTTGGGCAAGCAAGATTCATGTTGCGTTTCTTCAAGGAGGGAGACAATCAGGTAGCTTAGCTTTCCCGAATTTCTAATTTTATTACTGAGCAGCTAATATTGGAAAACTACTGGGGTGGCTCAAGGAACCGGCTTCCACACGGTGGCAGATGGAGGCGGGCTCTTATAGGGTTTCTAGCTTGGGGGCTTTGGTAACTGCCTCGCTTCCGTTTTCCCCAGCAAAATTTACCTCGAGTCCGGTAGTGGTGTCCACTCTGCGGATTTGGGAGCAGTTGAGACAACATTTTAAACAGGGTGAGCATCTGTGATACAGGACCCATTGACGACGGCTGCCCTTGTAGAGCTACCGGCAGTACAGTCGCAGGAAGGGCCGCAACAGGCACAATGAGGGCGACCGCCAGAATGCTCACAGCCGCATAGTCAAAGATGTGAGCAGGCCATCCTCACCCACTCCGGAGGTGGCAGAATGTGTATGTTTGGAGGACATCCCAGCATCTTGTACACTGAGTGGGTCACTGTGGTGTTATTTATGTATGTATGTAACAAACTTGTCTCACTCAATGCTATATTAAAGTCACTGGCGTATGCAACGGTTCATATACTATTTATAGATCAATACCTAGACTATTTACAGAATACACAGAAGTCATCAGCTGCTCACCATTGTCATTGGAGATCGCAGCTTGCAGGCTGTGTTTATGCGATGCCTGTATTAGAAAGGCTGCTGCGCATGTGAAGCCTCAGGCTTTGTCCAGTGCCAGGTTATTAGCAACTCAGGAGTTCCCTCATCTGAACCGCTACTGAATCAGTAGGTTCCTTGCAACAACACAAGTGTCCTGTGTGGATTCCTTCCAACGTCTCCAGGCCTATGCTCTGCCATGTCTCGGTGGTCGCCCTACGGTTCTTTCACCTCTGACCCAGAGTACCCTGGCCAACCTCCAACCTCCTCTCTGGTGATGATGATGATTTGAGGCGTTCCTCAAGCTCTGCCTCCTGAAGCATCACACCCCTCTGCTTTTTTTTAAAAAAACTTAATTTGCCGGATGTGGGCATCGCTGGCTATGCCAGCATTTATTGCGTATTCCTAGTTTACCTTCAGAAGGTGGTAGGAGCTGTCTTCTTCAACTGCTAAAGTCCCTGAGGTGCTGTTAGGGAGAGAATTCCAGGATTTTGGCCCAGTGATAGTGAAGGAACGACAATATATTTCCAAGTCAGGGTGGTGAGTGACTTGGAGGGGAAGCTATAAGTGATGGGGTTGCCAGCTATGGGTTGCTCTTGTTCTTCTAGATGGTAGTGGTCGTGGGTTTGGGTTGTGCGCTATGATGTGAAGTATACAGCACATGGCGACCATTCAGACCATCCAGGCAGGAGTGTAATGCTCCACTGAAGCTGTCAATGCATTGGAATCTTCTTGGCTTGCAGGCGGCTCTCATTATATCTACAATGGGTCTCTGCCTGACTGTCCCACTGTGCAGTCAGAAGCAACCTCCTCAGCAGGTAGCCCTCATCTCCCAGAATCCATCGGTGTATCTTGAGGTTGGGATAGAAGTGCTGAGACAACTTTGACTTACAGAATTTAAAAGAGGCATGGCAATTCCCTCAAAGGAATGCACAGGTGTGTAAAAATTCTCCCCACATTCGAGACCAGCTGAACATTGATGGAATGGTACTCCTTCCACTTAATCGGTCTGATCCTTCCATGGATTACTCCATAGCCACAGGGGCGATCCCTGGTGCCCTGGACCTGGGAGAAGACGGTTATAGAAGTGAAACTCATTGCCTTGTGTTTGTGTGGCTACACCTGTCTGCTTCTTTACAAAGAGGGCGTCTGTGATGGTGCGCATACAGCAGGCAGCATCCACCTGTAATAGAGGTCAGCAGCAGTGCATTAAATGACCCTGAGGCGAAGATGCTGAAGACCAAGGTCACCTTCAGTACTACCCACAGGGTCTGCCAATGGGTTGTCCTAGGGGGCCAAGTCATCATTAAGGAAGGCACAGAGGTCACTCACTATACCCCTACCAACCAAAGTCTCCTCCTGCTTTGTTCCCTTGAGCTTGGTCTCTCCATTCGCTCGTATCCTTTATTTTTTTTGGAAGAATTGATGATCCTGAAGGCACCTAAACTGGCATGCACTACCTGCAGGAACCTGAAGGCCAGCTGGAAAACCTCAGCTGATCTTTAATTGGTCTCATTAGGCCTTTATTTACTCTCAGCCAATTCTTGATGAGCCTGATCAGCTATCCATCAAGTGCTGATGCCCTATTGACCCCTGCCTATTTACCGCCACAAAAATAGCCTTGAGGATCAAGTGACCAGCATCTCAATTACAATGAAAATGCAGCATCTGAAAGCCCTGGTGTGGCCGGTGACAATGGCTGTGAAAGCAGGACCATCACGAAGAGTGATGAGCCACTATTCAGAGCTTTTGAAATGAAAGGACTGAGATGGATATTATGTGTATCATGGATGGCCAAGCATAAACAAGTGGATGCTTGAGAACATTGGTATTAAAGGGAACTTGTTTGAGGTCATGGCATTTTGGACACATGATGCGAACAGGAAGGAAGTGTTTAGAAAAAGAGGAACTTTTTTTATTTGTTCATGTGATGCTGGCGTCGCAGGCTGTGCCAGCATTTATTGCCCATCCCTAATTGCCCTTGAGGAGGCAGTTGAGAGTCAACCACATTGCTGTAGGTCTAGAGTCACATGTAGGCCAGAGCAGGGAAGGATGGCAGATTTATTTCTCTAAGGGACATTAGTGAACCAGATGGGTTTTACAACAATCAACAATGGTTTCATGGTCATCAATAGACTTTTAATTCCAGATTTTTATTGAATTCAATTTCATCATCTGCAATGGCAGGATTTGAACCTGGATCCCAGGAGCATTACCCTGGGTCTCTGGTTAACTAGTCCAGTGACAATACCACTACGCCACCCACCGCCTCCCCATCAAGTCAAGAACATCTGGAAAATGTGGACAAGGAAAACCCAAGATGGCATGGACAGATAATATCAGAACGTGGACTGACCTCTCTATAGAGCAAGCAGAAAGGGCAGCAGAGAATAGACATTAATTGGAGCAAGATTATTCAGAGTGTGGCCAATCCTTGGAATGAAGGCAGATGAAAAAGGCAAGCCAGGGAACTGGTACTCCAGCCAGTGGGGCTATTATTGACTCCTGCACTCAACGTGATCCCAGCCCCCGCAGGCACCAAAGATCCAGTCCATAGAGTTTCCATTCAACCTATGGTACAGAACCAGGTCATTCAGCCTAACTGGTTGATGCTTGTGTTTAAATTCCACACATGCCTCCTCACACTCCAGTTACCCCTTCTCCAGAATCAGTGCTTGGGTCCTCAAGTTTCAAATGTACATAATTCTCCTAGATTTGGAAATACAATGTATTGATAATACTCACAGCTGATACTAAACTGGGGAGGGGGGCATGGAAAACAGCCGAGAAATTACAGAGGGACCTAAACGATTTTTAAATTGTGGTGTATGAGATACAATACAAATAATTAATATTCGAAGACGGGGGGAATATATTTATCAAATGATAAATATATCTGCGCGGATCTGCACGTTCTCCCCGTGTCTGCATGGGTTTCTTCCGGGTGCTCCGGTTTCTTCCCACAGTCCAAAGATGTGCGAGTTAGGTGGATTGGCCATTCTAAATTGCCCTTAGTGTCCAAAAAGGTCAGCTGGGGTTACTGGGATAGGGTAAAGATGTGGGCTTAAGTAGGGTATTTTTTGTAAGGGCTGGTGCAGTCTTGATGGGTCAAGACACAGTGGAGGAGGGCGCAGGGCGCGGTATACGAGTATGGGGAGAAGGCGAGCAGGATGTTGGCGCATCAGCTCCGTAGGCGAGATGCTGCTAGGGAAATTGGTGGAGTGACGGATGGGGGTGGGAATGTAGTGCAGAAGGGGACAGAAGTAAATGGGGTCTTTAGGGACTTCTACGAGGAACTGTACCGGTCGGAACCTGCGATGGGGAGAGGGGGGATGGAGAGCTTCATGAACAGGCTATGTTTCCCAAGGGTTCAAGAGGAGCTGGTAGAGGGGCTGGGGGCGCCGATAGAGTTGGAGGAGCTAGTCAGGGGGATTGGACAAATGCAGTCAGGTAAGGCCCCGGGGCCGGACGGGTTCCCGGTGGAATTTTATAAAAAGTATGCGGATCTGGTGGGCCCCCTGTTGGTGCGAGCCTTCAATGAGGCATGGGAGGGGGGGGCTTTGCCCCCGACGATGTCGCGGGCACTGATCTCTCTGATCCTAAAGCGGGATAAGGACCCCTTGCAGTGTGGATCACACAGGCCTATCTCGCTCCTCAATGTTGACGCCAAGTTGCTGGCGAAGATCCTGGCCACCAGGATAGAGGATTGTGTGCCAGGGGTGATACACGAAGATCAGACAGGATTTGTCAAGGGACGGCAGCTCAACACAAATGTGCGGAGACTGCTAAATGTTATCATGATGCCGGCAGTGGAGGGGGAGGCGGAGATAGTGGTGGCGCTGGATGCAGAGAAAGCGTTTGATAGAGTTGAGTGGGGGTACCTGTGGGAGGTGCTGGAGCGGTCCGGATTTGGGGAGGGATTCATCAAATGGGTGAGGCTGCTCTACACGGCTCCAATGGCGAGTGTAGTTACAAATGGAAGGAGATCGGAGTACTTCAGGCTCTACCGTGGGACCAGGCAGGGGTGCCCCCTGTCCCCCTTGCTCTTTGCACTGGCGATTGAACCTCTGGCTATGGCGTTGAGGGAGTCAGGGAGATGGAGGGGTCTGGTGCGGGGTGGTGAGGAACATTGGGTATCGCTGTATGTGGACGACCTGCTGTTATATGTGGTGGACCCAAAAGGAGGAATGCCGGGGGTGATGGAGCTGTTGGCGGAATTTGGGGGCTTCTCGGGCTATAAGTTAAATTTAGGCAAGAGCGAGGTATTTGTAGTACACCCGGGTGATCAGGAGGAGGGAATTGGGAGGCTCCCGTTTAAGAGGGCAGTGAAGAGTTTCAGATATCTTGGGGTGCAGGTGGCCAGGAGTTGGGGGACTCTCCATAAGCTTAAGTTTACCAGGCTGGTGGAGCAGATGGAGGAGGAATTTAAATGGTGGGACATGGTGCCGCTATCGTTGGCGGGTAGAGTGCAGTCCGTCAAAATGACGGTTCTCCCGAGGTTCTTGTTCCTCTTCCAGTGTTTGCCCATCTTTATCCCTAGGGCCTTTTTTAGAAGGGTGACCAGCAGCATCATGAGCTTTGTTTGGGCGCATGGGACCCTGAGGGTGAAGAGGGTCTTCTTGGAGCGGGGTAGAGATGGGGGGGCTGGCGTTACCCAATCTCTCGGGGTACTACTGGGCGGCCAACGTGTCGATGGTGCGCAAGTGGGTGATGGAGGGGGAGGGAGCAGCATGGAAACGGATGGAGAGGATGTCCTGTGGAGATACAAGCCTGGGGGCCCTGGTAACGGCGCCGTGGCCGCTCCCTCCTACGAGGTATACCACGAGTCCGGTGGTGGCGGCTACCCTCAAGATTTGGGGGCAGTGGAGGCGACATAGGGGAGAAGTGGGGGGCTCGATGGAGGCTCCGTTAAGGGGGAACCATAGGTTCGTCCCGGGGTACATTGATGGGGGATTTCAGGGTTGGCACAGAGCGGGCATCAGACAGCTGAGGGACCTGTTTATCGATGGGAGGTTTGCGAGCCTGGGGGAGTTGGAGGAGAAATTTGGGCTTCCCCCGGGAAACATGTTCAGGTATCTGCAGGTAAAGGCATTTGCTAGACGGCAGGTGGAGGGATTCCCTTCGCTTCCCGCGAGGGGGTGAGTGACAGGGTGCTTTCGGGGGTCTAGGTCAGAGAGGGGAAGATATCTGATATCTACAAGGTTATGCAGGAGGTGGAGGAGGCGTCAGTAGAGGAGCTGAAAACTAAGTGGGAGGGGGAACTGGGGGAACAGATCGAAGACGGGACATGGGCTGATGCCCTGGAGAGGGTTAATTCTTCCTCCTCGTGTGCGCGGCTTAGCCTCATCCAATTCAAGGTGCTGCACCGGGCCCACATGACTGGGACGAGGATGAGTAGGTTCTTTGGGGGTGAAGACAGGTGTGTCAGGTGTTCGGGGAGTCCAGTGAACCATGCCCATATGTTCTGGGCATGCCCGGCACTGGAGGAGTTCTGGAAGGGGGTGGCGAGGACGGTGTCAAGGGTGGTGGGATCCAGGGTCAAGCCAGGATGGGGACTCGCGATTTTTGGGGTTGGGGTGGAGCCGGGAGTGCAGGAGGCGAAAGAGGCCAGTGTGCTGGCCTTTGCGTCCCTAGTAGCCTGGCGAAGGATTTTGCTACAATGGAAGGATGCGAGACTCCCAAGCGTGGAGACCTGGATCAATGACATGGCGGGTTTTATTAAGCTAGAGAAGGTCAAATTCGCCCTGAGAGGATCGGGACAAGGGTTCTTTAGGCGGTGGCAACCTTTCCTCGACTTTCTGGCTCAACGATAGGGTACTGGGACAGTAGCAGCAGCAACCCCGCGGTGAAGGGGGAGGGAAAAGGGGGGGGGAGACGATGACTATGTTTATTTAATTTTAATTTATTTTTAAGTTCTCTTGTTGGGGGTGGGGGTGTGGGGGGGATATGATACATGCGTTGATACGGTCTGGGGGGTGTTACAGCTGTTATGGGTTATTTTGTTGCATTTCATTGTTTGTTGTTATATTTTATATTTTCCGTAAGAAATGCCAATAAAAATTATTTTAAAAAATAAATAAATAAATGTGTTTTGATTTGAACCTTACTAACTGGTGTATTGAGTTATTGATCAGCACTTGAACTTGAACCTCGTGGTGGTATCATAAAGATACCTGGCGACTCTAGAGCAAGGTTATAAAACAGAGCCAACTGAGTGTAAAGCACACTCACCAAAACGAGCAACACTTGCAACCAAAGAGCAGAATTGTTATCACAAGCTACTGAGATCAGTGCAATGTGTGCCAACCACCTCTTCATCTTCTGAGACCACTGAACCGCTCTCATCTCTCACAAGTCGGATACATTTCCTGACTATTTAGTTAAACTGTTGCTTCCTAATAAATTACCTTACAACCATTTATGAGTTTTCGGCTGCCTGTTTTAGATAATCTGTAATTCTCAAACTGTAAATTTTCTAAAGGCTAGGTTGAAGGAGATTGTGGAATGGCAACTTACTTAACAATAACTATGTCCTGTTATATCAGAACAAAGCAAACAGCATGTTAAGCTATACTGACAAACATGTTGAATATAAGACTGAGGCTGCCCGGTGGAAACTATCCACTGTTTTGATAAGGCTTCATATTGTACACTACATTCAGTACTCGTCACCAACATACACGTGATTTAAGGTAGTTCCTGGAAGATATAGCACTGTCCCTGGGGCTCCAGCACTTGGCCCCATCAAGGATGGTGATTATTTTGTGTTTATAAAAATGTCTCGTAATCTTGAAAAGATCAGTTTGTTTAGATTACTGGGGAGGACGGAACCTGGTACTGTACTTGATACAAAACTCCTCCTGCCAGTATTTCCTTCTCTTTCATAATATATTATGCAACACATTATACTGTTAATTGATGATAGGTCGGCCAGCCTGCTGTACTCAATTCAGGACATAGTGCAGGAATAATCTGATTAATGTTTAATCTTACCTCTTTAGTGTGAAGTGTTGATATAATTGGTGCCTTGCCCCACTGTGGGTTTTTGCAGTGAATTCAATGTTCTGACTGCTCTTGTAAGTTGTAGAACTGTTTGCACTGTGAGATGAACAGAACAAAATCAGATTGATCTGTCCAGTGGACTTCTATACAATAATGTGCATTGATTAGTAGCAGTGATGTTATGGATTGCCTGAGAAATCTTCCTTCAACATATTGGACCAGATTTTTCAATGCCAATGGTAGTGATGTATTCAGCATTGTAGGAATGTTGTAGGAATGTTGTAGAGAATGTCGGATATGGATATGAACGTGCATTTCGCAGTACTGAACATATGACAGTTTCAATCTTTTTTGGACTGACATAAGTCACTTCTGTAATCCTCAGGTCAATGATTTAATATAATAACCCTCAATATGTGCGTAATGCGTTGGATAAATAAAAAGCAGAAAAAATATTTAATCGGTTTCATTATCACCGGACCAGCTATTGTATTGCATCATTTCAATATTAGTTTATGCAAGACAGCTTATTAAATACTTCACATAAAATGAATGTGTGGGGTAGCACGGTGGCACAATGGTTAGCATCGCTGCCTATGGCGCTGAGGACCTGGGTTCTGGGTCACTGTCTGCGTGGAGTTTGCACGTTCTCCCCATGTCAGCATGGGTTTCACCCCACAACCCAAAGATGTGTAGGGTATATGGATTGGCTATGCCAAATTGCCCCTTAATTGGAAAAAATAATTGGGTACTCTAAATTTTTTTAAAAATGAATGTGTGAAATGTGAAATGTTTGCCATTTTCTTCTACTATCACTAAAGGATCAGGTCCATTGAATCATATTACTGAGCCTTCCCTTATATTTAGCTTGACTCCATTCCAGCGTCTGCTGCATCTCACTGAATAATGTAAGAAGTCTTACAACACCAGGTTAAAGTCCAACAGGTTTGTTTCAAATCACTAGCTTTCGGAGCACAGCTCCTTCCTCAGGTGAATGAAGAGGTGGGTTCCAGAAACACTATAGACAAAGTCAATGTTGCAAGACAATACTTTGAGTGAGTCTTTTTCCAGGTAATTAAGTCTTTACAAGTCTAGGCAGAGTGACTGGAGAGAGGGATAATCACAGGTTAAAGAGGTGTGAATTGTCTCAAGCCAGGACAGTTGGTAGGATTTCGCAAGCCCAGGCCAGATGGTGGGGGATGAATGTAATGCGACATGAATCCAAGGTCCCAGCTGACGCCGTACTCACATGTGTGGAACTTGGCTATCAGTTTCTGCTCATTGATTGTGTGTTGTCGTGCGTCCTGAAGGCTGCCTTGGATAACGCTTACCCGGAGATCAGAGGCTGAATGCTCTTGACTGCTGAAGTGTTCTCCGACTGGAAGGGAACATTCCTGCCTGGCGATTTTCGCGTGATGTCCGTTCATCCGTTGTCGCAGCATCTGTGACTCCGAAAGCTAGTGGTTCGAAACAATGCTGTTGGACTTTAACCTGGTGTTGTAAGACTTCTCACTGTGCCCACCTCAGTCCAATGCCGGCATCTCCACATTACTGAACAATAAGCTGATGCATTTAATATCCACTCCTTTGCTGAAGTTGGGAATAAGGCTAACAATTTCACATTACAGTACATCTTTTCATAGCAACTGTGGTATTCCAAATGAGAACAGGGACCATATAACAGCTGCAAGGCAATCTCTGGTAAGTGCATGATCTTTAAAAGGGTGAATCAAAATTTTTTTACTACATCAACAGCTGACAGTATCTTGGGCGAAAGCTTACAAATGTGACCGGGAACAATGTAAAGCAAATAGAATACTTCTCACTTTGGCACAATGTATCATTTGGACTGAGTCATAACCTACTTGTGTGCAATTAAAAAATATATATCTTCCCTCATTTGACAACACTGTCCTTGGTGATGCTCCAGTATTTCTGGCAGATGGTCATTCTGCATTCGTAAGCTTAAGCAATGAGTACTAGCAAGCAATGTGACCATCAAGCCTGATGCTCTTCCCATATGATACCCAAAGGCACACATGCTCATCACAACAAGGCAATGATTAAAAATAGAAACCTAGGCCCAGATTTCTCCCTGTCGTGGGAAAAAAGGTGAAGGTGTCCGAAGGCCAAAAGCCCTATCCCTGTAGATGGCACTTCCCTTTTTTTTGGGGGGTGGGGGGAAGAATAAAATCTGGAAAGCTAGTATCCATAATGGTGAAAATGAAACTATCAATAAAACCCTATCTGGTACACTAATGCTCTTCAGGGCAGGAAATCTGCAATTCCTACCTGGTCCGACCAACATGAAACTCCAGACCCACAGCAATGTGGTTGACTCTTAACTATCTGCTGTCTAAGTTTAAGTATTTTCATTGTGTATCCTCATGTATTTATCGTATGTTCCATGTTTTCATGTATGGAGCGATCTGTCTGGACTGTACGCAGAACAATACTTTTCACTGCATCTCAGTAGACATGACAATAAATCTAAATCTAATCTAAATCGCCTAGCAAGCCATTCAGTTCAAGGGAAATTAGGGATGGGCATCAAATGTTGTCCTTGCCAGTGATGCCCACGTCCTTTGGAAGAATAATGAAAAAACAGTTATTAACTCTTTCATGTGGGACCATCAATTCCAATACTTCCAACTCCAATACATCACATAAAAGGGATTGTTCACTCAAATTAAATGTTTGTAGTTTTACGGTTTTATTTAGTTAAAGGGATGTAAATGTAATAAATGGGCATTTATGAATGAGATTTTTTTCAATGCAGTTAAGTCTGCAGTGGACACTTTGAAATGTATTCCTTCACTGCAAGGGTCTTGGGGTCTGCCCATGGTGGATACTTGGTGAATTGGCATGGTTGGTGCACGGGCAAAGTTTGGTTGGTGGGGGCATGGGTTGGCACAAATCAGTACGAGGTTGGCATAGAAATTATAAAAGGCCCTGGGTGGTGAATAGAGGCATACATTGGTCTGGAGGATGTGGAGGGTATGAGAGGTTATAGAGGTGGGTGGGGATCATGAGTTAGCACGGGTTGGCATGGAGAGTGTGGGAGGAGTGAGGACTGGAGGCAAGTTTCATGTTTTAATATTTATCTTTAGGGCAGCATGGTGGTGCAGTGGGTTAGCCCTGCTGCCTCTCGGCGCTCACGTCCCAGGTTCGATCCTGGCTCTGGGTCACTGTCCGTGTGGAGTTTGCACATTCTCCCCGTGTTTGCGTGGGTTTCGCCCCCACAACCCAAAGATGCGCAGGCTAGGTGGATTGGCCACACTAAATTGCCCCTTCACTGGAAAAAATTAATTGGGTACTCTAAATTTAAAAAATATATATTTTTAAACATTGGGCACAGTGCCAGAGCCCTGGGGCAGGGTTTCCACCAAGCCTGCCTCCTCAGTTCTTCCAGGTTACCCGCCTTGACCTCTGATCCAACCTGGCCCCACCTCCAGATCTGACATCCAAGCCGCCATTTTGAAGGTCAGGTTTTGCAGGAATTCTTGTCAATGATTCTCTTGGTTAACTACTGCAATTTTAGGGAAAGTCGATGGAAAAAATGGATATCCACATATTTGGGGTCGTAGCCAGTGTTCCCTGTCATTTCTTTTTTGCTCTGCCTGGCTTCTCTGTTGTACTGCAGGGTCTCTATGAGATTGCAATCTGTTTGTTTCCCCGCGCAGTAAGTTCTAGGTTGCTGCATGACTGCACAGCTTAAAGGGAAGTTCTTGCAGTCAGGAAAATTCCCTCACTGCCCTATCCTTCAATAAAATTTTTGCAGAAAGTGCAAGTATATTTGACCATTAGAGCAAGAATAACAGGCACACTGGCATTCATTGTGCACAGGGGCAGCTACTGATGACACAAAATGGAAAAGAAATCCCAGCACAGATCTGAAACCGGAGTATTGGCCTGAATTCTGTGGTTGGTGGCGAAAGAACAACACTCACTGCTGACTTTGAGAAAAACTGATTTTGCAGGGTCGAGAGCGCAGATTTTCTCTTAAGGTGTCATACTGAATTTAGCACCACCTTAACGAGATCTATGGAGTGCAGTGGCAGGGCAGGCTGACCAGCTAATCAAACTGAAGAGTTCTCACAGACCGAATTAAGGTCGTTAACTAGCCCAAGGTGAAGTGACTCGAGATTCACCATGTTGATTCGTCTTTTGCAAATAATGACCTTCAATTCACTCCCAGCTATCCTCTGAGCACCTACACCGTTGCTTTAATTCAGGTTTGAAAAATATTACTGAAAAAAGAAATGGCACTCACAGTTTAGTTCCCCGAAGAATCTCATCACTGTACACATTGGCAGCCTTCGCCTTTAACAGCTCTGAACCAAGTGAGGGCAGCTTACGTTGTGTACCTATCTTTCGAGACGATGCCTGCATGATGCGGGACGCAGAGAGGACATTGTGATCTGCAGTCCGTCCCTGGCGATTTCGTATTGAGGACAAAATGCTGGAGCCTGTACTTAACTGCTTTTCATCCTGGTCACACCTTTAGGTGGGAAAAAAAAATATTTATGGACAATATCTGATAGATACTCACTGAAAGGCCTGTGAATTAAAGTCTTAAGAAAATCCAAATTGAGAAAATACCATGGAGCCCCTCACGCCCACTCCATCCAAAGTTCAACTGATTCTTCCGTTATGAATTCCGCCCAGTCCATCCCAATCACCTTTGGATTCCCATTTTTAGGGGAAATTAATTAATTTCCCATTAGGAGGAACAAAGGGTTGTGAATCTATGGAATTCCTTGCCCAGTGAAGCAGTTGAGGCTCCTTCATTAAATGTTTTTAAGATAGAGATAGATAGTTTTTTGAAGAATAAAGGGTTATGGTGTTCAGGCCAGAAAGTGGAGCTGAGTCCATAAAAGATCAGCCATGATCTCATTGAATGGCGGAGCAGGCTTGAGGGGCCAGATGGCCTACTCCTGCTCTTAGTTCTTATGTTCTTATAAACTATCCTGAAAGAAAAAAATGATTCAGGAGGGACAGTAAGAGGTGCAGATGTGATCAAGATATTGCACAGGGACATGGACAAATTAAGTCAGTGGAGACAATAAAGGAACTTGGAGTTTAATGTGGGAAAGTGTGAAGTCATCCACTTTGAACTTATGAAAGGTAAATTGTCTTAATGATGAGAAACTAGGACCTGTAGAGGAATAATGAGTTTGTGGAGTGCGCATATACAAATCATAAAAAGCTACTAGATAGGTACAAAAATTAATCAAAAAGGCTAAAGAAATGTTGGAAAGCATGACATCCAAATAAATCATAAAGCAATCACAACTTATAAATTAAGCTAGGGCGAGCTACGGAAGGGTCATGTGACCTTCTCATCCAATCGGTAATTAGCGCACTGGATCACCCAAGCAGAGCGCAGACTTTAGCTCAGTTAGATCCCAGAGCCATGACTGGGAGCATTCTAAAGAGTTGTTAGGTTAATAAACTTCATAGTATGTTAATACATGGTGGAGCCAAGTTACTATGTTTGGCAACGAGGTAGAAAAAAGCTGCAAGTGCGCTTGCAAGACCAGAATCTGGTCCAATCAAAATCAAACTTGTGAAGTAGAAGAGAGCTGCAGAAATGCATGTATTTTGTAGAGTGCTGATTGGGTACGGTATATCCGGGCGATTAGAATTTGTCTTCAAAGCAAACGGAATTGAGAAGACAGAAATAAAGCAGCGATATTAAGCACTTGTGGGAACAAACCTATAATTTTGTCCACAGCATGTCCAATGCAAGCTCATTTGTACAGATCATGGGTGGGATTCTCCGTTTCTGAGACTAAGTTTTAACCTGACGCAGAATTTGTGGAGTCCCACGACAGCAAAACTAGCGCCACACCTGGAGCGATTCAGCTACTATTAAGGGGCCAGCATCGGTGCCATGTGGAACACAATTGATTCTAATGAGAAACGGTGCCGGATTCGCGATTGACAATTAGGAGTCTGACAAGCTGCTGCCACATATACACACTTGACTCCCAATACACACCATCCCAGCAAACAAGATGGAAGTGAGGTGAGAAGCCCCAAGATTCAGGGATGCCGAGCTGGAGACCCTGCTGAACGCTATGGAGGAGAGCAGGATGACCCTGTACCTCGGCCCAGAAAGGAGGCTGCCAGCTGCCATTCACTGTGCTTGGGCGCAGGTGGCAGAGGCGGTCAGCGCCATGGGCAATGTCGTCCTGACTGGCCAGCACTGCCGAAAAAAACTGAAAGACGTCCTCAGGGCAGCCAGAGTCAGTAGGCAGCACTGTGCCCCTGGCAGTAAACCCCCCTCCCACACACCCATGACCCTGCCACACCCCCCACCACCACCATCACCACCCAGAGGGTGGGCAAACCCCTAACCTGTCTTCTGACTTGCAGGAGCTGCTGAAGATGGGACGGGTCCATCTGGTGTCCCCCACCTCTAGCCAGCACCACGGCCGGAGCTCCCTCCCATGAGCAGCTCGAATGCCTGTCCTCCGTCCAAGACTCAGGAGACCCCGGAGCTCGAGTCAGAGGATGACACGGATTTCCCGTCACATCTATCTCCATCATCCTACACACTCTCACCTTGGTCACCACTTTAGTGATGAGGCTCTTGGGACACTATCTAGTGCGCACCACACAGCTGATCCAATACAGCAGCTGGAGGTAGGAACAGCAGATGGTCAGAGGCTGGGCTGACCCCAGATACTAGCTGCCGACCGGACAGGTTTCGGGCTTCCGGAACGGGCAATCCTATCAATTGTGGGGTTGCATGAGGGGTTGACGGCGAGTATCCAGCACCTGCAGGTGGAGGAGTTGGTGGAGTTCAGCCGCGTGCAGCAGCAGGAAGTAGCACCGACAATGCGTGCCACCCAGGCCAACACCGCACGGGTTCCCCGCCCTGCCCCACACGACCGTCCCCACCACCGTCACCCCAGGGATTCGATGGGACCATGTGATTGAATGGCTAGCTCACGTGCAGGGAACACCCAGGTGGACGATGGAATGAGCTACCGTGGGCAGGAGTCAGGTGTTGTCATATGATGCAGAGCACCAAAGCTCATCCAAGAACGTATTGTCATCATCCTCCATCCCATGAACCAGACCCGCAGTTACTGCCAACCCAGGGCTCACACATTGTAATGCAGCAGGTATGCTGGGTTTGCAGGCTGGGGAGGGGGGTGCAGTGAGGTGGTGTGGGATGCGGTGTCTGTGCCCCTGGCGAGATTCCGCCCCCCCCCCCCCCCACCCCAAACCACCACCAGTTGGTGAACGTGGAGGCAATCAGAACATCCCGTGTGTTGGCTCTGGCTCACATGTCGTGTGGCCTCCCTTGCCTGGCTGAGCCCATGTCTTACCCATCCTTGCTATCCCTCGCATCCTCCTCATTGGACGAGACTCGTGTGTTCCTCCTCCTCCTGCTCCAGCACGCCAACCCTCTGCTGCGCCACATTGTGGAGGATGCAGCAGCCCACCACGATGAGGACGATCCCCTCTGCGTCATGCTGTAGGGCCCATCCAGAGTGGTCCAGGCACGTGAACCACATCTTCAGGAGGCCGAAGCACCGCTCAATCATGCTCCTGGTTGCTGTACGGGTGTTGTTGTAGTGGGTCGCCGCACTGGTCTGTGGCCCCCTCCGGATCAGTGTCATCGGCCACGACCACAGCGGATAATCCCTGTCGCCCAGGAGCTAAAGATCGGGCATGCAGGTCGGGAATGAAGGTAGAAGCTGTATCATGAACAAACTGGAAAATCAGGAGCGGGATTCTCCAGTGCATCAGCCGCGTGTTGTTCAGCGCTGCGCCCTCGCCAGCAGTGGGATTCGTGTTCCCACCACCTGCCAATGGCATTTCCCATTGTAGCCACCCCACAACGCCAGGAAACCCGCGGCCTTGGGCGCACTACCAGTGGAACGGAGAATCCCATCCCAGTACTTTAAAATCTAATCAATAATTCATAATGCAGAAAAGTAAAAACTTTCCACAAATATAGATAATGGGCTGGATTCTCCCAAAATGGGACTATGTCTCCATGCCAGCGCAAAAACGCTGGAGTTTAACTCTGGAGATTCCTGCAAAAAAGATCAGCCAATTCAATGCCATGCAGGGGGCTAGCAGGGACCCAGAGTAATTCATGCAGCTTTAGCTGCGGATACAGGCCCCCGCACTTGTCCACTCATGCGCACGGCGGTGGCCTCCAACGGCTGCGCCTAGCGCCATGGCGGACTCGGATTGTGGAGGCAGAAATAAAACTTAGACCCACCCGATCAGCCGCACACCTGAAGATCTGACCGCGTGGATATGAATCCTGGCCGCCTGTAAGGCCTACACCCCCCCCCCCCCCCCAGTGTCCGATCCCCCTGCCCTCCACCAGGGCGGCCGCAGACTGAGTCCGCAGCCGGCACGCCAGCATCCCGACCAGCAATTGCAGGTTAGTTCCACACCATTGGGAACTCGGCCGGTCAGGAGCAGACGTTCGCTGGGCGGGCCTCTGTCAATGGGCCCCAGCTGCGCAGCGTACTCCGCGATCTCGCTGATTCTTGGGTCTCGGAGAATTGCCGCACCGGCACCGGGCCCGATTTCGGCGTGAAATTGGGTTCTCCGCCCCTGCGCCAAACACAATTTCGGTGCGGAGCTGCAGAGAATCTAGCCCAATATTTTTAGGACCAGATCTATTCAGCAATAGCTATGACTAAGATCTCCATTGAAAACTAATTGAACAAGGCCTAATTGTATTTGGGGTTTCTAATGGCGCTAAAGGGAAGTTGCCAAAGTCCCAGATGACCATTGGTTGCTTTCCCCTTTGAGGAGAGAGAGCTGACTGGTGTTGTTTTGACCTGAGGTTCACCACACCTTAGGTGAGAGGTAAGGTTGAGAAGACGGAGCCTTCAAGAATAACCTCAGCCGGTAGGGGAATTGAACCAGCGCTGTTGGCCTCGCTCTGCATCACAAATCAGCCGTCCAGCCAACTAAGCTAAACTAGCAGTAAAAGGAAAGTTCTAACTGCTATCAATTGACTTCACCAATTGCCAACACTGAGTGGGAGGAAGGGCGGGCCCAGCAAAGCCTGTGGCGGAGCAGTGAATACAGACTAACTTCATGATTTACACATTAATCTGCATCTTGTGCAAAATTCTGAATTTGATCTCTGATTCAGAGGGATTATGATGACGAATGGCCAGAAAGTGGAGCTGAGTCCACAAAAGATCAGCCATGATCTCATTGAATGGCGGAGCAGGCTCGAGGGGCCAGATGGCCTACTCCTGCTCCTAGTTCTTATGTTCTTATGAATACTGACAGTTCATCATTAAATAGCTCACAAATTCCAAGTCAACTGTTTACTGTCAATGATTTACACAACTTTCTGTTTCAATAATTGTGACTCTACTCACTGTATTTTGTCAGGTAACCCTGCATGCCTCTGCTGAAGCGGCTTGGCTTGAATTGTCATCACACCATTTAAATCATTACGATAAGTGCTCGTCATGCGATAAGCCTAAAATGTTAAACAGAAGAAAACACACAACGCGACTGGTCAATAAAAGGTCTAAAATGCTGGAATGCAGAGCATTAGACAAAAGAGAGTGTAGGTACAAACAGAAAAACAGCAAAAAAGTGAAAAAATTGTTTAATTTAACAGAGGTTGCAGGATGTAGATGATATTTATTAAGTTTACTCAGTTACAAACAACTAAGAAAAACCTCCCACCCTGATTCCCGTAAGGACTCCATTCCCTCTCTCAGTTACTCCTTCATCACATCTGTTCTGACGACCTTTCACACCAAGAATTCTGAAATGGTCTTTGTCTCCTCCAGCAAGGATTCCACGCCACCATGGTAAACTGTCCTTGATCGTGTCCTTCCTATTTCTTGCATTCACACCCTCGCCCCTTCCCCTCATGCTCAGAACCATAATCGGGCCTCCACTGGTCCTCATCTCCCACCCAAAAACAGAGTTCTGAGGAAAGTCATTGATCTGGAATGTTAACCATACTTTCTGCTCTGATGCTGTCTGCCTGGCTGAGTGGTTCCACATGTTCTGACTGGATTCCAGTTTCCCAGCTTTTGGAATATTTTGTTTTTTGACTGAGAGAAACAATTCCAGCATGGCATTTACATTGTCAGAATACAAATAGTTCTTATAGGGAAAATCACTTAGTCCAGCCTTTCCTCAAAGAGCTGCAATATTTTGAAATACAGCCTTCTGCTCACGGACCTTGATATAATGGAGATCTTGGAAAGGATTTTAAATTGGTATGTTTCACCTAAAAGTGGCCATCCAGCATTTTAAGATTGTTTTGTTTGGGGGGGGGGGGGGGGGGCAATCTGGTGCCTCAAGCCCGCTCCGCCATTCAACAAGATCATGGCTGATCTTTTCGTGGACTCAGCTCCACTTACCTGCCCGCTCACCATAACTCTTAATTCCTTTACTGTTCAAAAATCTATCTATCTTTGCCTTAAAAACATTAAACGAGGTAGCCTCAACTGCTTCACTGGGCAGGGGATTCCACAGTCTCTCTTTGGACACTTAAGACTTGTCTAATATAATTGTTAGGTCGTCCTTTAAATGCATAAACAGGTCACCCATCTCAAACAGCAGGTATCCACTCCAGGCACATTTGATCCCACACTCTCCACTCCCCGTATTGCCTTCTTCTCTTACCACAACGTATGATGGCTGATTCCCATCCTTTCTAAAACAGCCAAACTGTTGTCAGCTCACTAAACCAGAAATTGACTCATGCCCAACATTCGCGTGAAGGGGTGTGCCCGATGGTTGCTTCACAAACGTTGCCCCTGTTCTGGGCACTTCTCAGAATTCGCTCCCTTGTTAAAATTGCTTGTATTACTTTTTTTTAATGATAGAGCCACATGTTTTCTTCTTACATCTTGTACAATGAGCATTAAAGACCTCAAAGCTCTAAAATGCTCTAGATTATGTTTCTAACCCATGTTTGGCTTTTTTTTTAATTGGAATCCGCACCTCTTTAGTTTCAGTTTCTATTGATACCGTCTTCCTGAAATATTTGCAGCTGCTGCCCATCTGCTCATATGCTTCTGAATATTCAAACACTTAAATCATTTGTTCCTAATCGCTTTTGCTCGTACACTTTGTTACAGCTCATACCACTCCAATTATATGAAAGAACACTTACTGACAACAGTTTAAAAATGCTAATTTCTGCACTATTGTTTGTTTCTCCCACTTTTCTTATTTCAAGCGCTCCACTTGTTCTTGTGGACATTAGTACCTACAAGCACTCAACGGTGCCCCCTAATACCCTAGTGACTCCTTCTGTTCCACTTGTGATTTTACATCCTTGGTTATCTTGTAGTGGGATTTTAATTACAGTGCGGAATTGTCGTTGATGGAATCAATGGGAAGATATAATGGGATCATAAGATGTCCCTATATCCACTCTTTTAATCCAGATGTTGTTAATGGGTAAAGCCTGTCACTCAAAACACAGACACCTGTCACATGAACAGATCCATCTGCTAATACCTCCCATTACCATTTCTACAATGTCTTTTCAGAGCATTACATTTCACTATGATATCTCCAGTGTAACATTCTCCATTTCCATAGTGACAAGTTCTCACATGGGAAATATGGGATATTGTTGTTATTTAATTTTCATCCAGACCTGATGCTAACAATGTGTAATTGTATAAAGAGCAAAATGAAAGTGTCTCGAAAGAGGGGTGTATACTTCAGGTCAGACCAATAGAACCTTCACTTCTGTGGGTTGCCATTGTTTGGTTAAACGATTCAGAAACATGGGATAGGTTTTGAATTGTGTCACTTGGCAAGCTGACCAGAAAAAAATATCCCAACGACTGCAACAATTTGCTGAGGTTTCAGACTGAGCTGGGGAATAAACTTAGATTGAGCATTTCTCCTTAATATAGAAGCACATTTGTAAATTCTCAAAAAAGAACCAAATTGGAAATTTATGCCTAAGAAGAATGAATCCTAAATTAATGTTCATTTTTATAATTTGAATTATTCGACCTGTCCCAGGTTCGATTTCCCCGCTTGGGTCACTGTCTGTGTGGAGTCTGCACGTTCTCCCCGTGTCTGTTTGGGTTTCCTCTGGGTGCACCAGTTTCCTCCCACTGCACGGCTGCACGGTGGCACAGTGCTTAGCACTGCTGCCTCAAGGCGTCAGGATCCCGGGTTCAATTCCATCTTTGGATGACTGTGTGGAGTTTTCACTTTTCCCCGTGTCTGCTGGATTTCCTCCGGGTGCTCTTGTTCCTTAGTGTCCAAATGTTCGGTGGGGTTATGGGGCCAGGGCGGAAGATTGGGTCTAGGTAGGTGCTCTTTCGAAGGGTCAGTGCAGACTCGATGGGCTGAATGGCCCCCTCCTGCACTGTAAAGATTCTATGATTACGGTGGCTGAGAGGACATTTGATGAGGACTCAAATACTGAGGTAGTATGGGCTGAGTTAAGAAACAGGAAAGGAGAGGTCAACCTGTTAGGGCTTTTCTATAGGCCTCCGAAAAGTTCCAGAGATGTAGAGGAAAGGATTGCAAAGATGATTCTGGATAGGAGCGAAAATAACAGGGTAGTTGTTATGGGGGACTTTAACTTTCCAAATATTGACTGGAAACACTATAGTTCGAGTACTTTAGATGGATCCGTTTTTGTCCAATGTGTGCAGGAGGGTTTCCTGATGCAGTATGTAGATAGGCCAACAAGAGGCGAGGCCGTATTGGATTTGGTACTGGGTAATGAACCAGGACAGGTATTAGATTTGGAGATAGGTGAGCATTTTGGTGATAGTGACCACAATTCGATTACGTTTACTTTAGCGATGGAAAGGGATAGGTATAAACCGCAGGGCAAGAGTTATTGCTGGGGGAAAGGCAATTATGATGCGATGAGGCAAGACTTAGGATGCATCGCCTGGAGAGGAAAACTGCAGGGGATGGACACAATGGAAATGTGGAGCATGTTCAAGGAACAGCTACTGCGTGTCCTTGATAAGTATGTACCTGTTAGGCAGGGAGGAAGTGGTCGAGTGAGGGAACCATGGGTTACTAAAGCAGTTGAATCACTTGTCAAGAGGAAGAAGGAGGCTTATGTGAAGATGAGACGTGATGGTTCAGTTGGGTCGCTGGAGAGTTACAAGTTAGCTAGGAAGGCTCTAAAGAGAGAGCTAAGAAGAGCCAAGCGAGGACATGAGAAGTCTTTGGCAGTTAGGATCAAGGATAACCCTAAAGCTTTCTATAGGTATGTCAGGAATAAAAGAATGACTAAGGTAAGACTCGGGCCAATCAAGGACAGTAGTGGGAAGTTGTGCGTAGAGTCCGAGGAGATAGGAGAGGTGCTAAATGAGTATTTTTCGTCAGTATTCACACAGGAAAAAGACAAAGTTGTCGAGGAGAATACTGAGATACAGGCTACTAGACTAGAAAGGCTTGAGGTTCATAAGGAGGAGGTAGAACATAGAACATAGAACAGTACAGCACAGAACAGGCCCTTCGGCCCTCAATGTTGTGCCGAGCCATGATCACCCTACTCAAACCCACGTATCCACCCTATACCCGTAACCCAACAACCCCCCCCCCCCCCCCCCCCCCCCCCTTAACCTTACTTTTTAGGACACTACGGGCAATTTAGCATGGCCAATCCACCTAACCCGCACATCTTTGGACTGTGGGAGGAAACCGGAGCACCCGGAGGAAACCCACGCACACACGGGGAGGACGTGCAGACTCCGCACAGACAGTGACCCAGCCGGGAATCGAACCTGGGACCCTGGAGCTGTGAAGCATTTATGCTAACCACCATGCTACCGTGCTGCCAGGTGTTAGCGATTCTGGAAAGTGTGAAAATAGATAAGTCCCGTGGGCCGGATGGGATTTATCCTAGGATTCTCTGGGAAGCTAGGGAGGAGATTGCTGAGCCTTTGGCTTTGATCTTTAAGTCATCTTTGTCTACAGGAATAGTGCCAGAGGACTGGAGGATAGCAAATGTTGTCCCCTTCTACAAGAAGGGGAGTAGAGATAACCCCAGTAACTATAGGCCAGTGAGCCTCACTTCTGTTGTGGGAAAAGTCTTGGAAAGGTTTATAAGAGATAGGATGTATAATCATCTGCAAAGGAATAATTTGATTAGAGATAGTCAACATGGTTTTGTGAAGGGTAGGTCGTGCCTCACAAACCTCATTGAGTTCTTCGAGAAGGTGACCAAACAGGTGGATGAGGGTAAAGCAGTTGATGTGGTGTATATGGATTTCAGTAAAGTGTTTGATAAGGTTCCCCACGGTAGGCTATTGCAGAAAATACAGAGGCATGGGATTCAGGGTGATTTAGCAATTTGCATCAGAAATTGGCTAGCTGATAGAAGACAAAGAGTGGTGGTTGATGGGAAATGCTCTGACTGGTGTCCAGTTACTAGTGGTGTACCACAAGGATCTGTTTTGGGGCCGTTGCTGTTTGTCATTTTTATAAATGACCTGGAGGAGGGCGTAGAAGGATGGGTGAGTAAATTTGCAGATGACACTAAAGTCGGTGGAGTTGTGGACAGTGCAGAAGGATGTTACAAGTTACAGAGGGACATAGATAAGCTGCAGAGCTGGGCTGACAGGTGGCAAATGGAGTTTAATGCAGAAAAGTGTGAGGTGATTCATTTTGGAAGGAATAACAGGAAGGCAGAGTACTGGGCTAATGGTAAGATTCTTGGTAGTGTGGACGAGCAGAGAGATCTCGGTGTCCATGTCCATAAATCCTTGAAAGTTGCCACCCAGGTTGAGAGGGTTGTTAAGAAGGCGTACGGTGTGTTAGATTTTATTGGTAGAGGAATTGAGTTTCGGAGCCATGAGGTCATGTTGCAGTTGTACAAAATTCTGGTGCGGCCGCATTTGGAGTATTGTGTGCAGTTCTGGTCGCCACATTATAGGAAGGATGTGGAAGCATTGGAAAGGGTACAGAGGAGATTTACAAGGATGTTGCCTGGTATGGAGGGAAGATCATATGAGGAAAGGCTGAAGGACTTGAGGCTGCTTTCATTAGAGAGAAGAAGGTTAAGAGGGGACTTAATTGAGGCATACAAGATGATCAGAGGATTAGATAGGGTGGACATCGAGAGTCTTTTTCCTCGGATGGTGATGTCCAGCACGAGGGGACATAGCTTTAAATTGAGGGGAGATAGATATAGGACAGATGTCAGAGGTAGGTTCTTTACTCAGAGAGTAGTAAGGGCGTGGAATGCCCTGCCTGCAACAGTAGTGGACTCGCCAACACTAAACGCATTCAAATGGTCATTGGATAGGCATATGAAACGATAAGGGAATAGTGTAGAGGGACTTTAGAAGGGTTTCACAGGACGGTGCAACATTGAGGGCCGAAGGGCCTGTACTGCGCTGTTATGTTCTATGTTCTATAGATGAGAGTAATTGGCTGATTTTAACTATCTCCATCCGAAAATAATTCCTATAAGCAACCCCATACAGGTTCATGCCAGTGGCTGCGGGATGAGGCTCTTCAGTATGTGTGAATTGCTCACTTAAGGGCCTCAACTGGTGTCAGGGCAGGTAGGCCGTGCTCGGGCCTTCATCACACTGACTTAATCGGGGTTGAGGCAGGAAGGTAGTGGGGTCTCCACCGCTCCCACCCCCCTGATTAAATGCCGCCCTGACACCAAACTCACCACAAGATCCACCCAGCATCATCACATCCGAGTTTAATCCTGTGTTAGCTGGACAGTCACACAGAACCACTTTCCAGCAGGCGTCTCCTGCTTGAGATCAGGACTGAGAACCTGGTTAAATTTTCTTTTCCTAACTGACGGATACTGAAGTCAATGATAACACCCAACTGCCATCAGAGACCAGACCACCCAACAAAGGATAGAGTTGACTTTGGGACTTACCTCATCTTACATCAATCAGCTGTTCAGCGAGTAAACAAAAATAGCAACCAAGTCACCAAGAGCAACAGGCCTTGTTGAGGTATTTACATAAGCTATTAATAACTGCTCGACTGTTACTCTAGACCTCTTAAGTAAACTCTTAAATCGCAATATGTATAACATGTGCATTGCAACTAAAATCTGCTGCACATTTACCATGAAATTAGACAGGTCTGCAATTTCAAACTTCTAAGCACATTACAGACTAGAATTGTACCTGAGAGTGGATGAAGGATGCACCTAATGCCAAGACACGAGTCTCAGAGCCTCTTGACGGTGGAATGCTATAGTTTGCTACGATGATTCGAGAGTCACTGATTTGAGGAATTTTGCTCATGATTGAACTCTGCATGTTCTCTGTCTGCTTATCCTCATCTGTAGCCAACATAGGAGATAAAAGAAAGTGCATGTTACCCAATACACTGTGTAGGAGAGGAGGAAACAGCATCACGTTAACAAAGACTGCATTGTGTCAGACAGTGCAAAGATCTTCAGTGTAGCTTCAGTATAATTATCAAGATGACATCTCTAGAACAGGTGCTTAATATAAGTAGGTTAAAGCAACAAAAAGGTACCACTCGGTGTACAACTTTTCAGCTCAAAATAATTTTTACCATTTATTAGAGTGTATATCCTGCCCGGATCCTATTGGATAGAGACAATTGGTTACCCCAGATCCTTGGAGAAAGTGAGCTTCCCCAATGATGGGGGGGCGGGGCAATCGTTAGAAGCGCAGCTGTAACAATAGAGCTGGCCAGTGTGGTACCGGCTAGAGACAAAGCCAGGAGTGAACTACTGTTGTTGTGTATTGTTATAAATAAAGTTACTTTCTGTTTGACACTACAAGCTCGTGCTGGATTCTTCATGGCCTTTCACAAAATACAGGGGGCAGGATTCTCCATTGGCCGACGCAAAATCAGGAAAAGCAATTGAACGGAGAATAGCTTCTGACTCCGAAAGCGTGGCAGGTGCCGGTTTAACACCAAATTGCGAATCTCCGGCATCCCAAAAATGGTGTAAATGCGACATGAGCCACTTTGTGTTTAAACACAATTGGCATATCATTAGTGGGCCCACCTACGATTCTCTCCGATAGGCCGATGTTCCCAACAGCGCGGCCCACATGTGCTCTCAAAGATTGTGGCCCTGGCATGCTGGCTGCTGAGAGAGAGAGAGAGAGAGGAGGTAGGACACGGAGATGAGCGACCGCGAGCTGCCGGCCCGGAATCTGGCCGTGCTGGCTGGGTTGGGGGAGGGGAGAGACAGGCCACGAGGCTGAGGTGACCACTCCCACGGGACAGGTGCAGTGCCCAGGCGGCCATCTTGCTGCGCACCCACTGACCACCCACCTTGGCCTGTGGTTCTACACAATGACCCTGGCTGTGTGGGTGCACCCCCCCCCCCCATGGCCCCTTCCCCAAGCTCCCCGCCCAACCAGCCGTTACCCACCGACAGACCACCCAGGGGAACACCCAAGATAGTCCCCAGCGAGGGAAATGCCAGCCAACAGTACCCCTGGCATCAGGAATGGGCGCCAGGGCCAGAGGCCGCCAAGGTATCAGACACCGACGAGGCAGGGGTAAGGGGGTGGGTGGACATGCGGGGACGGAGCCCACACTGCCAACCGGTGCCACCATGTAGCCTGTCAAACATGGTTTGGCACAAGAGTATGCACCACGGTGGCCTTTCACCCCCTGCAGACAATGACTTTTGGAGTTCGACCAGCAATGGTGGCCGCCCTGTTGGTCACTGCCCTGCAGCCGTAAGAGGGGCAGCCACTCGAAGAGGAAGTGGAAACTGCAGCAGCGGAGCGGGCTGCAGTGGGGCAGGTGGCAGCCACCCAGGCTGAGGGTCCGGTCGCCCAACAGACCGAGGAGGTGCCAAGGAGGCGCCACATGAAACCTTGTGTGTACTTGCACCATCTGACATTTGAGAACCTGCCAGACATGGCATGCCGTCGAAGACTCCAGCTGAGCAGGGGGACAGTGCAACATACTTGCCAGATGGTGGCACACCTGGCACCGCAGGGGTATGGGGGGGAGCCCGGTAACCGTCAAGGTGATAGTCGCCCTGAACGTTTATGCCGCGGGGTTGGCAGTAACAGCGGGTCTGGTCCATGGGATGGTGGGTAATGGCAACCCTCTCTGCAATGGGCTCTGATGCTCCGCATCGTATAACAACATCTCACCCCTGCCTACGGTTGCACCATCCACCTGGGTGATCCCTGTATGCGAGCTGGCCAATCCATTACAAAGTGAAAGGGACGGGGCAGGGAAGGGGGAGAACACGGTCCACCCACAGGTCCTGCACCATTCACCCCGCCCCAGCCAGCCCAGACCAGCCTAGCCCACCCCTCACACCCATCTACCTGTCTGACACAGCATCGAGGCAGGTTGTAACAGTGGTAACAGGTGTTTATTGTGAACAAATATTTACAGATCTGTGCCCCAGCCTCTATGACTACACTGTGCCCTGTACCCTTGCCAACCTAACTGGTGTCTAACTTTCTGGCCTTACGGGCTCTAACACTAACTTAGGTGGTTCCCCAGACGGTACAGCAGGAGTGGAGGTGGCCTGCTGTGACCCCTGCGATGAGGGTGCCTGTTGGCAGGGCGACCCAGTCTGGATGGGCCCGGCCGCTGTGATGTCCCAGGTGGCGTGGTGCCACCCTGTTCTGCCCACTGCCCACCAGATTCGCCATGGACAGGAGGGGGGAGCCCGAGGTGCTGAGGTGTTCCAGCACCTCCCCTGCAGGAGTCACCAGCATGGGCCACATCACCACCTCTTCCCGTGGGGTGCCCGCCACTTGGCGCTGCCAGTCCTGGAGGCCCGCTCTGGCCTTGACCAGGGTCTGCATGCTCATGGCTATGGAGCACAGGGAGTGGAATATCGCCATCTGGGATTGCGCCATATCACACTGTGACTGCACCATCTCCCTCTGGGACTGGGCCACCTCCCTCTGTGTCTGCGCCACGCCAGCCAGCACCTGGGCAATGCTGATGTTCCCAGCCATAGCCTGCTGTGACTGGGCCAAACTGGAGAGCACCGCTGCAATGTCCAGCTCGGTAACCCTGTCCTGGGCCTTGGCCAGCGCCTGCACAGAATGCCTCAGGCCTTGACACACTTATCCATAGCCAAATCCGTCGCTCCCATTGCCTCCACCGCAAACGCCACCTGTGCGGTGTTGGCTTTGGTGGCATGTATGGTCGGCACCACCTCCTGCTCCTGCACGCGGATGGACTCCTTGACCTGCGCCCACAAATGTTGGATGCTCGCCAACATGTTGTCCTTGGCTCTCTGACTGCAAGTGTACTGTGTTTGAGACTGGATGTTCCAAAAGCACGGGACCCAACTGGTTGGCAGCTAGTTCCTGGGGTCGGCCTGCCCTCCGACTGCCCTGCCCCTACCTCCACCTGCTGTACCAGATCAGCTGTGTGATGCACACCAGATAGTGTTCCAGGAGCCTCTTCACTAATGTTCCCAACTGAGATGGTAGTCTCTGGGATGGTGGAGGGTATTGCAGACAGCAGTGACAGGACGTCTGTGTCCTCCTCTGACCCGAGCTCCGGGGTGTCCAGAGTCTCGGGTGGAGGGCTGGTGTTCAAGCTGCTGAGAGTGGTGTGGGGGTGAGGGTGGTATGGGGGTGGGGGTGAGGGTGGTGTGGCGGTGGGGGTGAGGGTGATGTAGGGTGAGAGTGGTGTGGGGGTATGGGTGTGGGGGGGTGAGGGTGGTGTGGGTGTGGGGGGGGTGATGTTGGGTGACAGTGGTGTGGGGGTATGGGTGTGGGGGGTGTGGGGAGGGGGTGTGGGTGGTGTGGGGGAGGGGTCTCGACGCGCATGCCCTGGGAACCACAACTCAGCCGGATCTCACTTCATCGCCCGTGGCTGCACTCCACCTCGGCGACCTCCCTTTACTCTGGGCCACTGGCCACGATCAGGGCCCTTTGGTCCGCCACGGTGAGGGGCCGGAGGTCTGGAGTCTCAGTCCGGTCTTCTGCTTTTGCACGGCTTTCTCTAGGGAGGGGAGGGGGGGGGGGGGGGGGGGGGGGGGGGGAGAGAGGAGGAGACTTACGGCAACACTTTAAGATAGTTCTATTCATGCAGCCCAGGGGGGGTAGCTAGCGGCCTCAGTGCCATGGCGGCTGGCATGGGTGCTAGCATGTGGGGCAGGATGGGGAAAAGGCCGTCCCCCGGTGGAAGAGGAGAGGGATGGTATTGGGTGTGTGGTGGTCAGGATTAGTGCAAGGGGCACAGTGCTGCCAACTCACCCTGGCCACCCTGCGGCCGCGGGGCTATTCCATTAATGGTATCGGAATCGGTGCAGGTGTGGCGCCAATTTTTCTGTCATGAAAGTTCACACATGCTCCACTGGCGTCAACACTTAGGGCTAAATTCTCCAATTTTGAGACTAAGTGCTGACGCTGGAGAGGAAACAGTGGCATTTTATGACAGAAAAAATGACGCAACAGCTGCACCGATTCTGATACTTTAAATGGGCTAGCACCATCGCCGCATGGAACACTATCAAAACGGTGCCGGATTCACCGGGTCTGTGATTGTCACACATGAGGCTCACACGCCGCAGCCGAACTTAAACGATCCTTCGTTGAGGGGAGTGAGGGGTGAGGCGTGTGAGTGGTTAGTTGCGCTCCCCATGGCATGTGTGGCCTCCCCCCCCCCCCCCCCCCCCCCCCCCCCCCCCCCCCCCCCCCCCCCCCCCCCCCCCCCCCCACACACACACACTGTCCCTGCCAACAAGATGGCTGCAAGGAGAGCAGCACCACGGTTCAGGGACTCTGAGCTGGAGATCCTCATTGACGCCGTGGAGGAGAAGCAGGTGACCCTGTACCCCGGCCCGGGAGGAAGGCGCCAGACGCCGCCATTCACTGCGCCTGGGCAAAGGTGGCAAAGGCTGACAGCGCAGTCGGCAACGTTGCCCAGACTGGCATGCAGTGCTGGAAGAAACTCCACGACCTCCTCAGGGCGACCAGGGTGAGTTGGCCACTCCTTTTTTTTTTAAATCTAGAGCACCCAATAATTTCTTTTCCATTTAAGGGGGAATTTAGCATGTTCAATCCACCTAACCTTTTGGGTTATGGGGGTGAAACCCAAGCAGACACGGGGAGAATGTGCAAACTCCACACAGACAGTGACCCATGGCCAGGATTCGAACCCGGGTCCTCAGCACCCTAACCCCAGTGCTAACCACTGCACCACATGCCGCCCCGAGTTGGCCACTCTGTACCCCTGGCACTTACCCTGCACTCTCCAAACACCCGTAACCCGGCCCCTCCCTCCCCAAGGGATAGACAAAGCCCCACCCTGCCCCACATGCCAGCGCCTATGTCAGCCGCCATGGCCGGCTGTCCTGGCCAATGAGGCCATCATCTGCCCAACCCCTGGGCTGCTTTGTGGACCCTCACCATGCCCGAGCAGAGGGCACGGGGCGTGGTTGGCAGCCCGGAGGAAAGGGAGTTCAGTAGCGGGTGAAGAAGCGAGACCCTGCTTAGTTACGCTCCCCATGACATGTGTGGCCTCACCCCCCACACCCCTCATCACCCCCTCCACCCCTCCCCACTCGACCCGCACCCCCTTGCCCACTCACACCCCTCAACCCCCCCCCCCCCCCCCCCCCCCCCCCCCACCACCCCCCCAACCCACCCTCCCGGCCCATGGTCTAATAATACATGTCGTCTTGTGTCTTACAGGACCTGCCGGAGGTGGAGCCGGTCCATCCGGAGCCCCCCGGCTTCCAGCCAGCGCCAGAACCGGTGCCCGCCAGACCGCAGAGCACTGATCCACCGTCATAGAGACTACAACGTCTATTGGGCACATTAGTGAAGAGGCTCCTGGGACACTATCTGGTGCGCACCACAAATCGCATCCAGTACAGCAGGTGGAGGTAGGAGCAGCCGAGGGGCCGGACGGTGGCCGGGCAGGCTTACCCCAGAACCAGCTGCAGCCCAGACGGGTCCCGGGCTTCTGGAACTTCCAGTCCCAGCCACAGTGCAGATGCAGTCAGAGACCCAGGGACCACAAGAGGGGAGGACAAGGGGCATCCTTTTATCTTTTCTTGCAGGCTTGAACATCCTCTGAGGCCCGTGGAGTCCTTTTGACCTGACCTCCACAACCTGGAAGCAGATTGGGCCCAAACCGGAAGTGAACAGACTCAAAAACAGCTTCTTCCCCGCTGTTACCAGACTCCTAAATGACCCTCTTATGCACTGACCTCATTAACACTACACCCCTGTATGCTTCATCCAATGCCGGTTCTAATGTAGTTACATTGTATATATTGTGTTGCCCTATTATGTATTTTCTTTTATTCCCTTTTCTTTCCATGTACTTAATGATTTGTTGAGCTGCTCGCAGAAAAATACTTTTCACTGTATCCCGGTACACGTGACAATAAACAAATCCAATCCAATCCAATCCAGCATCCAGGAGTCCATCCGTGCGCAGGAATAGGGAGTGGAGCCGGTCATGCGTGCCGCCCAGGGCAACACCGCATGGGTGGCGTCTGTGGTGGAGGCATTGTGGGCAAGGGCTTTGGCTATGGATCAGTGTGTCCACGGCCTGTGGAATTCTGTGCATGCGGTGGCCGAGGCCCAGGACAGGGCTGCCTTCTCACAGGCAGCCATGTGCCAGAGCCACCTAGACATTGCAGCGGTGCTCCTCAGCATGGCCCAGTCACAGCAGGCCATGGCTGTGAACATTAGCGGCATTGCCCAGGCGTTGCCCAGCGTGGCACAGACACTGGGTGGGGTGGCCCGGTCCCAGAGGGAGGTGACCCAGTCCCAGAGGGAGGTAGCCCAGTCACTGGCTGATGTGGCACAGACCCACAGGGTGGTGGCACAGTCGCAGCGTGGTGTGGTCCAGACCCAGACAGAGATGGTCCACTCTCTGTGCTCCATGGCTGCAACCATGCAGACCCTGGTCGAGACCAGAGCGAGCCTCCAGGACTGGCAGCGCCAGGCAGCGGGGGGCCTCAGTAGATGTCTCCACTCACAGCCCTGCCGAATGGAATAGCCCAGGAGATGCTTGGGCCCGTTCTGGTGACTCCCACAGAGGAGGTGCCAGAACACCCGCACCTCTGACTCCCCCTACTCCTGTCCCTGTTGTCTGGTGGGCAGCGGGCAGGACAAAGTGGCACCACGTCACCCGGGACACCCAAGCAGCGGCCGGGCCCATCCAGGAGATGCACGCCAACGGGGACCATTGTTGCAGGGCAGGAGTCACAGCAGGCCGCCTCCACTCCTGCGGTACTGTACGTGTATATATTTCCACACCTGTCAGCACTGTTGAAACCTGCCTCATTGCTCTGTCTGATGGGCATGGGGGTGGGTTGGTCAGGCTGGCTGGGGATGGGGTGGGACCAGTGCAGGCCTTGTGGGAGGACCGTGCTTTCCCCCTCTCTCCTCTACCACACCCTCCCCCGCCCCCGCTCCCCCCCCCCCCCCCCCCCCCACAGTGCCCCCCGACCATCCTCAGCACCCACAGCCCAGGGATTCGACGGGACCGTGTGATGGACTGGCCAGCTTGAATGCAGGGATCACCCAGGTGGAAGGTGCTACCGTGGGCATGAGTCAAATATTGTCATACGATGTGGAGCACCAGAGCTCATCGTAGAACAGGGTGTCATCGTCCTCCATCCCATGGACCAGATCCGCTGTCACTGCCAACCCAGGGCCCCCTGCGCCGCAGGTATGTGTAACGGAGGGGGGTGCAAGTGGGCGGTCTGGTGGTGTGGGGTGTGAGGGTCTGGGATATGGTGAACCTGGAGGCAATCAGAGCGTCCCTTTGGCGTTGGCCCTGGCGATAATGTCGTGCGGCCTCCCATGTCTGCCGGGGCCCCATGTCCTGCCCATCAACCCCCTCCCCCTCATCAGATGATGCCTGCCCTTCCTCCTCATTCTCCTCCTCCAGCACATCGCCCAACTGCTGCACGATGTTGTGGAGGATGCAGCAGGCCACTATGATGCGGGCGATCCTCCCAGCCTCGTACTGGAGGGCCCCTCCAGAGCGGTCCAGACACCTGAACCACAACTTCAGGATGCCAAAGCACCGCTCGACCACACCTCTGGTTACTGTATGGGTGTCGTTGTAGCGGGTCTCCGAGTCGTTCTGTGGCCTTCGGATAGGCATCATCAGCCGCAGTGGGTAACCCCTGTCACGCAGGAGTCAACCCCTCAGCCTCTCAAACATGTCAGGAATGACCAAGTGTGTCAGGATGAAGGAGTTGTGTACACTGCCCAGGTATCGGGCGCAGAGGTACGCAATGCGCAGCTGATGATCGCAGACCAGCTGGATGTTTATTTAGTGGTACCCCCCCTTCGGTTACTGTAGTCTGTTATCCGCAGATGCCTGTAGGGGGACATGCCCCCTGGACCCGGGGCATCCCGGCGATGGCAGCAAATCCCGCTGCCCAAACATCCTGTTGGGCTTGGTCCACATTGAAATGGATGTATTGAAGCGCCTGGGCATGTTGGGCCTCCGGGATGGTGCGGATGCACCCGTGCGCCGATGGCTGCGAGATCCCGGATAGGATCCAACTCGGCGACTGGACGGGCCTCATCGCATACAAGGTCAGGGTGACGGTCACCTTGACGGTCACCGGGAGTGGGTGTCCTTCCCCATACCCACGCGGTGCCAGGTGTGCCATCATCTGGCAGATGTGTGGCACTGTCTCTCTGCTTAGCCGGAGTCTCCGATGGCATACCCAGTCTGGCAGGTCCTCGAATGGCAGGTGGTGCCGGTACACACAAGGCCTCATGCAGCACCTCCTTGGCACCTCCTCATCCTCGGGATGTTGGGCAGCATGCCCTCCAGCCTTCCAACCTGTGCGGCCGCCACTTGCCCCTCTGCAGCCCGGTCCTTTGATGCCTGGTCCTATGGTGCCCGGTCCTCTGATGCTGCCCGCTCCGCTGCTGCTGCTTCCCCCTCCTATCCGAGCGGCCCCCGCTTATGCAGCCACAAGGCATCTCGCAGACCTGCGACCATCGCCACAGCGGCCAGTATTGCTGGTTGAATGCCAAACTCCCTTGTCTGCAGGGTGTGAAAGGCCAACATGTTAGCATGGTGCACACTCCTGTGCCCAGCCAGGTTCCATGGGCTACACGGTGGCCCCGGTTGGCATTGCAGGCTCTGCCCATGCATATTTCTCCCCCACCCACACACCCCTACCCTGTTGGTATCCGGCACTGTCGCCGCCCCCGGTCCCTGTCGCTAGGGGTACCATTAGCTGGTACTTCCCACACTGGGGGCTGCTGTGGGTGGTGGCCATGTTGGGCGGGGTGTTCGTGGGCAGGGGGGTTTCTGCTGTGTAGGGAGGCGGGCGCATCCATATGGCTGGTGTCACTGTGTAGAACCAGGGGCTGAGGCGGGTGGTCAGTGGGTACGCAGAAAGATGGCCGCTGTAATGGCGGTCAGTGGAGCATCCTGTTTTGGCGTCAACCGACGCCTACCGCGATTTTGGCGTCGGAAGCTATTCTGCGCCCAATCGCATTTCACGATCACGTCGTCTGCAAATGGACAATCCTGCCCAGAAACTTAAAATAAGCACCAATTTTACATCAATGGGATTCACAGATAGGGGGAACGATTCTCCGCAACGGCCGACGCCGGTATGAAACCCGGAGCGTTTCACGACGGCGTCGGAGGCCGCTCCTCGACACCTATTCTCCTCCCCCCAGGGGGGCTAGGAGCGGCGTTGCGGGGAACCCGGCCGCCGAGCCGTTGGCGCCTTAGTGACGCCAGCCACGCATGCGCAGGTTGCCGTCTTCCCCTCCGCTGCCCCGCAAGACGTGGCGGCTTGATCTTGCGGGGCGGCGGAGGGGAAAGAGTGCGTCTCTTAGAGACGCCAGCCCGACGATCGGTGGGCACCGATCACGGGCCAGTCCCCTCCCGAGCACGGTCGTGGTGCTCGATCCCCGATCATCCCCCCTAGGCCCCACACTTACCTGTCGCGCGATGTTCACGCCGGCAGCGACCAGGTGTGGTTGCTGCCGTCGTGAACAGGTCGGGAACGTCAGGCCGCTCGGCCCATCCGGGCCAGAGAATCGCGGGTCGCCGTGAAAAACCATTTTGTCATTTTGGGGGGGGGGGGGGGGGGGGAAGAGAATCGCGGTGGGTGCCAGAGCGGCACTCCCGCGATTCTCCCACCCGGCCAGGGGAGCGGAGAATCGCACCCGGGATGACCAATGTTCTGAGTTGAAATTAACGAGTTCCTAAATGCCAGGCACGTTCTGAAGATAGAACCTGAAATGCTATGTGATACGTACTGTATTTCTATTGGTGGAACACTGACCTGTCCTTTACATTTATTTTCACCCTGATTACATCGAGAGCAAAGCTGCCTGAATAACAGCAGAGTATTTTGAAAAGGAAACATTTGAAGAGCTGAAGAGAAAGAGCAGGGTGGGTGGGACTAATTGAATTTTTCTTTTAGAGAGGCTGAATGGGCAGAATGGGCCAGACATCCTCTTTTTGTGCTGTGTGGTTCTAGAATCCCTTTCATTTACCTGCTGGCAACTTGCATCAATGGGCAGGTCACCTTTTAAATAACGTGACCTGTATTATCCCGAGGGGTGTCTCCAGGAGACTGCTGAATGAAATGCAGTGCATCACTTCTGAAGAGGATGGTCATGGCCCATCCCAAAGGATAGCCTACATGTATCCTTTATAAGGCAGCAGTAATAACCCCCACGACGGCCACGAGAGTTCTCTGATTGATCTCCCCCTAACTGGTGGAATATGAGCTTCCCCGTGAGTAGCGGAGGCCCGCCCAGCTGAGGCTCATATATAGGCCAGTGACCAGCATGTTGATTCTCCCAATGGGGCTGCATTGTGTTAATAGTTTGCTGCCCTAGACAGGCTTTTTGTGATCTTGATTCAAACCGCACGGCTTCCCAGTTTTTAATGGGTGCCAATACAATTTGGACAAGCACTGGTGTTCTTGAAGCACTCCTGGCCTCAATCGATGCCTGCACTGCTTGGCTCCACCTGCACTGTTGGGAAAGCCAGTTTCTTGTTCCCACCATGTGTACAGGCCAACTGAAGACCTGCCAGGCTGGGGAAGGTGGGATTCTTATAATCATATCTGTGTCTGTCTCTCTTAGTTGAAGATGACTGACATCGACTAGAATTCAATGGGTTAAGTTTCATGTGCGATCTGTTTTAGGGTGGGTTATCAGGCCAATTGGAGCACGAAAGAATCTGTTGCATATTGAATACACAGGTATTGTTGGTGCAGCAGCTCATCTTTCCTGTTGGTCAGTGTGACTCAGTTCTGTTCATCGGAGGTAACACCTTTGCTGCTGAGACTGTGCCATATAGGGCAATCTAGAAGAGGTTCTCCCATGTCTCAGGAGGTATGTTGAACCTCGTCAGTGAAACCATCAGAGTGTCCTTGAAGCATTTTTTATGTTCTATATGCCAGTATTTTCATCAATTAGCTTATTGGCAAGCTGTCATCAGATATTTGTCCAGCCCAGCTTATCAGAGCTCTCTTCAGTGGAGTGTAGATGCCAGGCATGTCAGTCAGTGAGAGAATCTGTATTAGCAACCTTGTTTTGCCAACTAATCTCGAGTAGTCTCGCAAGCAGGTCATGTGAAAGTGATGTGGTTTATTTTAATGCTTGGAGTGAGCTGTTTGAGTCTAACAAGCATATAACAGGACAGCTGCAAGGTTTAACTTCACTACTGCTGACAGACATATTACTTTCACTCCCAGACTGTTTTTTGTAATTTACCAAAAGCAACTCGAGTCCTTAGCTATTCTGGGATTCACTTAATCATTAATGAGTACTACTCTGGAGGAGATGGTGCTGAGGCAGGTAAATCCATCAACTACTTCAAGCCTTTGACCATTGACTGGAATAGTTGGCTTCACTTGCTGTTTTTGTGGGCAGGTTGGTACATGACACCAGTCTTTTTGGTGCTGATGGGAGACCAAAGATCACATGCAGTTACCTTTCTTATTCTGAATAAACAATTAGGGAACAGTCATCAGTGAACTGCGCACTTTGATCCTTGCTTGAACTCTTCTCAATTTGAACCATCTGTGGCAATATCTAATGAGACTGTCACTCCCGTTAACACAGAATGTTTCAGAAAGCATGGCCGAGACACTAACTTTGTTTTCTGGTAGGCCATATGGTCGGCACAACGCCCAACTAGACCCTGCCAACGTAATCAGGTTTCAGTCTGATTTGTGGCCTATCAGGTTTACATTGGGAGCGCACAAAGTGGACCTTGGGTATCGGACCCCTTTCTCTATTGTTTAGCTCCTCGCCTACACTCGCCTGCTGCTCAGTAGTTTGCACTCCCCTAATCATTTGCTAATAGTGGCGTAGTGGAATTTCAACTCGATGAGTCAATAAAATTTAAAATTGAAAGCTAAAAATGGTGACCATTACTAGTCAATAAAAAACATTTGGTTCACTAATGTCCTTTAGGGAAGGAAATCTGCCATCCTTAACTGGTCTGGCCTACATGTGACTCCAATGTATTTGAGTCAGTTCAAAGACAGCTCTGCCTTGCCAGCAATGCCCACACCCCATGAACATAAGAACATAAGAACTAGGAGCAGGAGTAGGCCATCTGGCCCCTTGAGCCTGCTCCGCCATTCAATGAGATCATGGCTGATCTTTGGTGGACTCAGCTCCACTTTCCGGCCCGAACACCATAACCCTTAATCCCTTTATTTTTCAAAAAATTATCTATCTTTACCTTAAAAACATTTAATGAAGGAGCCTCAACTGCTTCACTGGGCAAGGAATTCCATAGATTCACAACCCTTTGGGTGAAGAAGTTCCTCCTAAACTCAGTCCTAAATCTACTTCCCCTTATTTTGAGGCTATGCCCCCTAGTTTTGCTTTCACCCGCCAGTGGAAACAACTTGCCCGCATCTATCCTATCTATTCCCGTCATAATTTTAAATGTTTTTATAAGATCCCCCCTCATCCTTCTAAATTCCAACGAGTACAGTCCCAGTCTACTCAACCTCTCCTCGTAATCCAACCCCTTCAGCTCCGGGATTAACCTCGTGAATCTCCTTTGCACACCCTCCAGTGCCAGTACGTCCTTTCTCAAGTAAGGAGACCAAAACTGAACACAATACTCCAGGTGTGGCCTCACTAACACCTTATACAATTGCAACATAACCTCCCTAGTCTTAAACTCCATCCCTCTAGCAATGAAGGACAAAATTCCATTTGCCTTCTTAATCACCTGTTACACCTGTAAACCAACTTTATGTGACTCATGCACTAGCACACCCAGGTCTCTCTGCACAGCAGCATGCTTTAATGTTTTATCGTTTAAATAATAATCCCATTTGCTGTTATTCCGACCAAAATGGATAAGCTCACATTTGTCAACATTGTATTCCATCTGCCAGACCCTAGCCCACTCACTTAACCTATCCAAATCCCTCTGCAGACTTCCAGTATCCTCTGCACTTTTCGCTTTACCACTCATCTTAGGGTCATCTGCAAACTTGGACACATTGCCCTTGGTCCCCAACTCCAAATCATCTATGTAAATTGTGAACAATTGTGGGCCAAACACGGATCCCATGAAGGAATAAAACAAATCAAAGTCACCATTGGAAGAAAAGATCCAACCAAACAACCAAGGCATGTATCTCTGATCCGCATAGATCATCTGTGAACCAGAACTTATTACCTAATTAGCTAATAGAAGATCTGTAACTGGCACTGAAACACCACCCCTTTTTTATAATTGTTCTTGCCTGTTAAATTTCCATCATCAAATTTCCATAACAAATTGCCGCAAGTGGGAGATTGAAATAACATGACACCTTGTACGAACATCTGAGATCCGTCTGAACAAGGCAAACAACTATGGGGCCGTTAGTCCGAGTCAAGAAGGGCTCCACCGGTGGTCTTTCCCGGGATGGGAACCACGTGGAAAGTCTTCCCTCTTGAAAACCTTTAAATTCTCTCCCAGCATGTCACGTTCAAAGATCTGTCAGATGACGGTAAAACTCTTCCCTCAGCTACTTTCAAACCTTTGAAGTCTCTCACAGCATGTTAAGTTCATAGATCTGTCAGTTGAAGGTAAAGGTCTTCCCTCTGTATCCTTCAAACCTTTTGTGCGGGATTCTCCCCTACCCAGTGGGGTGGGGGTTCCTGCGCCGAGGAATGGCATGAACCACTCCGGCGTGGGGCCGGCGGGGAAGGGGCTTGGCGCACACCAACCGGCGTCGAAGGGCCTCCGTCAGCCGGCGCTAGTTGGCACATGCGCGGGAGCTCCAGCGTGTGCTGGCGTCATCCCAGCGCATGCGTGGGGGGGGGCGGGTCATCTCCGCGCGGCCATGCAGAGGAATAGAGTGCCCCCACGGCACAGGCCAGCCCGCAGATCGGTGGGCCCCGAGAACCCCGGAGGCCGCCTGCACTGCCAGGTCCCGCCGGTAAAGACCTACTTTAATTTAGGCCGGTCGGACCAGAAAAAAAAGGACGGCCGCTCGGCCCATCGCGGGCCGGAGAATCGCCGGGGGGGGGGGGGGGGGGGCTGCTGCCAGCGGCTGCCGACAAGCACGGCACGATTCCCACCCCCGCCAAATCCCCGGCGCTGAAGAATTTGTCAGCCGGCGGGGGCGGGATTCACGCCGCCCCCCGACGATTCTCCAACTCGGCGGGGGTCGGAGAAGCCCGGCCAACATGTCTCTTCCAGCACGCCATGTTCAAAGATCTGTCAGATGAAGGCCAAAGTCTTCCCTTTGATGTGTTCATTCTTTTTCAAGCCTCTGGACTTGCTGAGAAGCCTAAATGCTTATAACTGCATTGTTTACATTCAATTTCATTATCTTTTAAAAGCCTCTTCACAGTAACTTCATTGCCGTGTGAATGCATCCCTACTTGTGAATATAAAGATTATTACTATTGATTGACAGGTCCAGGCTATTTAAAAGTAGGGACTTGCTTTGTTTTTATAGTTCTTCACAGTCCATTACCTTTTTCAAGCCTCTTGGTGTCATGCCCAAGCCATTTCAAAGGAGGGTAGGCTTTGTTTTTATAGCTCTTCATGATCCATTACCTCTGAAGTGCTTCCTCTTTTGAGCAGGTGTTGATTCTAGCCACAGCTTTTTTTTAAATGGCTGTTTCTTCTCACGTGTTTCCCAGAAAAAGCAGATCCTGTTTGAAACACAGATTTTTTTTTCTCTGGGGTTTCCTCTGTCCTGAAATCTGTCCTAGAATCACCAAGTACTCTGTCTGAGTGCTAACCCCTGGCAGTGTCAAGTTGGCACTTTCCCCTGGCACTCTGGTAATGCCAACCTGGAAGTGCCAGATTTCTATTGCCAGTGGAAGAGCAATGTAGCAGTGGCAGGTTGGTACTTCCAAAGGGCAGAACCTGAAGGGGGGAGGGGCCTAAAGTGGGGCCCGAAGGCGGGGGGGGGGGGGGGGGGGGGGGTTGGGGGGGGGAAGAGCATGGACAAGTCCATAACGGGGTGCCATACACTGGTGGGGGGGGGCCTTACCAGTGATTGTGGGTGGGCCTTTCCATGAATTTGGGGGGGGGGGGGGGGGGGCTGTTGGGTTATTCTGATATCGGGGCGCCACAATCTCAGAGGATCTGACCTTGCCGGCTTCTACATGTCGCCCCTAGCGCCAAATGAATGTCTAAATGTGGGTGGATGCGATCTGGGTCACGCTGATCCACGCACGGGAATTGCATCTCGCTTCCGGCACACTGGAGACCACACTGAGAAAAGCTTTGGGAGAATTCCGCCCTGTATGTCTCGAGGCAAAATTGAAGAATAGTTAATGAGCCACTCAGTGTCTGAAGCAGGAAATCAGCTGCAATAGGGAATTCAACACCAAATCAGCTACCGAAACGGAAATAAAGGGTGGCAATAAAGATAGGGTTAAGAGGGACAGAAAGAAAAAAATTAAAGTCTTGAAGACCATTGAAATCGAAAAGAATGAGACTCCACCATTGAATACATTTAACTGGGGAGCTGAGCAGAGAATCATTATTGTGCGTCTTATGGTGGAGCACTAAATCAAGGACAACATCTGAGTTTTCAGCTTTAACCATGCATCTGTGTTCAACTGTAGATGCTGAACAATTTATTAATAAATAACCATGACGCCATTACACTCACCTTTATTTTTACATAATTCTGGCCTAATATCTATAGTTCATGAATTTTGATTCTCTGATTAGTAATCTAATATATTTATAATGGCAGTGAAACATCTTTGTAATTGTTTGTATATATGTGGAAATAATAGGTGCAATTTGTGACTGGCTAGATGAATTGATTGTAATATTGGATCGAAAGATGAGCGCCACAGAGTAAATTCACAACCGAGTGTGTCATCTTTGGCGAGGATCACAAGCCATAGCAGCTGACTGTAAAAACACGTTCAAATGTAACACTGATAGCATTCAAAGTTTAAATAAATTACTTTATGCTCTACATTACAAAAGCGAATTTGGAATAGTTTGGACTGCTTTAACATCAAACCAACTGTTTTTGAGTCTTTGATCTCCAAATACCTGAAAGGGTATTTTCCCACTGTTTCCTGATTAACTCGTCCAACATTTCAATCACATCCCGCCAGATGTCATCAAATATCTCCGCTGACGCAGCATCTTTAATGCAAGCGTTGGGAGAAATGGGAGGAATGCCCCGTTTATTTCTCCTTCGAGCATGTTGAACTTCCTTTTGTTCTGAACTCTCATCATCGCTAACACTGTAATTGAAGCAAAACAGCATTTACATGAATTATGCGCGACTCCCTTGAGACATAGACGTTGAGTATAAACATCATACTTTCTGTACAGTTTAAGTGGCTTTATCTCTCCTATAATATAAATTTATTCAAAGCACTGAAGCTTTTGCCTCATGTTTGAAAGAATTGGGGCAGGGTGAGCAGGGGATCATGGTTCCAGTTCTGATGCCTTGCGTAGAGTCAGGAAAATTCATTTGACTTCACTGTCTAGTGCCTCTGGGAAACACTGGGCGGGATTTCCCCGTTCCCCAGCTGTGTGTTTCTCGGTGGTGAGCTGTTCACTGGCAGCAGGATTCTATCTGCCTGCTGCTTGTCAATGAGATGTCCCATTGTAGCCGCGCCACGGGGAATGCCGCGGGCGGGGGTGCGCTGCCGGCAGGAAAAGTGAATCGCAATGACCGGAGAATTCCGGCAACAGTTGCTTTCTGTTTTGGAAAGCATACTGCAGGTGCCAGTTTTAGTTTTAGACATTTCAAGATGGCCACTCAAAAACGAGACTGCCCAGCCCAAAATATTTCTTTAAGATATACAAGGCCCTCAGATGAAACAATGGTACAACCAGACAATTCAAAGCTAGCCTCAAGTTAACGGAATGTTGCCAAAAAGAGTTCTGAGCCTAAGGATCGGAATGATTTTCAAATTCAACGAAGGAAGATTGAGAAATTGATAAAGAACAATAAAATGTGAGAATAGCGAACAAGCGCCATAAAGATAGATTCTAGGGGACTTCCGGTGGCGGCTATAGAGTGAGTGGCCGCACATTTGGCGGCTCCCATTCAAGGTGGATGTTTTCGGTCTTTCCCCGCCTGAACGATGTAGTATTTGAGGGCATTGGTGTCGGAGTGCCGGGGAAGGTAATACTCCTCTGGTATGGCTGGTGCATGAATCAGCGGACGAAGAGCGCCACGAGAAAGAAAGAGCTGTGCTATCGGAGCAGGAGTGCTATTGTGGTGCGCCACAGGTAAAGATGGCAGAGGCAAGGGGAATGTGCTACCCGCCCAGTGGTCGACGGAGCAACTGGTGGAGTTCTTGAACAACAAGTTCCAGCGGCAGACGAAAGAGGCCCTGGAAGACCTGACTAAGGTGGTGGAGCCGCCGAGATCTGGCAATTCAGAAGATGGAGGAGGCGGTGGGGAGCATGAAGAGCAGGCGGCCTCGCTGGCAGTGGAGTTGACAGTGATGCGAGAAATCCAGAAGAGGCTGAGGGAGAAGATGGAGGACCTGGTGAACTGCTCCACGAGGCAAAATGTGAGGATTGTTGGGATGCCTGAAGGCCTCGAAGATGCAGAGGCCGCTGTGTATGTGGCGAGAACGTTGGGGCAATTGATGGGAGAGGGGGCCTTTGATTGGCCTCTCGAAGTGGACCGAGCACACAAGCCGCAGGTAGGCAAGCTGCCGAGGGCGATGATGGAAAAGATCTTACGGTTGGTGAGTCAGACCAAGAAGTGAGCTGCGGGTCAACCAAGATCTGAGTGCAGAGTTGGTGAAGAGGAGATCCAGATTTAACAGGATAAAGGGTGCCCTCTTTGCGAAGGGGTAAAGTTTGGAGTATTATGATTGGCCTGCCTGTGGGTGACTTTCCAGATGCAGGAGCTTTATTTTGACAGGCCAGAAAAGGCGACAGACTTTTATGAGGGACAATGGACTGGGAAGGGTGTGAGGATGTTGAGCTTTGGAAATGAAAAAAAAAGAAAATCACTTATTGCTTATTGTCACAAGTAGGCTTCAAATGAAATTACTGTGAAAAGTCCCTAGTCACCACATTCCGGCGCCTGTTCGAGGAGGCTGGTACGGGAATTGAACCGTGCTGCTGGCCTGCCTTGGTCTGCTTTAAAAGCCAGCGATGTAGCCCAGTGTGCTAAACCTGGGGTTTTGTGCGATTTTTAAAGTGTCTGGGGTGGGTATTCCAGGGCAGATCCTGGCAGGGGAGCAGTGATGGTGAGTGTGCCTTTCGTTACTCTTTGTGTGTTGGTGGAGGGGATGATCGGTGGGTGGGGGAGGGGGTTGCTGACAATGGTGGGGTTGGTAAGACGCAGTTGGGAAGGGATCGATGGCAGTAGATATCTGAGGGCGGGTCTGGAGGGACACGTGACACAGGCTGGGGGCTGGCCCAAAAAGGGATATGGCTGATCGGCAGGGTAAGGGTGTAGGGGGTAATCCCCACCCCCCCAATCAGGTTGGTCACGTGAAATGTGAGGTGGTGAGTGGGCCGGTTAAACAGTTGTGTAATATTGCGCATCTGAGGAGTCTGAAGGCGGGCATGGCATGTTTGCAGGAAATGCGCCTGAAGCTGGGAGACCAGAAGAGGCTGAGAAAGGGATGGGTGGGGCAGGTGCTTCATTCGGGACTGGATATGAAGACTAGGGGGGTGGAGATGTTGGTCAATAAGAGGGCGGTGTTCGAGGTGGGGAGCATTGTGACCGATTCAGAGAGAAGGTATGTGATGGCTAGTGGAAAGTTGGAGGGGCTGCCGGTGGTTCTGGTAAACATCTATGTCCCGACCAGAGATGACGTGGATTTTATGAGGCGGGTGCTGGGGATGATTCTGGACTTGGACTCACATCGGTTTATTATGGGGGGGATTTTAATACAGTCTTTGATCCGAGCCTGGACTAGTCGAGCCCAAAGTCATCAAGGGTGTCAGCAGCGGCGAGGGAGCTGAGGGGACCCATGGAGTGCAAGGGGGGCTGGATCCATGGAGGTTTGGAAGGCCGAGGGCGACGGAGTTTTCATACTTCTCGTATGTGCACTATACCCCTGGATTTACTTTTTTGCGATGAACAAGGCGCTGCTGCAGGCGTGTCCGACTTGGGAATGCTCGGCGATTGTGGTTTCTGTTTGTGTGTGTGTGTGTGTGTGTGTGTGTGTGTGTGTGTTGGGCGGGAGGAGGCTAGACCAGGGGTTGCTGGTGGAGGAGGGTGTCTGTAAGCAGGTGAGGATTGCCATTCAGGGCTAGGTACAGTTAGTTGAACGACATGGGAGAGGTGACAGCCGTCGTGGAAGGCACTCAAGACTGTAGTCAGGGGGAGCTTATATCGATTGAGGGTCACAGGGAGAAGGCGGAGTGGGTGGAGGGTGTAAGGCTGGTGTATGGAATTTTGAGGGTATGTAGCAGATATTCCGAGGTGTCAGAGGCTCCAAATAGAGTTTGGGCTAATTTCTACGGGAAGATGGTGGGACAGATACGGAGGGCCAGAGGGTAGTGTATGAGTATGGTGAGAAGGCAAGTAGGATGTTGGCCCATCAGTTGAGAAAGTAAGAGGCAGAGAGGCTAGTTGATAGAGTTAGGGATGATAACGGTAAGGAGGTGTTGGACCCGTAACGGGTGAATGGGGTGTTTGAGGCCTTTTATAGGAGGCTCCACGAGTCGGAGCCCCCTACCAGGGAGGAGGGGATGTGGCAGTTCCTGGATGGGTTGGAGTTTCCCAAAGTGGAAGAGTGGCTAGTTCAGAGTCTGGGGGCCGAAATTGGGCTGACAAAGGTGATGGATGGTATGGGGGTGATGCAAACGAGTAAGTCTCTGTCGCTGGACGGGTTCCTGGTAGAGTTTTACAAGAAGTTTTGGGTGGACCTGGGGCAACAGCTGGTGAGGGCATACAATGAAGCGAGGGAGAGGGGGGACACCCCACCCTACTCTGTCGTAGGTTTCCACACACACACACACCACCCCCCTCCCCCCCACCCCCCCCGATTTTAAAGGATAAGGGTCCGGAGCAGCGTGGGTTGTACCGCCGGATACCGTTATTGAATGTAGATGCCAAGTTATTGCCGAAGCTGCTGGCATCGCGGATTGAGAATGTGTGTGCCCGGGTGATAGGCGAGGATCAGACGTGTTTTGTGAAGGGAAGGCAGCTGTTGGCAAATGTGCGGAGGTTACTCAATGTAATTATGATGTTGTCAGAGGTGCAGGAGGTTGAGGTGGTGGTGGCAATGGACACAGAGAAAGCTTTTGATCGGGTAGAGTGGCCATATTTTCTGGAGGTGCTGGGTTAGTTCGGGGTTGGATAGGAGTTTGTGGATTGGGTCCGGCTGCTAAATAAGGAGGCAGTTGCGAGCATGCGGACGAACCGAGGGAGTTTGGGGTTCTTTGGGCTACATCGGGGGATGAGGCAGGGGTGCCCGCTCTCCCCATTGCTTTGCGCCTTGGCGATAGAGCAATGGCAATGGGGCTAAGGGCATTAAGGGATTGGAGAGGGATTGAATGGGACGCTGCCGAGCATAGGGTTTTACTGTACGTGGACATGTTCTTGTATATTTCAAAGGCTTTATTGTATTCAGCTCTGGAGGTTTTGTTGGCACAGTTCTGCAATAGTACCTCATTAGGAGTGTTTATCTCAGCTCCAAACCCCACGTATGAATTCATCTCAGCAGGGATTATTGATACAGCTGGCAAGGAGACTATGAGTTTTGTTTTGATTAACAGATTTAAGAGGTCCCATGAGGATTTTATTTTTGAAGAGTTTATTGAATGGTTGTTTGTTTATCTTGACCATTATGGGCGTGTTCACCTTTTGGCAAATCTGCATATTAGCTGTCTCGTTCTAATATGCAATTTCCCAAGGTATCCAAGGCGCTGGTATCTATACCCGTCACCTCTGTTATGGGCCAGGGTTCAGAGAACCCCAAAGTGCATCATGGAGTTTACCTGACCCACAACCTTTAATAGAATGTGATACGGGGAGCACATGGCCCACTCTACAGATGTGGTACAGCAAAGTAATTTTTAAAGCAAAACAATGTTTATTCTATGAACTCGAGTTAACCTTTTTAAAACATAGTGAACATCTTAGCAATCATTAATTCAAATACAACCCCCAAAGAATACATCACTAAGTAATCCTTAATAACTTCCCAAACAACATCCAGAAGACAAAAGAAACACCTTTTAACAGAAGCACATTAGGTGTACATTCACTACTGAAAACATTTATGGTTTTGAATTCACCAAATGATCAAGAGATAGTCTTTTCATGGCAGAGAGATCAACAGTATACCTGCTTTGTCTGGCTTCAGCTCCAACACTGAAAACAAAACTATAAAGCACCCTGCAGCAAACAGCCTAAAACAAAAGTGAAAAGCTGATAGACAACCCAGCTCCACCCACACTCTGACATCACTGATAAACACCCATTTCTCAAAGGTCCATTTCTTAAACATCCATTTCTTAAAGGTACTCTCACATGACACCTCCGAGACATTGGGCGAATGCCATTCAGCACTGGTCTCCATAAACGAGGACCAGACGGAACAGCACTTTTGGGGGGTCTCCCAAGTGATTGGAAGCCCCCATGTGCATGATGATACTCTGGCACTGC